>NW_011888801.1:11214075-11238145 GCF_000151845.1 Pteropus vampyrus
ATTTGTAATAGCCAAAAACAAGAAACATCTAGATGTTCTTCAATGGTGAATGGTTAAAATGATAATGCTATATCCATATCATAAAATATTACTCAACAATAAAAAGGATCAAACTATTAATACACACAACTTGGAAAAAAACCTCCAGAGAACCATACTGAGTGATAAAAGCCAATCTCTAAAAGTTTCATACTGCATGATTCCACATATGTAACATTCTTAATATGACACAATTATGAAAATAGAGAACAGTTTAGTGGTAGCTAGGAGTTAAGAAGGGGCAGAGGAAAGGGATGTGGTTATAAAAAGGTAATATGAAGAGTCCTGTGAGATTGAAAATATTCTCTATCTTGGCTATATCAATATTAATGTCCTGGTTGTGATATTGTGCTATAGTTTTGCAAAATGTCACCATTGGAGGAAATGAACTAAAAAGATCTGTGTTATTTCTTACAACTACATGTGAATCTATAATTATCTCAAAAAATGTTTTAAGTTTAATTTTAAAATGCTGAGGGAGGGAAGAGGAGACATGTTCATGCATTGGAAAAATGTGAACAGTTTCTGGGGAAAGTGAAGTTTGAATTGGCCAGAAAGTCCCCTTAGAATTTTCAGATCTCTTTGAGACTGCTGATCTAGAATTTATGACAGCAATCTGCTCTATGATGTAGCTTTTATCACCTGTGCTCCACTATCTGGATGTAGAAATAAAAAAATCAGGTGGTTGGGTTTATTCAGAATTCAGGTGTCACCAAACAGGTGCAACAACAAGAAATGAAGGGCAGTTTTTCTCAAATCCATCTGTCCTTTTCATCCTCCCTGCAGCTGCCTTGGCTTAGAATCTTACGTTGTAACTCTCTGAGCTATAGACAGCATGTCTTCACTCTTATCCTTAGGTCACTCTTTTCTCCATCCTACCACTTCATCCACTGCTAGAGAGAGCCTTAGGAAAAAGTAAACTGACCCAGGATTGCCCCCACTTAAAACCCCCTAGTAGCTCCCCATTATCTGGGGAGTATTATATCAGAAATGCAAACTGCTTTGGCCCTTCAGAGTTACCCATCATTTCCTCCTCTAGACCCTGGCCACCAGTTCCCAGACACATGGATCTCCCAGTATCCCCAAGCTCTTCCTTCAGGTACACAGTTACTCCCTCACTAGTCTCATTATTTAGACAGCTTGCCCTTCGAATTTCCAAGCCCAGAAGAAACAAAGCCTACTGAAACTATGCCTCTTAGTTCCTTATATATAATCTATTGTATTAGTAGGGGTTCTCCAGAGAAACAGAACCAATAGGAGTGTGTGCGTGCGTGCATGCATGTGCGCAAAGAGAGAAATTTATTTTTAAAAATTGGCTCATGATTATGGAGAGGACTAGCAGGTCTGAAATCTACAAGACAAACTAGCGGGCTGGAAACTCAGGGAAGAGTTGATATTGCAGCTTGAGTTTGAAAATAGAATGGAGGCAGAATTCCCTCTTCCCTCGATATCTTGATCTTTTTTTCTTAAGGCTTCAACTAGTTGATCATGGTTTACTCACATCATGGAGGATCATCTACTTTATTCAAAGTCTATTGATTCAAATATTAATCTCTTCTAAACATGCCTTCATAGACATCTAGTCTGGTGTTTAACCAAATAACCGCATGTTGTGGCCTTAGCCAAGCTGTCACGCAAAATTAACCATGATATTCATGACAACTAACATGACCATATAAACTATTCTTTTAATTAAAGCTATTAATAACTCTGATGGAACAACAGACATAAACTGGGACTGTCTCTTGCAGACCAGGATGTAAGGTCATTCTATTATATTCTCACCGTGGTGTGCTTGTTTTGATATCTCCATGGGAGTTACTGTGCATCCCTGCATCCCCAGAAGAAGCTGTGCTTAGCATGCTGTTGTGTTTAATAAATGTTGACCACCTCTTTTGGCCCATCCTGGTTTCCATTTATCTCTATAGTCTGTCCTCCCTATGCAGTTCACTCAGGTATTCCCCATCCATGTAAGATCTCCCAGATTCATCCACAAAGGATGGCTTCTGTTAAGCTCTGCTAAGACACATGTGAATTTCTTCCAAGGGAACAATACTCAATAACGAGACGTTATCATCCCAACCTAAGCATGCATAGGTCATAACCCCAGGCTCAAGGATAGCTGCCATTGGGGTTGGTGGTTACTGCACTCAGACCCTTGCTCTGCCAGGTCAGAGTATCACTCTGAGTCCCTCAGACCCTTAACCTGGAGTCCCTGTGTCCTGCCTTGCTCTTGCTGCTAGGCCTGCTCAGTCCTTAGAATGTTTCATGTCTTCTTCCCTCTGTTCCCAGGTCTTTGCAAGGGCTCTCTCTAAAGGCAAGAATACCTGACCCCCTACACTGCAGAATCCTTGTATAACCCTAAATCACTGGGACACAACTAGTATCTTGACTGCTAGTTGTATTCTGACCAGATGCTTCTCCTGAAAACAGGAGCCCTTGATCATGCCCATGTACCAGACTTTGAGACAAGGGCTGACTCTTGGAAGTCACTCACTGTAAGTGTAGGGACCTGCCACCAAGTCCCATGATCAGGTTCCTGCTGACTGCTGGCATGCACCCATCTCATGTTTTTGTTGCTAGTTCTAGTCTTCTATGTCACTGTACTATATCCTTCAGTCAAAGAGGTGTCTAAGACTAGCTATTGCTTCCCAGCTGCCAGCTCTTAGCTTGCTGCTTAGCTTCTTTCCTGCTGACTGGGCACCTATAGAACCTGTCATAGGTTCTGCCCTCATTTTTTATGTAGTTCCACTGTGTGCTCAGTTTTAGCACCAGTCTTTGGACTTTGCCACTACTGTCTGCTCTGATTCATAGTGCTTGCTGATTTCCATGGTGTAAATACTTACACCATGACCAATTTCATGTTACTAATGTAATGTTACTGGACACAGAGTTGGAAAAAGATAGATCCTTGTGAGCTGTTAAGAGCAGGCTCCAACACACCATTGACACTGGAGCTACCTTGGCCCTTTTTTGAGGTATTTCTTTCTAACCTCTGCCCAAGAAACTGTCCCTCTATGATCTGTCAGATAACTGCCTTCTTTTATCTTACAGTTGCTATGAACACTTGGCTGCAAATTTTACATTTTCTAAGAGGTTACAGGGTTTCCATTCTTGCATATTATGACCGATACTTCCAAGGATAACAATTAGAAAAGCTGAATAAAATAAAAGATCCATCTATCTGTAGGTAACAACTGAAACAGCCCAGAACTGACAGACCTGTATGAGGCTTTCCCCCTTTGGTGTGAAGCAGGGGACTGAGAAGCCAGTCTGTCTAAAAAATGAGTAGAACCCAAGGAAAGAACATCAGTTAAGCAAAGCTTTCCACATCTCATAGAACTGGGAAAATGAAAGTTGGAGATTGGGCCAATCATGGCAGCCAGGTCATGAGGAACCAAGATCCTGGAGAGAAGTGGACATAGTGAAATGAGAACCACATTATGTGCCAGTTTTCCTGTTGAAGCATTTGCTTGTTTTTAAGCTATGTAGGATAATAGATTAATAAACTGAGGGAAAAAAAGAGCTAAAAAAGTGATAGGGAGATAAAAATAGAGCTGAGAATAAGCCATGAGGAAGGAGTTGGTAAATATTGCAGGACTTCGGTTGTGAACCCTGGGGAACTATAGCGTAGGAGTGAAATGCACCAGGAGTACATGGAATCTTAAAAAAAAAAAGAAATGAAATGCAGGTTCAAGTCAGTTCAGTTCCTGATTGATTAAGGTTATTTTTCTCATTCTAGTTGTCTATTATGTGACAGAGTGAATTATCTCTGGAAAAAGAGAATATCATTCTGAGTCACCATAATTTTTTACACACAACGTCCAATTTTCAATAAAAAAATCACCAGACATAGGAAAATAATAATAATAATTTCTTGTTTTTGGTCTTGCACATAAGAAACGTGGAAGTTATCACTCTATCTTAATGAGTAAAATACTAAACAAACTGAAAAATTAACTCTCCTTAGATTCATCAGAGAAGCGAGGTCATAGGGCAAACCACTGAACCAAAAATTACAGAAACAAATGGACCAATACAGAGAATCACAACTTGGGAGAGCAGAAATCTATGAGCAGGAAACTCCATGGGAACCAATACCAGGGTAAGACAACCTGAACTGTAATTGATAAATCGCTGGAGGCTCCAGTGTGGACTGAGAGTTAGGACTCCAGGGCCCATCACAGTTTCATGATTTTTGTCTCCAGAGGTTCTACCAGGTTCTCACAATGAATATCAGAGAAAAATGTCATGCTTCCAGCAGGGGGGAAAAAATTATCCATTTTGAAACACACCAGAACATTCCATTCTTTTTAATAAGACTTGAAGACTTAACCTGTTGGGGTTTTATTACAACCTAATCAATCTGGGAGAAGGGAAGTACACAACTCCAACACCCTCTAGCCATCCTGCTGTAGGTTATTTTTTGGTTTCAATGGTAAGAACTACTCCTCTGGGAGCTTCCAGAATTCTGCACATCACCTCTGCTTATATAACCTAATGGGGAAGGCATGAAAAACACTTGTGAAGTTCACAGACCAAAGGCACAGGCCCACTGAAAACCTGAGACCTAATCACAGGACTATAGAATGCTCCCCCTTCTCCTACACCTTACTACTACATTACTAAAAGCCTATTTACCAGAATTCCTTTTATGAAGTACATAACATCCAGATTTTAGCAAAAAAATTGCAAGTTGTGCTAAAAGGCCAAAAAAAAAAAAAATGTTTGAAGAGATAGTGCAAGCATCAGAACCAGGAATAGTAAGGAATGTTTTGTTTAAAATATATGACAGGGATAGTAGAATTATCAGACTAGGAATTTAAAGCAACTATGATTAATATGCTAAAGCTCTAATGGAAAAGAAGACAAAGTGCAAGAACAGATGTGTAATGTAAGCAGAGAGATGAAAAGTTTTAGAAAGAATAAAAAAGAAAAGACAGATAAAAAACATTGTAACAGAATATTGATAGTACAGGAGTCTGCATGTGTGGAGACAAAAGGTATATGAGAACTCTCTGTATTTTCCACTCGATATTGCTGTGAACCTGAAAGTATTCTAAAAAATAAAGCCTATTAAAATACCAATATTTATTATTATACTAAATATACATGAAATGTGGGGAAAAAATTAAAAGAATAAAAAGCCAAATAAGAAACGTAACCAAATGAAGAAAACACAAATAAAACCAAACACATAGGCAATTTAGGATTTGGGCGAAGAAAAAAAAATATGTGATCAGTCCATAAAAAATAGCTTGACTGTAAAAGGTAGTTAACAATGAAAAATGATGAAAAACACAACAAAGAGCCTAAGGGACCTATGTATTATGCTTTAAGAAAATGTTTAAATACTCATAGAGGCACGGAAGGAAAAGGAAAAGAGAACGGTTAAACTTTTACCAAAACTGGCAAATGACTGTAACTCAGACCCAAGAATTTCTAAAAACAAACAAACAAACAAACAAACAAAATAAACCAAGCATGAGAAATTCAAAGAAAACCACACCTAAACACTTGATGGTAAAACTGCTGAAAAACCAAAGACAAAGAGAAATCCTAAGAGCAGTTGGAAAAAAAGACATAATACCTTCAAAGAAATACAATACTACAGAGAAGTGACTTTGGCAGAAACTCTGGAAACAGAAGACAAAGGAGTAATATTTTTAAGGTGTTGAAAGAAAATAAATGCCGACCTGCAATTCTGTACCCAGGGAAATTATCCCTTGAAAGAAAAAATAAAATAAAGATGTATTTCTAGACTTCTACCCCTGAAAAGAGGATGACATTGATCATCAGCAGACCGTCCGCTAAAGAAATTCTTAAAAGAGTTCTTGAAGCAGAAGAAAAACAATCTTAGAAAGAAACAGAGCCATGAAGGACAAAATGAAGAGACAGAGAAAAGATAAATATATTGGTCAATCCAAATAATTCTTGACTTTATATAAACAATGATAATGTCTTGTCTTGTAAAGATATATGTAGAATTAAAATAATAAAAGGTGATAAATAAAATAATAAATAGATTTAAAGTGTTTTAAGGTCTTGACCTTGTCTTAGACCTGGTAAAATATATTTATATCTTTAGGGTATTTTTTTAAAGAATTTAGGGTATATAAGAATGTGTAACCAACAAGCTAATAGAGACAGAATATTGATTAACAAAACAATATTCTAACTACAAAGAAAACAAAAAAGGAAGTAATTAATATAGGACAAAAGGAACAAAAAGAAAAAATAAGACTGTAGCTCTAATCTAAATATATCAGCAATTATACTGAATGTGAATAAACTACTTCAGTTAAAGATTTAAAAGACTATACCAAATTTAACACACACAGACACACTTATACAGAACTTTAATCCTCTTAGAAATGCCACACCTTAAATATAAGAACACAAAAAAGTTGAAAGTATGAAATGAAATGATGTCAATTTTCCTCAAATCTGTTTATGGATTCAATGAAATTTCAATCAAAATTTCAAAAGAACTTTTGTGGAAAATAAGATGGTGATTCTAGAATTTCTGTGTGAATGCCAAAGACTAACTTACATTACCAGATATCAAGACTGATTACAAAGCTACAATAACTATAACAGTGTGGTATTAGAGCAAAATGGACACATGAGCCAATAGAACAGAATATGAAAATAGGCCAACACATACGAGATCGCTTGATTTGTAATAAATCTGACACTGCAATGTGATAACAAGGGGAATTTTTTTTTTCTCTGAATGATGTCAAAAGAATCAAATAATCAAATATACAAGTATTTGTATTTTAATCTTTATCTCACATCCTACTTAAAAATCAATTCCAGGAGGATCATAGATGTAAATGTGAAAGGCAAAACATCAACAAAACATCCAGAAAGAAACTTAGAAGGATACTCCCAGCCTGGATCAGATAAAGCTTTGAAAAATAAGACACGACAGGTTGAGCATTGAGGATAAGAAAAAAGTTGATACATGAACCCATATTTAAATTAAGAGCTTCTATTCATCAAAAAGATATCAAAGAGAGAGTGAGAAGGCAAGCAATGGTGTGGGAAAAGAGAGACATTTCACAAAAGTGAATAATTCAGACAAGTATAAGTAAAAGGCTCAATCTCATTAGTCATCAGGAAATGCAAATTAAAACCACAATTAGCTATCCTACATTCCCACTAGACTGGCTGAAATTGAAATATCTGACAGCACTAGTTTCAGTGAGAATGTAGAACAATTGCAGCTCTCAAGCATCACAAGTGAAGTGCATAAATCAGTACAACTATTTCTGAAAACATTTTAGCAGATGTATACCTATGATCCAGTGCTCCAACACAAAGGCATATATATATTTGCCCAAACTCATGTACAAAAGAAATTCATAGGGATACTCTTTGTAATAATGCAAAGAGAAAACAAACCAAAAGTCTGTCATCAGTAGAATGCATACACTGTGACATTCATTAAATTAAATCTTCAGCAACAATGAAGCATAGATAAATCTCTAAAAGCAATGTTGAATGAAAAAAAGCCAGTCAAAAAAATGAGAATTTAATCTATCTATTCATATTTCAAAGTTATATGAAATTAGTCAGTGATTACAGTTGTAGTTACCTTTGGGATTCCAGAGGTGTCAATTGGTAAGGCGGTAATTTTCTATTCTTGTTTTGGCTGGTGGCTACACAAGAGCACTCACCTCATTAAAATAAATCAAGCCATACATTTATGATCTGTGCACCTTTCTGGGTGTATTTTACAATTTTTTTAAAACAGATATTTTAAAACTGTGGCCTTGTAGTTGGGCCCTTTGCAACCATATTTCTTACACTAATGACAGTCATCATTGATTGAACACTTGCTATGTGCCACCTACTGATTGTGGTACTAAGTGCTTTATTCCAATTATCTTATTTCATCCTTTGTGATGGTATTTCTGCCCTCGTTGTATTGATTTCATAGATATGGGAGCTGATGCTCAGAGTGGTTAAGTGACTTATGGTCATGTAGCTATAAAACAGCAGAAACTGACTTCAAAAGTACAACTTTCTAATTCCAACACACTGCCTCTAGTGTAGTTCCCCACCTTAGTATTTTTTTGGGATCCATTCAAAAGACTTGCCTCCAACTGTGAAGAATACAGTTACTCTGTTTCAACAGCAAAACGCTGTTTCCACAAACGCCTATCTGCACCCACAAGCTTGCAAAGTCCTTTTAGGTGAGTCCCAGATCTGGAGAAGTGACCCTCTGCCTGAAGGTGTCTCATAATTACCTCTTCTAAACATGCAAAACAATCCAGAGGGGAATGAACACAGGCTTTATTTAGGCTTCCAGACTAGTTGGACCACCTTGAGCAAACCACTTAATTATTGTGAGTCTCATTTCCCTCATTTGTCAAAAAGAGATTTCTTAATTTTTCAAAGTGAGAAATGAGTTAATTATCCTAGGACATGATAAGTATATAATCTATGCTAATCCTCTTTCTTTCCCCTCTAGACTACATTAAATATTCCATCTCCACACCCATTCTCCATCTTTCTCCACCCTGCTTTGTGCCCCAGGAAGCTAGTCGATATGAGCATTCTCTGTGGGCTCTCTGCCCTCTGCCCTTAAGACTGGCTGGGGATTAGAGGGAGGGGGACCAGAAATCATAGTAAGTGTTCCCCTAGCCCTCTGCTTATGCAGTCACCATCAGATAGATGGCTCATTCCTTGGAGGTGGATTGAGGCAGCCCTTTCCAACTGTTTCTTTCCCAATTAGAAGGCACATCCCACTACTGCGGTGAGTGCGTGCTGCTGTTTCTATCCACAGGCTTCTTTACCATGCTTTTGGCTTTCCATGTCATCTTTCTGAACAGTTCTCTCCTCAAATTCCTCAATGTACCCTCTCTTTTTTCTTACTGGGTAGGATCCTTACAGATCTAGGAGCCTTCTCTGTCATTTTCTCCTGAATGCGAGAAGCACCTTCTTTCCATCTGAGATAATTTAGCTTGTCCAGACCACAGGATGCTGACTGAAGACAATTCAGCCACTGTGAGCTTCAAACCTATGGTAGTGGCAGAAGCTAAAAAACAGGCACAAAGTAAATGTAAAATTACCTAAACATATGTACTCTTTGTCACTCAAAATTTATGTGTTTATTTTTCTCAGGAAATATGAGAAAGTTAAGTCCTACTTCAAGAAGGAAAGGGCTGTCACCCCAGGAAGTCACTGAAGGTCTGGAGATTTATGTAATATATGACTATGAACCTCACCTCCAAACTATATTCCTTTGGACTCATCAGTGCCTCCACTAGCTTTAGAGGTGCTACCTCTTCAGAGTCTGCTTCTTTTCGTCTGCATTTCATTATAAGCATGCCTGGAAATCAGGCACTGAGAAGAAACAGATTACACAGCTCACAGTCAAATCATGCCTCCCTAGGTAAGCCAGGCTGCTTTTCATGTGCTTTCTGGGAACAATCAGACTATTACCCAAGTGTGTCTCACGAACAGAAGTGAGGGCTGCTGGCACTGTTACCTCTCAGTGGGACAGAGATGGGGCACATAGTAAGTATCCCATTGCTGGGGTGCAAATGAAAATGCTGCTTTTTTCTCCCCTGGAAGGCAACTGCACTTGGTGCCCAAGCTGGAAGGAAGTATTGTGCATCTGAAAGCTACAGATGAGACGGTTGGCTAAGCTCAGAAGCTTAGTTCCCACAGAGAAGTGGGATGCAGATCACCCCCAAAGGCTGCCATTTATGAGAGTATGTGTGCAGTCACCTTACCTGCATTATCACTGATCCTCACAACAGCTCAGACTCAGAACCCATTCCACTGGTGAGGGTACAGAAAGGAGGCTCAGATGATAGTAATGGGACTAAGGATACACATCTGGTGAGCGACAAAGACCAGATATTTAAGTCAGATCTGTCTGCTCCCCAGTTTGTACTTATTATATGAGCGCTAGGCCATACATTTGGTTCACCTTAATGCAGGAAAAAAGTAATTTGACCTCCATGAAACAAAGACAGGCATGCCTTTGCTTATCAGGACCAACCCTGGCCTTTGGAATCTGTGTAGGTTTCACAAGAGACTCAGATGTCAAAAGAGGGGAGCTAAAGTGGGAAAATTTCATTCTAGCAATCATAGATCACAGATAGCTCTATAGATTCATTCTCTACACCTCAAATCCAAGATCACACAGCTGGAAAATGTAGAACCAAAATGAAAAAATAGTTCACTTATTTTATTGACATTCAACATTTGTCTAGTGTGAGGTCTAAGGAACTCCAATCCCTACTTCATAAGACAGGCACCACAGAAGTCGGGCCTAGGAGAACAAGGCAAGTGCAAATTGTCTCAGGCCCTGCACTGACACTTGAGATGTAAAGTACTAATTCTGGGTCATAAGTAGAAGCCTGCGCTTTGCATGCCAACTGCCTGAATGTTATATCCCTTCTCCACAGTGTAAGCATGTTACTGAACTTCTCTGAACCTCATTTTTTCTCATTAACTACCATGTACAGTAACACTAGAAACAAATAAGATAATGCAGGGAAAGCTTTGGCACATAGTAAACACTTAATAACTTCTAGCTATTGTTATGATTACCAACAACTATGGAGTTCTCATGAAATACAATGAGATAGGTATTATTATCATCAATATATGAAGAAACCAGTGAGACTCAGGAAGTAAAAAACAATGTGCTTAAGATATAGTGGCCAGAAGAAGGATTGCAGCCCAGATTTAGCCAATTTCAATATCCCTCCCCTTGCCTTGTCTGGACCACCTTCCAGTGCACCAGAATCAGGGCATCAGTATCACCCATTGGCCCTGCATCTAGCAGTTCCCCATGTGCCCTTCTGATGTGACTTCTCTGCGTCAGGTTAAAGCCCCAGGGGGCCTACTCTCAACACATTTCCTGTACTCCTTCCTCTGGACACTGGTCTGTAATTTTTTTACCCTCTCAGATGAGTACCGAAATGAGATTATGCCTAAACACTAGCACTGGGAGAGTGGGACACAGGGGCTTGCCTGACTCTCAACTCAACTCTAAAGGCAATGGCTTAGAGCTTTTATAAGAGAATTTTAAGAATATATTGGAAGATGTGAACCCCATTCCTGGAAAAAAAAATACGTACATGTACTCAGCAATATGGGAAGCAATTTTAGAAGGTTCTCAGGCACTTCTGAGATCTATTCAGGGACTTTGAGGTAAGAATTCCTGCTCTGGGGGAGAATTCTAAAGTGCTTTTGAGCACTAGTCAGCCCTGGAGTTTCCTTTGGTCTGGTACACAGTTTGCTTTCTGCAGAGGAGAGGCTTTTGGAGAAAGAGATCCCCTCTGAGAAGTAGCCTGTTTTCTGACCCTGATGCCCTACCTGGCTCAGGGCACCTTCAGGGAAACAGGCACTTGACCCAGACTCTGTGGTTAGGAATGACCCTGTTAGCCCAGGGTAACCACAACCACTTCAAGGTTACACAAGCAGATACTCACCAACATACCCTGAGGCTACCAGAGAGGATGCAACAAATGTAGAGTCCAAAGGACTTGGTGGGGCTGGAGCCACTGCATCCCCAGACAAAGCAGTCCAGCATGGGTCCAGAGCTGAGGGACAGCAGATGTGTTCCTACTGAAGGAGAGCCAGCTGAGCAGACAGGAACGTGTGCTATGAAGTCAGACAAACGAGCAAGTGCGAATCCCAGCACTACCATTTTCCAGCTTTGTGACCATGCCTTTTTGAGTCTTATTTTCCCTTGCTATTGGTTTTAGATAATAATTTCTACCTTGCAGGGCTGATCCGAGAATAAGAGAGCATTTCTATGTTAAGGGAATAGTATAGTCCCTGGAACACTATATCTGATCAATAAATGGTCACTGATATGAATATGATAATGTGTGTTTTTATTAGGAAAAAAAATTAGGATGTTTTAGAGAATGCTTGAAACTTCTTTGCATATTTCAGGGATTCTGGTTGAAAATCAAGAGGATTTCAGAGCAAGAGTTTTGTGACTGAGGACAATTTGCTGTACACACCCAGTTGCTTGGCCAAAAAGAGGCCATTTTGTAGGAGGTATGTCCCTCTGAGGCAGCTGATTACAGAGCACTGCTTGGCTGATTGTTGCATTGAGACTATGCACAAGGGCAGGGAAGCCTTGAAATGGCCTCTTTCCTCCTGGACCCTGTTTTCCAGATCTGATGAGCGGGATTTCATCTGCTTGCATTGCCCAAGTGCATTGCAATGTGTTTTAAATTCTACATGTCTGTGCCTGAAATGGTGAGCATGTGTGCAAGGACCTCGGTGTTGTGCATGAGTATGTGTATATGTGTACGTACATGTGTCTGTATATACTTATATTTTGTGTAGATAAGTGCCAGTTTGTTTGCAAATATTTTATTTTCCTCTGTTCTTGGATACTTGGTTACCCTTGGCAACTGTATTTTTGAATCTGCCAGTAACTGAGCCCTTCCTGAGACATAGTTGGTCACTCGCCCTTCTTCCAGATCCTGGTCATTGGCCATTGTAAATTTCTCTAGCGGAGTTTTTTCTTGCTGTGGAAAGAACCTCTCCTCTCTCTGGAGCTCAGCACCCAATATCAAGGTCAGAGGTGAGAAAATGAAAGCTGGAAGGAGGGTCTGATATCATTGACAATTAATTGTACCTTTCTCCTTTGTAGGGTGACTATTAGTTCACCTTATTTATCTGAAATTACCTCTTTCATAAGTTATCTCTCTAACTACATACCAGAGAGAAGGGAAAAAGACAAAAATTAAAGTTACTGGCATAGGAAATTGTTGCCTATCTGGAGTTTCTTGGTATTAAGGGTGAGAATAAAAAGAACCAAATACAATTTCATTTATTAAAAGCAACTGCTGGGATGAAATAAAACAATAGTTTAGATGTAACAAATGTTACAATATTAACAGAAATAGTGTCTCCTTTATTGTGCCCAAAGCAAGGAAAGGTCAGTTCAAAAATTTTTGCAGCTTTTATCAAATCTTGGGTTGCCAAAACAAAGAGCACAAAAACAAGGCTTTTATTAAGATATAGATGCTAATTTGTGAGCATGTACCTTTGGGAGTAAAAGATGAATTCCTCAAGAATATTTACTCAAAATGAAGGCAGAAGCTCGTGAGTAAGGAACCTTTTAGTCTTGAAAGCATCAGATCACACAGAGACTCAAGCGCTCTATGGGATCTTGCCCACCTCTGTGACTATTAAATGAGAGGATGTAAGCCACAGGGACCAATGTTCCTTCCATGCCATCATAGCCTTTAGGCCCTGTGGTCTTTTCTTCTTTTGTGTCCTTGGTCTTCCTTCAGTACTTGAAAAGACAAATTAGGTATGGAATTAGTTTCACCTTGGCAAGATGTGGGAGGATTTAAAATTTAGGAACCAGGCTGCTTTTCCTTAAGAAAACGTAGCCCTTTGGGAGTCCTTTCCAGATCCATCTCTCTGTTCAGATAATTTGGGAGTGTCTGTTGGGTCTGCACACCCCCAGGCTTTGGAGCTTGCCCGCAACATTAGAGAAGTCTTTCCTGGGTGCAGGGACAGAGGAGCAAGGGCCAGACATTCTACTTTCAGTTCCTAGAAGTAGAGATCTTGATCATGAAAACCACACTCATCAGGTCAGCCCTATTTGGCCCAAGGCTAACAGTGGATTTGTTTCTCCTACAAAGGGCTAGAAGTCAAGGCAAACCTTGTGATGCAAAAAGAGGGAGCTGGGAGCAAGGAAATCTGGGGATTCAGGGCCCAGACTATTGATTCTGGAGCTATAGAGATGACTGGCTATATGGATATTCTTTGGAGAATGGTATCCACAGACCCTCTGAGGGCCAAATACTGATGATCCAAACTTTAGTTCCTCTAACAATGACAGCCCCTTAAGGCTGAAGCGCAAGCACAAGGGAACACTTTACCTGAGGTATGAGTGAGTATAGAGATGAGAGAAGAAACAAAGTCAACTGACACTTAAAAGGACCTTCATTCCACAAGGCCATGGGAACACTTCTCTGTGTGGCACAGCCAAATTCTTTCCTAAGAGTTTTCCAAGAACTCACATTTTCAAGGAAACACGTAGGTTAACCAAAAATTAGAATTGCTTCTCAGCCTGTCCGTTACATTGTCCCCTGGTCAATGTGGGGTGACTGGATATACAAAGGCAAGGAGAGCATGCCTCCTTCCCTAGGCATATTTGAGACTCACTTGGTAAGCAAAGTTTCACTCATGACTGTCCGCACCAATGGGACAGAATCCACCTGGCCACACCATGCCCAAGAATAAGCAGAGAGCATTTCTTCACCCCAGAGAAGAAGAGGGTAGGGAGCAAAGTCAAGTTTTATTATTAAACAACTTTAATCCAAACGCTGATTATTATTTGCAGTGTCTGAAGGCACAAAATATACCTAAAATGTATGGAGTAGTCTAAACAGAGTTATAAATCCAAAGAGCAAAGCATGAAAAAAATGATACATTCTGAGCTGACACAAAATTCTGAGTTGGGGAGATTTTTTTTCTAGAGAATTTGTTTGAATATCAATCATTTTCCCTCATGTCAAGGGTAGAAAACGTGAAAAATAACATGAACATGATGAAGACTAACACCGTGAGGTGTTAAAGGTATTTTTTTTTAAGCAAATACCTTTCTCTCAAAGATGTCCTCTCTCTCTCTCTCTCTCTCTCTCTCTCTCTCTCTCACACACACACACACACACACAGACACACACACACCCCACATTCCATTTCTCTCCTTTCCCTGACACCCATTCTAAGCAAAAGCTGGCCAAGAAAACTTCCATGGTATATTCCAGAAGACAGGTCAACTTGTGGAGAAACACAGACTTGGGTGTGAGATAAGGCAGTGAGACCACAATTCGATTAAAAAAATAGAGAGATATATATATGCAAAACTGACCATCCAGGGCTGGGCCCCTAAAGTGCTGATGGAAAGAAAATGAAGCCTGGTCTTCCTCAGGATAACAGCTGTAGCCCACCTAGGTATCACTGTGAATATGTGCCCAGCTCCTGGCTCTACACACTCTGATTGGAGAAATGTCAATGGATCACCTGGTAGCACTAATATAAGGACATTCTCAGCATTCTGAGATAAATAACATAATTATAAACACTCTCCTCCCCAGGGTGCTTTTAGCTGACTATCTGATGCAGCCTTTCCTTACTGCTCAATCATGTCTCTCGAGACTTTAGGAAAGAAATCAATCCTGGGATACTTATCACCCTCATAAATACATCGCTGGAGTAATTCTACAAGGCTATAGGAGAGGCAATCAATAGCACTTTGTATTTCTCCATGACCACAGATCTGGGCTCTTGTCTCCCTGATTACTGCTGGGGGAGGGAACCCCACTCATCTTGGTGCCAGCTGTGGGCTGTGTTCACCATCCCAGCAGGTTAGGAGAGCAGAATACCCTTAGTCTTCAGAATGAGAAGAGCTGAAGTGATACAGCTTAGATTACTCAAATTACTCTGCTCCTAGTGGTTGTTCCTCTGGTTTTATCATTTAATTGCCCCAGAAAGGGCAATGGAGGGAAGTGGACTGTCAGGTTGTCAATAACCTTAGGAGGCTGAGTTTCTCAGTAGGTTCACCAGCTCAGGGATAGGCCTGGGAATCTCAGAGACTAGAAGATGCTTTCAGCCTGGAGGGCCCCTGATAAGGGCTAGATCACTGCTTGAGGGCTTCTGGAAGTCAGGAGAGGTGGCAAAGCAGGGTGTGAGAACCTGTCCTGGGTTCTGGCCCTGTTTGGAAGACTGTCTTCAGGGTTTAAGACCCAGAGACATCCTTTATTTGGGGGGCTACTTCCCTGGCAGATGGGACATACTTGTCTTCACATCACATAAAATTTCTACCTAAGTGCACATGGTCACTTTTATCTATTTCCAGCACTCCCCATCACCTAGAACACTAGTCTGCTCACCTGGGGCCCTCCCTCCACTCTTCCAACAGTATCTTTTTACCTGAAACCACAGAGCTCCTACTCCCTGCATCTGTGACCATACTTTCCTCTTTCACCTGAAACCACAGGTCTCAAACCCAAGAGAATATTCTCCTTCTACCTGGCCTTTCCTCCCACTTCACCTGATCCACACAGCATACCTTGCATTTCCCTATATCACAGATCTTTCACCAGGCCAAGACCCCCTCTGCCCTGACCTCCCCGAGGCAATGATGGGGCCTGCTTCCCTTCTCTCATATTCTATCACTTGTCGATTCTTCTAGTTAACAAAGTAAAAAACAAGGCCAACAGTAAAGCATGTTGGCATCAAAGCCCTCAGAGACCATCGGTATGGGCCCTTCTCTCAGGACTACAGTGGGGGCAACTGCGACTAAGAGAACTGCTCCGTGTCCCGGGAGCCTCCTCAATCCCAGGCTGACAGGAACAGTTGATCACCCTACAGCACAGCGACCCAGTGGGCCAGGCCAATGCTGGCTCAAGGCTCACTCTTTATCTACCAGAAAGGGCTAAAAGAAGAACAAGGGGCCAAGAGTGGAGGAACGTGGGAGGAAACCGTGGCACACGGCAGCAAGCAGCATTTGGGGCTCCTTTAAAAGGACCTGCTCATCTCCCCCTCTCCCCCAGCAAGAGGGGTCACTTTGTCTGGTCACCCCTCCTGCCCTCAGAAAGGCTCAGGAACAGGGGGCTTCTTTGGCACTTCAGAATGATCACAAGTAATTTGCCATTTTATTCATATAGAACAAAATTTACAAAGTCATTCATACAGTTTTTGTGTTTTTTTACTGACTTCGAAAATTGGGAATATTCAAAATACACTTTTACCCCACTCCATTCTGTCATTATTTACACATATGTACAAGAAAAATGAAAGTCTTTGTGTGTGTGTGTGTGCGTGTGTGTGGTTTGTGTTGTTTCCTTGTATTAAAAAGCTCTGCTGGTCGGGTGGGTGTATGGGCGGGCGGGAGGGCAGGCTGCGTGGTCAGATGGAGGTGCCGTGGGAGGTGTCCAAAGCCTCTGGAAGGACGCCTCCAGGCACGGGCTGGAAGGACATAGGGATGGGGGTCTTCACCGGGCTCTGGCGGAACAGCCCCCCATTGGGCGACCTGTGTTTGCACTGCATGGAGGGCATGGTGGCCGAGCTGCTCAGCGGCAGTGGCAGGTTGCTGCTGGGCCCTGATGAGAGTGTCCGGCTGGTACCATGGCTGCTTTGCTCCGGCAGAAAGGTGCTGACTGAGAGCTGGGTGTTCTGGTACTCCCGCGTGGGCTCCAAGGCCTGGCTGGGAGCCAAACCCCCCATCTCCAGGGCTGAGAGCTCGATGGATGCTGGGGAAATCTGCTTGTGAGCAATGTCTTCATCCATTAGACTGTTCATGCGCCGATGGACTTGCTCCAAATTAACTTCTTTGTCCTGGAGAGAAAGTACAAGAAGGTTGGGCTCAAGCCTACCATGAGCCAAGACTGGCTTTCTCCAACTCTGGGAGGCCTGGGGACATTAGTCCTGTTCAGCCTGCTGGATAGTGAGTGAGCATGCTCCCATTTCTCCCACGTCCTCTCAGCTGTATGGCTACCCCTCAGCTATCTGAGGAAATAGTAGCCTAGGACATTATCTTTAGGTAGCAAAGAATCCACAAGCCAGCCTTGGCAGCATGTGCTTCCCCTTTGCACCCTGAGTAGAATCATTGCCTTCATACCCAGTGATGCTTTGAAGAAATGGCAGACAGAAGGAAGAAGATGTCCTATAGGAATAAAAGAGAATGGTCCTAGACACCCTAATGTCCCCCATGTATTTACCATTTAGAGTTTATAATACTCAAAAGATTTGATGTAATCACCCCTACCCTACACAAAGGAAACTTGAATTCAGAAAGGTCAATGAGCTCCCCAGAGTCAAAACTCCAGCATGAGGCAGAGGTAGCAATAGAAGCAGGGAGTGAAGTCCTGCCTCACCCTGAGGTCCATGTTCTCCTTAAGCAAAATCTCCAAGGACGTCTGGGAGAGGGCATATCTCTGTCTGAAAGACTCAAGAGGCCTGGTTCTTGGATGGAGATGAGGAATAGAAACAGTGAAGAAAGGTAGTTCCCAGGGGCCTGCTGACTTTCCTGTTATCAAGAGGTCTTGAGGCTGTCAAAATGGGTGATCTTCACACCTGATCTCTCCATATGGTGAATGGAATCAAGGAAATTGTTTTATTATATGCTTAAAAAAAATAAAATGGAACATATGTCATTTCCTTCAAATAACTTGGTAATTTTTCACAAAGTCAGAATAAACCAAGGACATCAAACTGCTTTAAAGCTTCTTAATAACAAAGACAATGTAATCTACTTCCTCAGTTTCCCCTTTGTGAGGAAGACCAGGTGCTCAGTAGAGGAGCCATAACAGCTCCTCAATGAGATATTAAAAAATGCAGTCCTATTTCCAGGCATAATGAGTGCTGCTGATGTGCCAGGCAAGGTCATGTCTACTGCCTACACTACCCTGATGTCAAACTTCAAGAGAAATACCACGTCGCAGGTCCACTCTGAGACAGAACTCCACAGGCTGTCTAATATTGATGTCCACACAGTGGAAAGAAGAACCTCTCCCCTGCCCACCTTGTAAAGTTGTTAGAAAAAACATGAAATGTCAAACTCCTGAATGCGCTTCCAAGAGGAAAAAAAAAAAAAAAAGAAGAAGAAGAAACCTAAGGGCCACAAATCTAAGGGCCATTTTGGTGGCTACTTTGAGCTCCTACAGGGCTATCGTTGTTGGTAAATACTTGTATCTACAGGCTATTTTCATTTCAAAATATATTGAAAGCACAAGACTGGTACCAGAGAGCCTGGAAGCTGGATAAATTGAGAGATAATTTCAGGCACTCTCAGGGTTTAATAACATAATCTTCCTTTCTCTTTGTAGCCAGCAAAGCTTGGAGAAGGCTGGATAAGCCATTTGGCACTTCTGGCAGAGTGTTTACTTTCCATCAAAGGATAACTGATGACCAAAGGTCCTAGGATCATTGGGAAAACTTGTTAGTTGCATAATCTTGCCTTTTCCAACTTTCTATTTCCTTTCAGGGCTTTAAGGATCCCATTGGGTATGGAAAGAAGTAAAGTTTAAGAGAAGAGTAATTTAAAGTGGGAGGCAAGTGTCTTAGTCCCAGATGTGTTCACTCTGGATTCTGGCATTTAGAAGAGAAGGCCTGGCCCCTTTTCTAAGTCAAATGAGCACTGGACCAAGACAAGTGTTCAGGAGATGCTCCTTGTTTCTCTGGGGTCTAGAGATAAAGGAGAACTTCCTGTCAAAGAAGACCATAAGGAGGCAGAGCGTTGACAGTGGAGGCAAAGTGAAAGAAGTCTTCTCTACTTAATGCCAGGGAAACAAACATAAGGAGAGCTTCGGGGGAACACTCACCAACTAGAATCCTCTGAAGAAAAATATGAGCAAAAGAGGTCTCTGAGATGAAATTCTTCACTAGTGAAATACAAGGAAGAGGAGGTTTGGAGGCAGAGAGGAGAGGAGTATTAAAAAGTTGTAGGGCACAGGCATGAATCTAGCATAATAATCAGAGCTGTGAGGAGTTGATGAGGTGGTATCAAAGCTTCCAGAATAAAGTCCACCCAGAGTGTGGTTGTGGAGATGGCCTGATTACCCTAGAGTTGGTATTTTTGAAAGAAAGCTTGAATAGTTTCTTCAATTCATATTTTTCTCTTGCCTCAAATTAAGGACAAATGAAGCAGTTCCAAGAAGGACTGCAAAGCTGTGCAATAGGTATCAACCCCTACTTGAGGTTATTCTTTAGCCTGTAACCTGTCCATGTCAGGACACAGAGAAAATATCCACACCGCTTGAACAAACTTTTAGGGATACCTCTCACCTAAAATAACAGTCAAGAAATTAATCCTGTCTCACCAATGGGACCTCATTCTACCCAAATTCTGTTTCTGCTGGTAGCTGCAACTGAAAGCAAACCCTGGAAGAAGAGGGTGCCATCATGAGATTACTGTATGGGTTGTTTAACTGGAGAAGAAAATGAGTAGAACTAAAGCAAACACCTCTGTATCCTCTCTGGAAAACACATGCAGCCTGTTTCTGAGTCTCCCAACATGTCCTCCAAACTGTCTGCTCCTGCCACGGCCCAAGGGCCAAGGCTAAACCACAGAGAACTGGAGAAAACCACCTTGTTTGGAAGCTGTGGGAGTACTGTCTACTTAGATCACCTGGAGCCACAGATTTAGCATGCACTAAGTCATTTTTGGTGGCCCCTTGGCCAGGGAAAGAAGAGGCAGAAATAATCTGCCTGTTTAAGGCAAAAGGCAGTAGTGATTAGAATAATTATCTATATTTTAGACAAAATGAGGCATTCTATTATGTTATGCAAATTCAAGTAATGGACTTTTTTATGTGAAGTACATCAGTTTATACCCTCATTATCTCAAGGTTTTGGTGTTCAACCAGGTAATGACAGCTGTGAAAAGAGACTTGGAAACTTGCTGCTGCCTTCATTAATTTACTGTGGGCTACTGACCTAGTCAAATACCCCTGAATATGACATAAAATTTACTGACTGCATTTATCCATGAATCCGGCTGAATTCCAGCTCTATGTCTCTCACCTCATATTAAACATGATGACAGATGCACCAACAGAGGTTACTGGGGACTCTCTCTCAGGCATTGTCTTGCAGAGAGATAAAGTTGTGTAATTAAGCTGCTGTTCACCAATGTGGAAATAATACAGTGTATTGGAAAACAGCAATTAACTAAACCATCATCTATGTAACAGCCGGTCACACGTGGGACTTGTTAGAGCTGACTTTGGCGTCCAATGCTCCTACTTTAAGTTGGGCAGAAACAAAATGTATTGAAAGACTTCTCACTTGCCTAGGATATTCGTAGGAGGCATCTTTGAGACCAACCAAGTGGTAAATGAGACCCAAGGGCTAGGAGAAACACCATCAATGTGATCTTAAGTGTTGCTCGAAGACTTGCCTGACTCCAAAGGGCTGGCTGGGAGTCTGAGAATTATGGCCGAGTAAGAGCAAAATTCAAAAAGCTGAATGTTAAGTCAATAAAGCAGTCTCAAGAGTAATTTTTCAGAGTATAAGAAAGAATTCTGATGAGCTCAATTGAAGGTTTTATAGGGGACGGCAATGAGAGGAGGGAGCTAAGGAGCACCTTCTATCATAGGTGATTGGAGCAGGTATACACGAAGTGAACCAAGGCTAGATGTGAAGTCTTGCTCAAGGTTATACAACTCCACAGGAAGTGAAGCATCACGACCGAAACTCAAATCTGCCAGGCTCCAAAACGTGGGCTGCGTGTTCTCAATTTCCACTTGGAAGGATAGTATAGACTAGTGTTTTCACCCTTGCAAAAACATCAAAGCACATATGGAGCTTCTAGAAATTATAGTTGTCCAGATCTACCTAATACAACCCTTTGGAGAATGGTTATCAAGCATCTGTATTCCTAAATAGCTCCAGGATTAATCACCTCTGATGTGCAGGAAGAATTGAAAGCCATTGATCCAGGTGCAATGATTTACACAACAATTTAACATTAATAACGTTTTCTTTATAGGAGCCCATACTGGTTCATTCATTCGATAAATACTTTTGAGCTCCTACTACCAGATGAGCTAATGTCCCTGGTAAAGCATCCCTCTTGGTCCTTGGCACACAGAAGGTACTCAATACTTCAGTTATATTCATCATCCCTTAATGAGAGTTTCCAGGGTTCCAAAGAGTAGGCAAAGTGATAGAAATGCAAAGGTGGGAAGCGCTAGCAGACTTGAAGTAGAGACAGGCAGGTATAACATTAATGGCAATTCAGAATCACCCCCAGAATGAGGATATACACTGGGAGGTGGCCCATGGAGGTGGGTAGGGAAGTTTTACAGAGGGGAGTCACATCTGAGCTGGTTTGGAGATGGTATATGATAAGTGTTTATGCCATTTTACTGAAGGGCCTTGGGCTAAGGGCTGAAACACTCATTATCCTTAATCTCATGCTAAGTGGTCTAATATGAGCAGTATACTCATTGGGCCAGACTCAGTTTTCAGCAGAAGAGAGAAATAGGTTCAGAGGATGCAAATGCCTAGCTAGGTACCAGGATCCTGGCCCAGGGAAGATTTCTCAGTTACACTCTTCATTCTCTAAACTCTCTGAAAAATGCTAGGTAGGAACCCCTGCTCCTATACACACCAGATGGAAGGCACAGTGGCAGACACCTCATTCATATCCTAATTCTGCCCATACTGTGTCCGAGTCCCATTTCCCCAGGGACAAGGATGCCTTCTTCAAATGTTGTTGAAGAGATTCAAGGAGAGTTAAGAAGATAACATGTTATGTTCCTGCCACAGGAAGGTTGCCCTAAGATGTGACTGGTCATTCCTGTATCCCTTCCTGCCCATCACAAGGTCTTTAAGAGAGTAGCCCTTTGGCCACCATTCACCAACTACATTCCATGGGGCAGGTGCTGCATGAGGCACTGTGCACATCTTCCTTCTTTGAACCTCAGGGCAACACTATTAGGTTTGCATATATGAAGGAAAAAAAAGGTACAGGAGAGAAAATCTCTACATGGAGTTGAAAAAGCATCAGAGGAGTGGAAGAAGGGAAGGTTGTAAAGCTAAAGAAAGTTTCACTGGGATCAAATCTTCCACAGAGAGCAGGAGTGTGTTGTGGAGGCGTGCAGAAGCCAGCCCACTGGCCACAATGGAGAGGCCTGGATGCTCCTTAGGCCTGGGTGTTCCTTTGCCACTGCTGCCTGGCCACCCTGGCCTCTGTCAGCTCCTGACTGCTATGGAAGCAGGGGCCAAGGGAGGGCAGGCAAGGCAGGAAGCAATGAGAATTCAAAGCTCCCAGCCCAGTGATGTATGATTCATCCCTCACTCCTCATGTCATCTCCCATTTGTGCAGTTTTCATCTTTATTTCATGAATATTTTATTCTCAGAGCAATGACTCCACTTCCCCCATAAATCTAGCGGGTAGCTCTTTACTGCATCTGTGGAGCTTGGTGTACTCACCTGCATTGGGTAACTATATAATCGTCTGATTTCTTAAAAAAATAAGAGCTCAAATCCCCATGAATATTAAGAAGCTGAATGCACATTACTACCCTTCTTCAAGCAGAGGTCTAAACTCTGAAGACATCTCAAAACAAGCTATTAAACATGAGTAAGACTCTACCCAAATACAGGTTTCTGGCTCTTAACAAATATGGTCAGTGCCCCAAAATAAAGCATTCTAAGGTGAACCAGACATTCTCACTTAATTGCAAATGCTGCTCCATAAAACTCAGGCAACCAGTAATACAGAGTTGGTCTGGATTAAATACTCTCCTTATTTGTTAAAGTTTTTAAAGACATGCTTCTAAAATCACATTGTTTCAGCCCCTTTTCTCGTTCCTATTTTCTATATGATCAGGTCCAAACCCCCTGGAATCTAAGTCCTTCAGAGTAAGTCCCTGCTTCCCATTCCAGCACCCTCCACTTTCATCTCCTTACTGATGTCAACATTCCAGTCCTCAGAGCTCTGGGAGGTGTGATGACTTTGTTTACCTCCGTGCTGTTCACCCTGCCTAAAAGGCAACTTCCAAACTTATCCTAGTTCTAGGATTTGTATAACTCTTTTGTCAGCCCTAACAACCCCAGGCTCTAAACTGGTCTCTAACCAGAACCCTGATGACCCTGCCACACCCTGGCAACTGGGTGCCCTTTAGCATTTGATATAACCTGCTGCTCACTTCAGGGCAGCCCTGATCAACAGAATGGAGACTGCTTGGCTGACTTCTCAGTCCCATCTGCCTATGTGGAGATATGCCCGCTGAGGATAGGGGCTGTGTCTGTATAGGCATACTTATTAAAGAAAAATGGAGAGGGAGGAGAAACTTCACTTGAAAATCAGAAACCCATAAAAACAGGAAAAAGATGGAATATTTCTTTCTTTTACCATGTACCACTCAAAGGGGCTGAAGGAAAGACAGCTACTGTGCTTTTCCAACATGCCTCTTCATCTGTCATCACTCTTATCCAGAAGCAAGTCACTGGCCGGGGCAGAGAGTTCCATATTTTTGTAAGCAGGACCAATGTATTTCATCCTCACCT
>NW_011888801.1:11238413-11251783 GCF_000151845.1 Pteropus vampyrus
TGTGTGTGTGCATACACACACAGTTACACACACCCTGATGATTCATTCTGGGCTGTCCAGGCTGGACCTGTCTCTAAACATTAAACTAGGGGATATGAAGGGACGTGACTGAAAGTAAACAAAGACATCTAATCCAGAGGAAGGATGGTCTCTCTCTGTATCTGGCTCAAAAAGACATTCTGGAGGACGAATCTGAGCCTGTGTCCCCTAGGTTCCCATTCTGTCCACACCATCCCAGGACAGTGCCTCCACAACAGTGCAAAGCTTGCCTGCCTGGAGAATCTCTCCTGCTCCCCTGAGCCAAGAGGAATTTGCACAAAGGAAATCAAACTGTAGACTTAAGTTAAACAAACAAACAAACAAACAAACAAACAAACACAGAAACTAGGTATAATGTGAGCCAGTCTTCCATGGTCCTACTGGGAGTGGCTCCACAACCACCCCACCCTAGCTGCCCACTGATGCTTTTGCACATGTAGATCTGGGTTGTGAGAAGTAGATGAAGGTGTCTTAGCTATGACATGGAAGGGGAGAAGGCTGGAAATGGAGACATTTGTGGCCCTTCCTTAAAACTACTTGTCACAATAATTTACTGTCCCTCTCAGTGATTTCACAGAAAATTTTCCAGTAGCAAAAGAAGCTTGGGATGGGACCATTCCTTTCAGTGGGTTTTCTTTAAATATCTTCCTTCTATCCTTGGTCCAGGGGTGATAGGAGAGCCAATGAGACTGTGGGAGACCCAGGTCTTGCATTTCCTTACATGGAGGCACATAGAAGGCGTGTGAGGAAGATGGATGTTGCTGGGTTATTTCAGACATGCTGAGTCAAACACCAAGCTCCTTCCAGCAAAACTAAGTGTGATGACAGAGAGCTCACTGCCTGGTATGAGTGGAGACACTGCCCTCACCCCCACCGGTACCTGGGGCTCCATTTCAGACTGATATATGGGGTGTGCCCAGCTAGTTTCTCCAGGTAGCAGAGATGGTGGCCATGACCCAAAGTTACCTCTTTGGATTTGGGGCTGGTAACTTTACTGCTTCTTGTTTGAAGTTTATACCTGTTTGTCTTCACATAAACTGTAAGTGGAGCTGTGATTTTAGAAGTAGTTGAGGTATATATAACTTGTAGTGACAGACCTATGAAAGAGTGGCTGGGCTTGTGCGATGATGCCTGTGTGTAGGTTTCTGCTGATGGAGCAGCATCACTAAATGACACTCCTTGCCACCCTCCCTTAGAGAAGTTGTCTCCAGGGATACTTTATGAAGGCTTCTTAAAAAAAAAAAAATGAGCTTGAAGAAAAGAAGAGCAAAAACCCAATGAGAAGGAAGCGTCAAGGGCAGAATCAGCTTGTGGTTGGCATATACAGGAAGGAAGTATGCCTGGAACCTGGAAGCTGGATGGTCACAATATTCCTTGTGCTGGGTATGCCTGGAAAAAAAGTGGGTAAGGCTAGGCCCCGCAAGAAGGAGTGAGCAAGGGACAATGGGAGGGGCAGGGGCAGGTTCCCACTCACATGCTGGTAGAGCAGGCCATGTGGTAAGAAGCCAAAGAGAACCAGGAAGGAATGCGGTCTCCTTTCTTACCCTACAGTTGGTCTCTCCAGGTCAGGGTGGAGGCAGATGGGTGGGGAAGAATGGGTAAGGGCTCTCTGGTGCTGCTCATGCTGTACTCGCTCTATAGATAAAATCAGGACTTTAGTGGCTGTGGCTGGTACCTTGTCACTTTGTTCAAGAATGAAAACATCCTATACATTTGTTCTCTGGCTTTAAAATCAAAGTAAAGTGAGGACACCATCCCCCAATATAAAATACTGCTGTTTCCAGACAAGTGACTTGGGTAAATACTAACTGGAAGAACCCCCACCCCTCCAAGTGGCCCAGTGGGTCTATCCTGCCTCTAGGCTGCAGAAAGGAGAAGCAGGACCCAGAGCACAGACCTCTTTGGGGGCCTCCTGGTGGCACCGGTTGCTATTCCACCACAACTCCAGGGCGGCCACCAGGCAGGCAAGGAGGAGGCCAATAGCCAAGATGCAGAAGACACCGGCAAAGCTGTGCAGTTTGAGGGACTTGCCATCTGCCTGGGCGCTGGCATGGCTGGTGAGGTCACAGCGGCCCATGTGTGGCCACCACTTCTGCTTGAGCACATCCAGGTCCCCGGTGTCTTGCAGCTCCAGGATCCTACAAGATATAATCACCATGAGCCACACATGCTGGCCTCATCAATACACCATGAAGGTCCTGGCCCCTTCCCCATCATGCTGGCCCCACTGCAGACAACATGGAACCATCGAAGCAGCTCTCTGCCTTAGCTTTTCCCCTCCCAATCCATTCTCCTCTCTACAAGCAGAGTGTTCTTCTCAAATACGCATCGGGTTTTGTCACTCTCCTTCTCAAAAGCCTTGATGCCCTCGCCCATCCTGTCTTGCTGCCCATGGATAAAGTCTAATAGCAAAGCATATAAGGACCCTTCACATGTGATCCTGAGGCAAGCTCTGAGGAATAAATCAGGAAATACAAAAATGAATGGGACACATACTCAGACTGTGGACTTATGATGTTCCTGCTTACAACAATGTTTTCCTTCAAACTTCATTAACTGTATCCTATGTCTCTCTCATTAGGGTTTGCCAAATCATTCCTTCCTTCTTTCAATTTAAGGAGCACCTGCATTGTGCCAAGTGTGATATTCAACATTGCTGAGCTTATGGTCTAGAGACACATACAGGAACATTAAAAGAATTAGAGGTGGAGACAGAAGCTGTGACCAATACAATGAAATGAACATAGAGGTGCTAGGAAATGGTACATTGGGAAGGTGGCCTAGATTGGAGAGTTACAGAAGACCTCATCAAGGAGGTGAGGTGACAGGTAAGTGGAAACTTGAAGGATGATTAGTCATAACATAGCTCACACTCATCCAGTACATTCTGTGTATCAAGAAGCATCCTTAAGTGCTTGACAAATAGTGTTTAATTCTCATGTCAACACTTTGAGATGGTTAATTCCATTTTCCCATTTTTACGGAGAAGGAAATTGAGGCACAGAGAGGTAAAATATATTGCCAAAGTCACCTTATGGTTGGCAGAATTAGTGTTCAATGAGGAGAAGGAAGAACCTTCCTGAGAATACAACCAGGTTTGAAAGTCCTGTCTGGGGTAAATGCTCAGCATGTTTGAGGAGCTAAAATGTGTCCAGTGAGAGAGGAGAGCAGTGTATGAGGAGGAGAGTAGTGTAAGATGAAGATAGCAAAGCAGGTAGAGCTAAGAACATGGGTTCTGAGAGGATGGAAGAGAATTTGAATTTTATCCTGCATTCAAAGGTGGGACAACCTTCTCTGGTCTTGTATTCTCCCATGTAGGTGGCTGGATGGCAGTTTTCCTTTGTTGACATATTTTATGGACTCCGTCTATAATCCAGGGATCTGAACAGTAAACTAGTAGTAGCTGGTAGACCCCAGGCTCCTCATACTCAAGCTTTTCCATTTGAGGATGGGAGCTCTTTAAGCCCAGTCCATGGTGATATATTCAGCTGACAACACCCTCTGGACCTCTCTAAGTCCTCTGGGTATACATGGTTTGAAAGCAATCATTCTTTATAGCCAAGAGAAACTCACTGCCAACTGGCCAGTTGAGTAGTCTCTGCCCTGGACTTGCATTTCAGGCCAGCTGTGACCACAGGCTGAGGCTAAGCTCAATGACCATGCATAGGCTGTGACAGGTGGACAGCCCAGAGCGGGTTCTGTGATCTGTAAGCATCACGAGCCCAGCATAGCATGGCCTCTCACTGGCTAGGAATATCCTGATTCAGTGCAAAGAATAGGCTTTGTAAGCACCAGATCTCAGCTGGCTGTCCCAGGACAAGCGACGTGCCCATTAATCTCGGCTTCCTCATTTTTTACAACATATACCGATGATGCTTGCTAGATGATTATAATCTTTCAAGACAGGAGCAGTGCTTTACTCTCCATGTTTTCCTCTGAGCAAGCATAGTGTCCAACAATTTGGGCTCTCAATGGATGTTTGTTGCATCAATAAATGTATGAATGTCTTAACTGAATATTGAAAACTAATCTAAACTAAAATAGCCATGATGAGATAATTAGATAATATCTGTTAAGTGCCCAGAGCGCAGATCAGTACCAAAGACTTAGAATGTGGCAGTGCATATAGAAGCTTGGTCCTTGAGATAAACACATGATTTACATGTTGCATTTGTGTGACATGGAGTCGTGCTCAGCATGCTGCTGAGGCAATAAATCTCTTAACATGGCACATCCGATGATTAACTGGGAAGCTATAGTGTTCCATTACCTCTATGTGGCTCAGGACATGTTAGGGAAGCTGCATGTCTGTATGTCCACTGGCTTGTGCTCACCAGCCATTAATTAAGTCTCCGCTGGCAGGTCTGAGTAGGCTGGGCCTCCGGGCAGTTACAGGAACCCAGGGCTGGATGTATAGGACCTCAGAGCTTTTGAGAAGATTCATGGTTGAAGTACTGGCTCACCAAAGAGAGATAGCCAAGCTTCATGTTTACTGGCATGGATTCTGTTCTGATGGACATCATGTCCAACCCAGGCTCTGCCATCACACTAGCTGTATTATGAAATCTCTCTCATCACTAAAATCTGAGATCATAATAAACGCACCTACCTCACAGAAGGATTGTGGCAAAATGAAAAGAGGAAACACATGTGCACCACCATTTCAAGATATGGTGAGTAATAAGACCTACATAACAGATGGTTAATAGTTGCCATCTGATGGCCATATTGACCAGTAGCCCTATCAGTTCAGTGTGGACATGAGCTGCCTTTTACTCAGAACACAGTGGAGACTGATGAATTTACATTGTTTTAATTCTCAAAATAGCCTACAAAGTAGTTCTTACTATATCTGTTTTACCTATTGACCTGAGGCTCAGAATCTAGATGACTTGCACAAGGTTGCAATTAGGAAGTGGCAAAGCTCCTTTTTAGAGCTGGATCATAATGACCCAGGAGGTCATGCTCTTTCCAGAACACCAGGCTGCTAAGTGCAGTCAGCCTACTCTCTGAGAGTCAGGTTCTGGCCTAGGGAGATGGTGAGACTTGCCTTGGGGCCAAATCCCCACTCTTCTGCTCATTGACTGAAATGTCAGGCAGGCTGCTAATTTTGCTAATGTGTCTCTTCTTCCTGCTCCTTATAATTGTATGTATTTTTTATGCCCAATATTATTCCAGGAAGAATGTAAGGCAATTTATAGGAAGACATTGAATAAAATAAAAAATCAAACAAATCAAAAACAATGTAAATATGTAAGCAACAGAGAAAAGATAAAATAAGTCACAGGCACAAAACGAGTTCTAGAATGAGGCTAAACTAATACACACCATAATAATCTATACTACATACGAGGAAGCCAGAGCAATAATAACCACTTCCTGAAGCCCGTTGTTCTATTTTCCAGACAGATATAATTGCAAATGCTTTCCTTCAGTCAATAGTTGTGGAGCTCGCTACACAGTAGGTACTCTGTAAATGGCTATTAAGTTGCTAATCATGTATTGAATGCCCACTCTGCATGCCATGGTCTGCAAATGGGACATAGCTCTCAACCCCCACCACACACACATAAGTTGTAGTCAACAGACCCTGTCCTCTGCTAAAGCTAGGGGGCATATCTATATTCAAGGAAATAGCTTAGTTCCCAGGACTAAAGGAAAGAAGTTTACAGCAGTTCCAGATAAGACTGGGATTTGTTATTTACACAGGGCTCTTTTTCTGTAAGTGTCATGGAGCATTGCTTCCTGGACCTGCCACTTTGCTCCTCTCAGGCATGCTCTATGTGGGGACAGCTCACAGTTACGTATGTAACAGAGCCTCTTAAAGAGCCGTTGGCAAACGGAGGTTTGAACATCCCCCCAGATAGACACCCATCTGTCTAGCCCAGGAGGTGCTGCAGATGACAATACTTCAGGAAGCCAGCAGAGCCCATTGGGTATATTTACCTACAGTCATAGAGCACATAGCCTTCTGATGAAAGTAAAGCGTAATAAATCACATTTGCCAGAACAAGGAAACTTGACTAGTCACTTTTGCTTATGGTGACCCGTGGGGCTTGGTGAGCAGCCCACAGTGTCTCTATTGGGAGAAATTTTGAATAGAACTTCACGGTCCTAAAGTAGAGAGGTAAAGGCACAGTCCTGTTCCAAAGCAAGTGTGCTTCTCTGGGACTGCACACCCCCACACTGGTCCTATTCCATTGCCTTCTGGAGACACACAAAGGACATCAAATTCCTTCTGTACTCAGCAAGTTTTATGATATTGGCGGTGAGCAACCACCCTCTCTCTACTGATCTCTTTCAGGTCAAGTATTCTCTGGTCCACCTCTGACCTTTTTTTAGACTCTTCACTGTCATGACTCCATTGAACAATCCAGCTGAGAACCAAGCTCTCTCCTCACTCCAGCGCATCATCATTCACTTGGCAGACTTTCAGGAGATCTCTGAGCAGAAAGAGTGCATAGGGACCCCAAGTTTCCTTCACTGGGACCCTATGCTTTCATGAGCTCTGTCTTGGGACATTTTAGCTGTCTTGTCTGGTGGTGCTACTGCTGCTGCTTTAGCCCCACAAGCTCCCTGACCATCTGTTCCAGAGTACTGCTCACAGGTTGATGGTCTGTGGAATGCCCTGAGCCTTCTGTCCCAGAAAATCGACTAGGGTAAACCTCAAGAACACCAGTGTATTATGCATCTGCAAAGAAAACATTCTTTCTTCATGCCTTTAATTTGAGCAGTTGATAAATCACTCCTCCTCCTTCTCTCTTGTCATGTCTCTCTGCTCCAGGGAGCAAAGGGAGGCAAAGAATGTATATTTGATTAAAATCTAGAGAAAACCCAAAAGCCTCATTTAACTTAATTAGTTATACCCCTTTTCCCAGTTTTGCAAATGAGCCTCTCTGAATGGATGAGTTGCAGGCCCTCCTCCTTCAGCCTTTCCCAGATGGGGCTTAGGCTCAGGTGCTTACAATGAAAAGATCTCAATCAAAATTTAGAAGGTAGAAGGGAGGTGATAGGGCTCTGAGATCTAACAGCAACATTGGCACAGCACTGGGGCACAGGGGACCTGCATTTTCCTTCCAATCCTGCCAGTAGCTAGCTGAGTAACTCCAGGTGTCAGTTAACCTCTGTGAGCTTTAGATGTTAAAATGATGTTAAAATAATGGCTCTTTCACCTCCGACTGGAAGATCCTCAGTGCCGAAATGAATGTGTTAATCAGGCAACTTGGGTTTGCCCCTAAGCCTGGGCACCATGTCAGTCTTTTCATCTAGACACTTCTGCCACATTTCAGATTTTGGTGGACCAAGACAGAATCTGCCCTTAGAGATTCTTCTCTGGGTTCTATAGTTCTGCCTTCTTCACCCGCAAGGATGTCACCTCACAGACATATGTGAGTTGTGGGCCCGAGGCTTATGTGTTCCTGGGGACAGGAGCCCCTATTAGCAGGCTGGTTACAGGAAAGAGGCCACTGAGCTTATCCGTGCTCTTCACTTTCATCCTCTTTGGTGAGACCAAGTCACTTGGTCAAGAACTAAAGTAAGCTCTTATGGCAGAAAACAACGGTGAGACGAGGAGGGGCTGTTTTTATCAAGGAGGCTGGCCAGGTATCCAGAGGGAGCACTTGGAAACTTGATCATGCCCCAGGGAACAGAGAAGATCAGGCTCAAGGGGTGGACTTGCACCAGCAAATCACATGGAAGGCTAAGTAGGCCAATGCAAACTGGACACATTGTATTCATTTCCAGTGGAGGGTATCTGTGTGCCTTGGATTAGGCTGCATACTCCTATCTATACAGCCTTCCTCCCCACTTTCCCCGACATGCCTATCATTTACTAGTATTAATTACCAGGAAGTTGATCTGAGGCAGATGGGGAGGAGGCAGGTAATGAGGACCAGGCCTCTCCCTACTCCAGCAGATAGCATCTGCTCCCTATCCCATGTCCAGATGACTATGGAGTCCATCCGCTTTTCTGCCCCCACTTTTTCAAGTCTCCACATTGACCCTTCCCACTTCACATTTACTTTAAGAAGTAATTATTGCGTCCTTGCCAGATCCAATTAATTATTCATTTAATTTTAAATTACTGGGCATATCTGGCTAATTTCTATTCGTCCTTCAGGCCTAAGTGTCACCTCCTCTGGAAAGTCTTCCCTGGTCTCCTGGGTTGGTCAGATGCCCTCCTCTACCCCCAGAATATCTTCCCTGTTGCACTTACTGCCCTGTGCTGACATTGCCTAGTCATATCACACTTCCCACTGAGACTGTGCACCTTCATAGGAAGGGACCATATACTCCATCTTCCTATCCCAGGACCTGGCACTAGACTAGCTGGGGTGTGGAGAGGAGCAAGTAGTGGTACATAGTCAGTGCTGTGGAAACTGTGACGAATGAGTTTGTATTGGCTTTCATCTCCTAAAAGGAGATTATCCTCCAACCCCAGCACAGATGGCTGCTGGAGTTGCCTTGCTGACTATGCCTACCTCTGGGAGAAGATGTCCCTGTAGGGGCTGCCATGCTGCAGGGCGATCCCATAGCCCTTGCTGCTGATGCTGTTGCTGATGACAGTCACAGAGCAGTCGTCATCCGTCAGGGCTGCATACTCCACCACAGCCACATCCCATAGAAAGGCGTAGTTCCCCTTCTTTGCCTGAAAGACCAAAATTACCATGAAGTCAGGCATACCTGGACTTCTGTAATAGTTTCAAGCAGTGAAGCACCTCAGTGGTAGGATTTGAGAGACCCTCCTTAATGGTCCTTTAGCCTACCAGACAGCACAGCAAACTCTCCTCCAATTTTCTGGTCTACAAATTCCACCACTGATTGATGCCATTCACTGTGGTTAAGACAGAAAAGGATGTGATGCCTCTGGTAGGCTCCAGTGCAGCGTATCTCACAGTGGCATGGACCCATTTCTCAGATTAGCAGGCTCACCTTCGAGACTGCAGAAAGTCTGACCTCAGAGAATTGAGATTTTTCCAACTAGAGATTTAGGGGGAGTATAATAGAATTCATTTAATATTTCTACTTAGAACCTGACTGAGCCCTGTTTAGGGTGAACACAGGAGATGGCCCTAAGTTCAGTGCCCCCGAGTGGCCATACCTTAACACCTAAATCATGAACTCACTGTGCATGGGGAACTCATTAAGGACAGGATCCTGATTATTATGGTGCCAGGCTGGGTTTCTGCCACTTGCTTTTCACAGCCCACACAATAGTATGCACATATATACACATATGCAGAGACAAATACGCATTCACACTTGTATGCACACACTTTAATGCACACATATATACACATATGTGCACATACACACAGGGTCAGGCTTCTGGTGTCACTGTTTCTATATCGGTGCAGATTATTCCTTTCTATATCTATTCAATGACTACAGATTATTCCATCAGGAATTTGCCTGTAGCCACAGCATAAGCCTTACTCCATCACACCAATCCACAGTAGATGGTCAATTCGATTCTGAACTATAACTCTGACTTTGTCTGGAGTTGGAGTACTCAGAAAAAAAAATGTAAGCTTCTTTGCTTTTTGGAAAGAGATTGCAAACTAGACATTGTCACTTGGCCAGCTTAAAATAGAGTATAATGTTCTTAATGCAGCAAAGTTTCTGGTTTCATTTCCATAGTGAGCATAAGACTCTTTGCCTTTTCTTTCCCTTCAGCCACAGCTCCCATGAGATGTCAGAAGACCTCAGTCTTGGCTGGTGGCAGGGCTGAAACATTACAGACAACAAAAGGCCACGCTGGCAAGCTACAAGCTTCATGACATTGTCAAGGGCAGGTCTCCTTCCTTTATTCAGTTGAGTCTTCACATCCACTGAGACTTTCCAAAGAGTACCACAGCTACTTAGATGAAGCTAGTCAAGGTTTGGGTTCTTCTGGAACTCTAAGTACCCCATAAGCCAAAATGGCTCATTTTTCTCATCAGAAGTTTTCTATCAGAAGGATTTCTGGGTGGTATGGCGTTCCCCAGCAGAATAGGCTGTTTCTAGCCATTCACATGATTTTGTCCAATGACCTTGTAAGAAATGACACATACCTGTACCACCCATTGACTTTCACCTCAGGAAGCAATTCAAGTATTATATCAAATCCTCATTTTTGGTCAAGCCAATTTCAAAAGTCCCTAAAGGACTTTGACCCAGGTTGCAAAATTACACTCATCTCTCTCCCTCCACATGGGAAGATAACAGTCTTTGAAACTTTTTCCTGCTGGCAAACAAGTTTTCTCACGAAAAGATATAAATTATCAGCCTCTTAGTTACTGAGTTTCTCAGCAAAACGTTGACTTATGACCTAATATTTGGCTTTAGTCTGACTCTGGAGCATTTTACATCCATGCTTGCAATTCAACATGACAATCAGACATTGTTATTTGTACGATTTCAAAAGGGCATGTCATGTTGAAGGAAGAATTAAGATCAGGTTAGTTTCTACCTCTCAATGATTTTATAAAAAGGAAAAGAAATTAGTTGAATCAGATCCAGTGAGAACCGACTCTTACAAAAGCCTGGCATGGCCATTCTAATGGGACACTTGGATTTCTTTAAGCCACAAGCATTTGTGGCTCCAGTTTTGGCTAAATGACAGGTGAGCGCAGTTGCATGAAGGAAGCTGCACTTATAGTCTTGCCGGCCTAAGATGAAAAGGCAGAAAACATATGGAAGGGATGCTGGTAATGTCTCAGCTGCAAATCCCTGCTAACCAGGAAGGCATCTGAGAAAAGAGAGGAAAGTAGAAGTTCTCCTTGAGTTGCTGAAAGACCCCAGACCCTCAATCTCCCCATTTGTAAATGGGGACTAAATTTACTATTGTATTTCTTATGTCTGCTTCAAGAAGCATGTAGCAGATCCCCAATTTACCTGACAATTACAGAACAGTGAGGACCTAGAGAGGCTGATGTCTCACATCTTGTATGTGGGCCAAATCAGAAGCTCTAACCACAGTGAGATTCTACCCTTATGAAATACTCTCTGTCCCCAAAGTCTCTTCCTCACAACCTCAGCATCACAGAGCTTCTTAGGTTCTCCTCTCTTAGCTCCACACTGAATAAAATGCAGCTCCAAGACCTTCTCTGGGCCTCTCAAGTTAATTAGTATTCAGTAAAATCTTCCTGGCGTGTCACAGACACTGTGTGAGACTGAAGTCTTCTTAGGTCTGACCATGATCTCGGGAACATTTCAGATGCCAGCTATAAGAAGCCAAATACCCCACCGATCATGGCTAAGTCCCTTTTACATAGACCTTCTTTTTGCTCCCATGCCGAATGAGCTCCACTCCCTTAAAACTCTAAAATGTGCCTCTTCCTTGTAGGATCGCAACCAATTTTACATGTGGCTCCTGCTAATTCTGTGCTGCTTATCCACAAGCTCTGGCTTCTTCATATGTGGAGAATGCCAAATAAACCAAACATCTGCCTCCAGGAGAGCCAAGAATTTCCTCTTTTTCTCTCTCCTTTTATAACAAGCTTATTCTCTTCCTTTCTTAAGTCTGAGCATTGCCTCATTTTGCTCTGAAGGTCCAGCTCCCTCCTCTGTGGGCTCAGCCTCTTATCTATTCTCTACTTACATTATGAAGGCATTTCTACCTCTCTCCCTTCACTCTCCATCCCCTTAACTTCAAGTCGGAGACCTCTTCCACTTTGAGACACGTTCATTTCCTATTTATATTAACTACTTCTTTCTGCTGAGAATTTTTTTCCTAGTCACTTGGGAAGACAAAGTATTGGCAGGAATCTAGTCTCTTATCAACTGTGTGCCATTGGCTATTTCTCATAGAGAAAGAAGGGTGAACCCAGATACCTTTCTGTAGGAGCTGAGAGTCACTTGGCCAAGTGGCACAACAGCTCTCTAGATGTGGCTATTCTGCTACTTCCTATTTATACTAACTCATTCTTCCTGCTTCTCCCAGTCCCATTCTTTCCCTGCTTCCCAGGTGGCTGTGGGGAGAGAAGGAGGATGCTATCTGAGAAGAGGCATAATAGTTAGTGAGCTGTTTACAAATAGATTGTGGACATTTATTTGTTCCATAATGCCTAAAAGATAAAAGTGATACTGTAGATATGTATTATGCATTAAAACAAGAAAAATTATTATATTTCACCTCTTTAATAGGTTAAATTACTTTTATCTGTCTGACTCATTTACAATATTAAAGGTATTCTGAATTTCTAATCACTGATTTACCATGTATCAATGCCTTGGAATGTGGCTGTTGGAAGTTAGGCTGAAGACAAGGCCAGTAAATTCAGCCCAGTCTCCCCTGAGCTTTGGGCTCTATATGGAGCCCAGGAGCACAAAAAACCCAGAGAGCCCTTTAGAGTTAGTTCTGAGATCCTAGGACTACAGACCAAGATTCCTTCAGGAACTATGGAAAGCATTTGCAGATCATCTAAGAAAGTGGAGGTTTGAAAGTTAATATAGCTAGAAGGATAATTTGCTACTTACATATTGTTGTTTTATTAATCAACAATATCCAGTGTTAGTGAGGTTGTGATAAATGAGCATGATCCTTCATGGCAATAGGCATCACAGAATGGCACAGTCCTTCAGAAAGTAATGCAGCAGTACATAACATGAACTTTTAAAGCCACTCATATGCTTTACCCTAGAAAACTGAGAATTTAAGCTAAAAAGTAAGCCAAACACACCTATGTATCTTAAAGATATGACTGATGTTTTAAATCTAAAGTTGACTGTAAGTAAGCATGAGAAGAGTTTAAATACTCAGTTTTGGGAAATAATTGAATTATGGTTCACAAATTTGATGGACTTTTTTTTGACAGTAATTATAAAGACTATGCAGAAACAGAGTATATATATATGTAGTAGAAAACAATAGGATGGGTTACACTACCATTACTGTTCTGTATACATGTGAAATGTAATATGTCAAAAGATGGACAGGATTGTTACATAACTGAGTGGGATTTGTGATGATTCTTAGGACAAGTTGATGAAATGTTTTCTTTAATCTTGTTACAGAGTCTAAGCTATCACAGACTACATAGGCACCAAACCTGATCTCCATGCCCCTGCGTGCCCTTGGTGCCTGAAGGTGCTCCTGCCCACCTACAAAACACAAGGGCCTGGCAGAGCTCTCCATTTCCCAGGGCACTGACACTACCCAAATACTTGGGAAAGTCTCATTTACATCCCTGGCCTAGATCTAAACATTTTGCTTCATTCACTCTCCCCTTTCCCTGGAAAGGAAAGGAAAAAGAAAAGGAGAGGAGAGGAGAGGGGAAGGGAGGGGAGGGGAGGGGAGGGGAGATTGGAGAGAGGAAAGGAAAGGACAGGAAAGGACAGGGAAGGGAAGG
>NW_011888801.1:11251991-11276373 GCF_000151845.1 Pteropus vampyrus
AAGGGGACTTGGTTCAATGTAAAAAGAATAGATGTGAGGACTTTAGAGAAAGGAGGAAAGAACGGCTTTGACATTAGAGAAAGTCAAGGTCATCTGGGCATCCATCTCCAGAATGCCAGGACAGCAGCAAGTAGACAGGCTATCCCTGGCTTGCCTCCCAGCAAGCATCTTAACAAATAGGATACAAACCCTTCCTTGAAGTCCACTCCATCCCAGTCTACCCCCACACTAGAGAGCCACAAATGGAAAGGGATTGAGACCATGAAGGTGTCTGGCTCCAGTGCTTAGAGCATCTTCCTTAACATTTAAGGGAACATAATCAGCCTATATTACTAGAGGAAGGCTGGGCACCATAAGCAAAGCCACAAGTGAGCTGGGTTATTGGAGGACTCACTCTCTATTGCTCCACACTGGTAATAAAATGAGATTGTGTGGCCTTTCATTGATTGCACCACTGATTCTGCCCTGCCCAGAACTCACTTGCCCAGAACTGCCCTGCCCAGAAATCACTGCCCAGAACTTTCAGAGACAACAGCCTTGGAGGCAAGAACTTCATTATGTTCTTCTATGCCACATTGTTCCCAAAACAAAAAAAATGTTGATGTTTTCATCAAACATAAATATTATCAGAAAGGAAATGCTAGATGAAATCAGGCATCTGCAGTGCCAGGTACAGTGTGGAACATGCTGGATTCCGGGGCCTTCAGAAACCTGATACCTTTTCGATCCATGGTATAATTCCAAAGGGCAGAACATTAATTCCATTTTGCAGGCGAAGTAACTGAGGCACAGAAAAATGAAGTAACTTGTCTCAAACAGAAGGCGAGTAGCAGAGCCAGGTCAACCTGAGGTCCATCTGCGTCCAAAGAAGCCTGTGCTCTTCCCTCTGCCCTGCTGGGACTCTTGAGGGGAGGGCTGGGAAAATTGTTCCTGGTATCCCTGACCTCTGATCACTTCCCAGGAGAGTGTTGCTGGTGACAGAACACACTGGAATGGCAATGACTGTCTTTCTCCAGCTTTATAAACAGGTGGTTCACATAACTGCTGAACACCGGGAGAAGAAGGACATGGGGCCTGCACAATCTCTGGATGGAGTCATTAGGATAGTGAGGACTCCTTGATGCATCCTCGTGGGCATGCACATGGCCTCTCTTTACCCACCCTTCACCCAACAAATCAGAACTCAGCCCTCTTGAGCATCTGGTAACTTAGCTCCTCTGGCCATGTTCATAAAATGGCAACATGTTGCCACACACGACCTGAACCCTGGCTACAGTTACGCTGTCTTATGTATTCTGCTAAGTCGCAAGATGCAACAGTACAAACCTGGGCCATCTGTAGAGAAAAGGACAATTTTACAGTCTGCTGGTAGGAGTGTGAGCTGGCATGATATTTCTGGAATGGCAATTTGGTAGGGAGAATCAAATGCTTTTAAAATGTGCTATGTAGCAATTCCAACCCTAGGGATTTATCCTAAGGAATTATCCAGTTTCTGAAAAGATGTTAGTACAAAGACTTTTCAGGACAATATTGCTTAAGCAAGCAAGAATTGGAAACAACCTGAATGCCCGACAACGGAGAATTAGCCAGGTAAATGACAGTATTAGATGATGGAATATTATGTTACTGTTACCACCAGAGCTTTTATTACTAAGGAAACAATTGTTCATGGTAAACATGAGCTAGCCTGGGTTCTGGACTCCAGCTGTTTTGATTCAAATCCCATCTCCACTGTTGCTGGTTGGGTGAGTGCAGGCAAGTTGCTTAAAATTTCCTGTCCTCAGTTCCACTGGATGTAAAATAGTCCATCACTCACAGAGTTCCAATGAAGATTACATTTCTCAATAAATGTGAAACGCTTAGGGCCTTTCTTGGCATGTGCTAAATGGTAAGTGCTAAATAAATGATAACACGTATTGTGCTGTTTAGTGAAGAAGAACCTGTTACAATAGAATATTTACATCATGATGTCCTTTTTAAATTATTATGTAAAAACTTTATGTTTGTAAAGAATCAAATCCAAGCACCAAAAACCAACAAGAGCCATCTTTAGGTGATGCCATCATGGGTGACTTCTGTTAGCTCCTTTCAATCTCATGTGTCGTCCGTGTTTTCTGCAGTTCAGCAAGCATCTCTTCTGTGATTGCAGCTATCTAAACAGTAATGTTAGTGATTCAGCCTCCTTCCTTGAGCACAGTGTAATGAAAAAAGCAGAATTCTGAATGAAGACAAACCCACTGCTACATCCAAGCTTTTCAGTGAACCTAAATCTTGGGGGCTAATAATTGCTTCTTAGAGGATTATTCTGAGTGTGAAAGTACAGATATAACGCATTGTGCCTGGCACACAGTGAGGGCTCAACACAAGCTCCATCTCTTTCTCCTTCCCATAGCCTCACTTGATTCAAATCAATCTGTCAGCTGTAATTGAAATATCTTTTCTCCCACCCACTCCTCTCCTGACAGCCATTCCTCCACCCTCACCAAGTTAGCAACATGCTCTGCGTTAGTGTGTGTATGCGTGCACATGAGAATGTATATGTATATGCTTGTATTAATTTGTGTGTGTGGAAATGTGTGAGTGTATATGTGCGTGAGGGAGAGAGAGAGAGAAAATGTACGTGTGTGTACATGTGAGTATAAGTATCACAGCTCTCAAGAAAGCAGCAGAGAACTGAACTCAGCTACAAAGCACATAGAGAACCTCAAAGGGTTCGGAAAAAGCAGACCTGGAGATAAGGAGCCTGCCACTCCCTGGTCTTTCAGAAAAGTGGAAAGAGATTGTCCAAAATTATGTAAAAATGTAGAGCAGACCATCAGCAGTACCCTCAGAGGCGTTCACAGCCCTCCTCAGGAGGCTATCAGGAAACCTGCCACCAAAGGAGTGAAAGATAATAACACTTTATCTGGATCAGCCTCAGGACCAGGAAAAGGAGGCAAACAAGAGTAGGCTCAGTGGGAGGGGCAGATGGCAGCGGAACTCTCCCACAGTTAGTGTAATGGCTGCTTTCTTGAAGTGTCCACAGGGTACAAAGTCAATTAGGCTCCTGGCTTCAAACCAGAATGAACAGAATGGAGCTGGACAATGAGATAACACAACCAAAGGGACAGCAAGACCATCTGATAAGGGGCATACCCTGTGTGTGTGTATCTGTGTGTGTGCAACCATGAGCACAAGCATGAGAGCAACCCTGCAGGTTTGTCATTGTGGTCACAGTGAAGCTGCCCATTACCTGGGCAAGAAGACCTAGATGATGGAAATGTCTCAAAGCTACAGCAGCAGACAATGGCTCCTAATGAACAGGCACAAGGCCTGCAAGACAATTTCTGCAAATAACTAGCAGTCTCATCATAGTATTCCTGTGTCCTAGGGTAACATAGTCAATAGCAAGAAGCATAGCAAGGGCTAGAAAAAGTGGCAAGTAATTTCTCAGTCCACTAATGCCCTTATTCTTATAGTGTCTTCTCCTTAATTCTTAACTTTCTTTATAGAATCTTCAACATGATTTTACAAAGAGCATGACATGGCATGTAGGTGAGAGCAAAGGTCTAGAGACAGGCAGACTAGGCCCTTTCCTAGCATCCTTGGCCAGCCACCTGAACTCTCTGAGCCTGAATGACCTCATCTGGAACACAGGAGTAGCAAGCCTACCCACCTCACAGGCTCATCATAGAAAGAGACAGCATGGCAAGTGTGATGCATAGAAGAAACTCAAACAATAAGATACTATCTTTATAATCATGATTATAATCCTTACTAGCATCATTCTTATAACTTAAAGGTTGGATCCTCATTAAAATGCAATTGCCTTGGAGAAAATAACACTTGAAATTGTCTTCAGACATCAGCCTGGTAAATTAGAAAGACTGTTAGACTGGGTCACAGTCTTGGCCCAGTTACTGACTCACTACTGATATATATAAGTGGAAGATAGTCCAAATAGTCTTTAAGGTTTTAATATCCTTAAAGTCTATAATATAGACAAGTGTCCAGTTTTAACATCCTTAAAGTCTATAATATAGAAAAGTGTCTCTTAAAGTGTTTCTCTTGAATCATCACTGAAGAATTTATAAGAAATGTAAATTCTCAGGCTCCATACCAGACACACTAAATAAGAGACTCTGGGAGAGTGGCCCAACAATCTATGTTTTAATAATCTCTCCAGGTGATCCTGATGTGTGCTAAAGTTGAAATCCAATGATATGGACTTCTCTATGTCAATTAATTTCTGATCTTCCCTTGAAAGCATGTTTAGAAAAGGAGAGAGTATTATGGCTCTAGAGTCTTGGGTTAGGGCACTAAATAGAAGAGGAAAAATCATAAAACAAGACTACTGAAAACAAATATTAAAGGGAAGTCGCTCTTTACATTTCCTTCCTGCAAAGGGTACTTCCCCATTTATTCTCAGAAAGTTCAGGACAAACTTCCACGGTACAAACTAAATCCATTTTCCAAGGGAATCGAGGCTCAAAAAGGACTATGCCCAAGACCACAGAATCAGCTACTGGCAGAACTTGAATGTTTCCTCAGGTCTCCTTGACGGAAAATGGCCTTATCTCCTATATCAAAAATTCAACATCAGTAGCCCCGAAGAGCCACACAGAGTTCCCTGAACAGCTGCCTCCATTATGCTACAGCTTTTTTCTGTTCTGCTGATGGATTCTGGTCAAGCTTTTAGTAATGATGTATGCCTCCAGCACCTGATGCTATAGAGGCTTTATGGCTGCATTTTCTTTTAGGGCCTCCTGCACTCTGACAAGAAACAGTCTTATTTAGTAAAGCGAATATTATTTTAGTGGGAGAAGTTTTCTCATATCTCCAAGGGACAAGGAGCTGGTTTGGTGTAAAGGAAAAAGAAAAGTCCTAACTTGCAAGAATCAATGGCTCCTTCCTCAAAGTCTGAAACTGTACACCATCAGCAAAACTAGCGGCCATAAACAAACTTCTCAGCAGGGCAAAGGGACACATTGATTTTCAATGATTTGTCAAAATTTTAAATTGTCCAAAGACCATAATAAAAAACAATCTAATATGACTTATTCCATGGGAAAAATTAAGAATGATATAAAAGAAAGAGTAAATTAGCTTACCTAGATACAAAATAGATTACAAAGAGAAAAAAATAACACGTAGTGAAAAATGTCATCCCAGGGAAGAGAAACAACCTAAGGAATCATAAACTCAGGCAGCACAAAAGACAAGCATCCATGTGGTCAAACATCCCATGAACAAGCACAGGAATAGGGCCATGCAGATACTCCCTGTGTGTACACACACACACACACACACACACACACACACACACACACACACAAATGCACACATAGGATGTAAGTCCCTTGGACATGAATATCCTTTCACTGCCTAAGTATGATGTCTGGTGTACAGTTGGTGCTGAATAAATATGTGTAAGACAGTTAAAGAAGAACTGAAGGGATGAATACTAGAATCTGGAAAGCCTGGATCTTGAATTAAAGTGAGTTGGCAGAATATGTCCTGTCTTTCCAGGTCTGCCCTCTACCCTTCTCTACCCTGCTTCCTCCTCCAGAGGCTGACCAATGGACAGCATCAATGGGCACCCTTGACCTCTGCCTAAGAGTCAATTTCTAAGGTTCTAGAATGAATCAAATACTAATACAAATACATCGACAATCATAACAATAAGCACCATTCATTCAAGCATATGTTCTCAAACTTGAGCGGGTATGGGAACCACCTGGAGGGCATATTCAAATACAGATTACTAACCTCCCCCTTCTCCCTATTTCCAGCTTCTCATTCATTAGCTCTAAAGCGAGGACAAAGAATTTAATTTCTAATGCATTCCCAGATAACACTGATGCTGTTGGTCCAAGCACCGCACTTGTGAGAACTATTGTGTTAAAATATACTCTACAAGGCATTACACTAAACCCTTCACATCACCTCTAATCTTTACAATAACTCTGGGAAGATCTTGAATTATTATTCCTATTTTCCAAAGGAGATACCTTTTATTCAGTAGTTAGTTAACTTTCCCAACATTTCATCTCTGGTACAAGGTAAATGTAAGAACCAAATCCAGTTCTTATTAACTCAAATCTGACACACTATTCATTACACTGAGTTATCTAACTGAGTACGTAACTTCACTGAGACAAAGTTCAAATGAAATCCATAAAACTACACCCTCAGGCCAAGGTGACTTTGCCATCTGTGACCAACCCCTCTTAGTATTTCATTAGCCATAAGGGATGTTGAGAGCTGGCAACTTGGACTACTCTGGAAAGAGAGAGAAGCAGTAAAATTGCATGTGATCACAATTAATATTAAAGACTATTCCTTAATTCCTTAGGAGACCATCCCTGTGGAGTTTATGTTGAAGAATCTCATTCTGTAACCCTGTTTGTGACTAAATGTTCTTTTATGGCCTTTGCTCAAATGTCAGCCTTCAGAGAGAGAGAATGAGAGAGAGAGCTCACACAATAGCCTTAAAACACTTTGAAGAGCTACAAAAGAGGTCACATTCTGACCAAAAAGATCCTAATGTACTCCCATCTCTCAGAGAACAGCTCTGAGCTCTACTTGTCAGGATGTAGAGCTTCGTAAAGTCAAAGAATCAGAAAGATTTGCCAAGAGAGGGACCTGGCAGGGGCATTGCCCTAATAGTAGCCTGCCACATTGCCCAGGGATGACAAACACTTACTACAAAGTGTAGTGATCACCCCCCAGCACTTCCCATGTAACTAACTGAGGTCTAAGATCTAGGTCATACAGAATTAGGTCCAAGGCTTCTTCCATGCGGAGATTCCTAAAATAGTAGAGATACCAAATGTCCCTGCGGAGGACTTTCATTATCAGGCTCCTCACCATTTGTTTCCTTTATCTGATCCTTGGGAGGCATGCTTTTCAGAGCTCTTACTTTTCTTATTACTCTTCCTTATTTGAGTTAATCCACCTCTCATCTTTTGCTCTCTGTCTCTCTCTCTCTTTCTTTCCATCTGTGTGTGCATATGAGACACACACACAAGTACATGCTAATGTTTTTAAATGCAGGGTTCAAAGTCAATCTTAATACCTGTATGTTGGAAAGTAAGGAGACTATTAGAGCTCTCAGTGGAAACCACTAATTCTACTCAAATAAGTTTCAGATTATTGATGATGACAATGATGATGATGGTAATAATAGTATTAACAATGAACACATAGACGGTAGAAAGAGTCCAATAATCTTTGGGCAAAGTGTTTAACCTTTTTGAGTTTTGCATTCTTTATTTTCAAAAGGAAAATATCACAAAATACCCTCAAGGTAGAAGATAAAGTACATAAGCATAATGCCACACATGATAACTTTTTAATAAGTGTTATTTTCCTCTTCCCTTTCTCCCTTTTTGTTCCTGAACAAACAACATTATACTAACAAAATGGAAATAAAAATAAGCTAAACAAAAATTGCCAAGAATCTGGCTGATGCAATAAATCAAAATTGTCTTCATAAGCAATCGCTTGATTTTAATGTAATCAAATAACAAACAATTCAGTTCAAAATGCAAAAAAAAAAAAAAAATTAAGTCATAAAACCCAAAGGCAATAATACTCAGTGGAACAAATAGAGTGGAATCAGCCCATATTTATAGTCAGCACTAAGGTGAAGCATATCAGACCTGGGTACAAAGCAAATCACAAGGCAGAGGAAATCTGAAAAATGAAATTAGATTTAAGGGGAGTGAACATCCTCCCACCCCTCTAATGAGGTGTTTGAAAATAATCAAAGTTAGCATGATGACACGGATATTGGTTTGATTCCAGAGCTTACCCTACCAAATTACAAAAATCGTAAAAGAAAGTAATTGAAGAATTCATAACGAGATTTGCTTGGCAATGTTCAGAACCTGAAGCAAAGTAATTTAATAAGGGAGGCAAAATGGGGATTTTCCTTGATCTTTGGACTGTATTATCACAAACCAATCATTATCAAACAGAATTAAGCAGTAGGGTGTGATGAAGGGGCCAACTTGGTCAACTCTCCAGGAGACTGACTAAGACCCCCTGCCCTCCCTGTCCCTCTTCACCCCTTTTTGCCTTCCCTGCAGTTGGGTGCCAGCAATCCAGCTGATTCTCGTTGAAGAAATATGCACATGGCTGCACTTCTGCACACTCTCATTTCTTAAATGTTTGTTGAACATTTATTTTGTTTGATTTTTAAAAGGATAGAAGGCTTTGGATGTCCGTGTGCTTTGCCTCTGTGCTGACTTCTGTTCTAGACTCTGGGGACAGACAGACAAATGAATAGGAGACAGGTGCAGATCTATGGAGGCTCCGAGTCTAGAGAGGAATGTGACAGAGTGGGACACCAAGGATGAGTGACATCTGATGAAGCTGTGTTCTAGGATACACAGTGTGTTAAGAGAGACCCTGGCCCTGCCTGGAGGATGGAGAAGCTCTAAGTGGGGCTCAGGAAGAGAGAATGCTTTGGCTAAGGCTTGAAAGATACCTAGGAACCAACCTGGCTGACAAAGGAAGAGAACGGTGTTTCTATGCTGCATGTATTGTGGTGTACAAAGGTGTGAGAGGGGAAAGAACCCCTCAGATTTCTCTCCTGTGACTAGAACACATGGTTGGGTGATAGGAGGGAGCTCAGCCTCCACTTCGATCATGTATCTCCTCCATTTCTGCAGAGTGTCACAAGGTAATGCCACAGGCACTAAAGTGAGAAAAATATTGAGTTCAAACCCTAGGTCTGATGATGCCTCAAGCTTGATTTTCAGCAAGTCTCTTGCCCATCTCAAACTTTAGTTTCTTCATTAATAAGTGGTTTGTGTTGAAGCACAGTTGAGCTAATTCATGGAAGAAACTTAACACCACACCTTATTCATCCCAAGCCTTCCTAATGGTAGCCAATATGATTGAATTAATCTCCTGATTGTCTAAATATTGACCCAAGAAAGAAAAACCCTGCAAAAAGTAAAAAAGAAAACAAACTTAAAAAAAAATGTTTTTAAAACAACATACTGTCCAAGATCAGTCTCTTTCTTCACTTTGACCTTAAATCACTTCTAATTCAATTTTAGGAGGAAAGGTTCAAGCACATTTTTACATATTGACTGAGCTCAGCACTAGTAAATGAATTGATGAAATAAATAAATGGATAAAAAATGTGATATTACAAATAGTAAATTGTTGCATAATACATTTAAGAAAAGGATTTGTATGTACATCAATTCTTTGTTATTAAACAAAGGTAGATATCTAATCATGATCTTACTCAATTTCCTCAAACCACCAAAATTCATGGATCACTAGTAGTAATACCTAATGTGGGCCAAGAAAAAAAATTGAGTTGAAAAGAAAATGATTTCTTCTCCACTCTAGTCCCCAGAATAATAAAGCAAAATACAGCAAAAATATATTGTGTAAGAAAAAGGAAAAATCACAATAAGGGACATGAGAAAAGTAGAAAAAAAATTAGTTTATAAAAAAAAAAATTTCCTACAAAAGACAAATCCGCAAAGATTTGATTAAAAAAAAAAACACTAAAGTTTGAGTGTTCTTTTGATCCCAAAGATAGGAATAAAATTCATTCAAAGACCTATTTTGGCAATACTCGGTAATATTCTGTTGAGAATTTTAAATATCTATGTCCTTTTTTGATGCTATAACTCTACTCTTAAAAATTTGACCTGAAGAATAAGTGTAGCAACTGAAAATCCATTAAGTCATGATAATGTTTATGAGATAGGCAGAACTTTCTTAGATAATGCAGAAAAAGCATTAACCATAAAAGTAAAGAAAATTTGATATATGGGGTTTTATCAAAATTAAAAATTTCTACTCCTCAAAAGACATCACTAAGAAAATTAATGGGCAAGTTACAGACTGGGAATTATATTTGCAATACTGATATTTGATCAAGGACCTATATCCAGAAAATATTAAAAATTCATCTAAATCATATAGTGAAAAGATGAAGCACCCAGTAAAAATTAACAGAAGACTTGAGCATGCAATTCTTGAAAGAAGCTATGTAGATGATCAATAAACATGAAAGAGTGCTGTACATCACATCATTAGTCATCAAAGGAACACAAATTAAAACAATGAAATATCCTTCACATCCACTTTTTTGCCTGGTCAGAAAGACTGACAACACTAAATGTTAGTTAGGATATCCAGCAACTGAAACTTACTAGCATACAAGTAGGATATTATTAGTAGGAGCGTAAAATAGAATACCCACATTGGAGGTGGTGAGGCAGTTTCTTATAGAGATAAATACACAAGTACCTAATGACTCAAGAATTCTACTCGTTTGCATTTAGAAAAAAATAAATGGAAACATATTTCCACAAAAGATTTGTATAAAAATGATCATACTGTGTTATTCATAATAGCCATGAATTGGCAACTACTGAAATGTATGTCAACTGGAGAATAAATAAATTGAGGTTTGTTCATTCAAAAAAAAAAAAAAAAGAACTAAGTACTGATATTCAGAACTTCATGGTTAAATCTCATAGACATTTTGTGAAGTGAAAGAAACTAAGCACAAATATGCATATTTTATATTATTCCATTTATATGAATTACAAGAACAAGTAAATTGAATCTGTGGCACCGGAAATTTGTAAATGGGTTCTCCTGGGAGTAGGAAAAAGTATCTAGAAAATGATTTAAGAAAATTTTTCAAGGTGATGGTGGTGGTGATTAAACCACTATATGCCATTGTTTAAATCCATGAAATAAATAATATATGTGCATTTTATTGTATGTCAAATATACATCATAAAAAGACTAAGTGCTGTTTGTCTTTATATTTTAATTATCTTCTTTTCCTAACATATAGTAGGTACTAAGGCAGTTTGCTGACATCTATTGAATGTCAACCTTGTGCTCCAATCTACAATGTATGCTTTCCACTTTATGCTTTGGTAAACTCAGTGAATCTGGGCAGGCTTTTCTCAGTCTCGCAGATAGCTCAGATAGGTGAATTCACTTGACTAAAGCCATGGATTAAATTAGGTCGAAAAAGAAATTTAAATTCCAAATTCCTAGGCAGAAGCTATTCAAATTTCTGACTTCTATACATTTCTCGAATGGGTAAATAAGTGAATAAATGAATGAATGAAGAGAAGAGACTAACTCACAAAATAGATATAGCACCTTTTAAGCAAGTACAAAAGATGTAGAGATAAATGATTATCTCATGCAAGTGTCTGAGAAAAGGGGCATATAGAATCAATCCTCAATCTGCATTGATTTAGAAGCAGAGAAAGGACAGACTACATGTCATGCAGCATGACTTTAAGAGCCATAGCTACTGCAGAGAACAGTCTTGTTGCTTTCCACTGTACAGGGCTACCCAGTTTGTATCAGTCCCTTTTCCAGGGAGTCAGACCTGCATCAAAGATCCCTTTCATCAACTTGGCCAAACCTTCCTAGTCGTCGAAACTAGCATCCCCAAAATACAAAGGCATACATAAGCCTCTTCCCCTCCTCAGTATAACACCAAGCACGCCTTGAAACGAGGATGCTTCTTCACCTTGTTCCTTCCAAATGGAGATCACTGCGAGGTGCCAAAGTTCCTGATCCTCCCATGGAAGGCTGCAGTCCTTCTGGGGACCACCTTTTCTCTTTACAAGGTATGGTCCCTGACACTTAGGGAGTGTGTGCAGTGAGAGCAGCCCCTGTCACAGAGCAGAGAGCAAGGGAAGGAACAAATGCAGGTGCTAACGGGTGATACCCACACATAATCTGGTGTCAGAGCAAGCATTAGATCAGTGTGGAAATAAATAAGATTTGTGATCCCATTTTCTTCCTTCATTTGCATTCGCACTTTATGACCTCAGCGATATTTACTGAGTGGAAAAAAACACCTTCTGTTACGACTGCTGGACTCAAAAGCTACTTCTCTCTGAAAAATACTGTCTCCAGTTACAGGGCCTGAAACAAACTACTTGTCTATTCGAAGAGCTCAATGAGCTGTGAAGATTGACATTTAAACTATTAACACTGTATTCTATTCGACAATGTTATTAAATATGAGATCTGATTTATGGAAAGTCTTAATAAACTGGCAGTCCAGGTCATCCCTGGCACAGCACAGAAATTGGGTTATGCTGGATGTTACTTGATAGAGTTGATTAAGCTAAAGAAAAAAAATATCCCACCAAAAACATTAAAGTCTGATTTCACATGTCAGCGTATAAATTTGAACCACTTGCCAGCTCAAGTTTGCATCTCAAAGTTTCTCTAATTGATCATTTTAATTGTTTGGAAATCAAAAGATAAAATCACAGACTTAAATAATCTTTGCTATGACACATGGAAGGAGAGGTAAGGCTTTTAAAAATGAGAGCCAGACATATATCTTGCTGCTTTGGTGTAAAAGACAAAGAAAATAAAAGCATAAGTAAGTAAAGAGTACACAAGGAGGTGGAGACACTGAGGTATAGCAATTAGGATGTGACCTCATGGAAAGAGATAAAGTTGGAGTGAGAGTCTGATGACTGTGCCATGGTTTACTCACATCTGTGTGACCTTGAACAAGCCACTTAATCTCTCTGAAGCTCAAGTCCCATTTCTATGCGATGGAGATAATAACAAGCAAGTAGTTTTGTTCAAGATGAAAGGAATAATGTATGTAGATCATCTGGCACAGTGCCTGGCACACAGAGACTGTTCAATAGGCTTCAAGGGGAGACTAGGCCAGGTCAGGAAAAAAAGCTGGGTCCTAATATAGTGAGGGAGAACAATTTGGGCCACCAGAGGTAGATTGGAAAAGGACAAGAAAGGACAGTCTATAGCCAGAGCCTGTATGCTACTAGATACCACAGAGCTAGTGATATACTACTACATATGCCTATGTGCTATTAGATGATATAGACCTAGGACCAGAATTCCGAGACCACCATTGCTCTAGACCAGAGGTCCTCAAATTTCTCGATAAAAGGCCAGGAACTAAATGTTTTAGGCTTTGGGAACTTTATGGTCTCTGTCTCAACTGCTCAGTTCTGCTGAAGTAGCAGGAAAGCAATCATAGGCACTGTGTAAATGAATAGGTGTGGCTGTGTTCCTACAAAACTTTATTTACAAAAACAGGTGGTGGGTCAGACTTAGCCCATGGACTATAATTTTTCAGACTTTGGTCTAGCCTTTCCTCAGGTCTGACAGGTAGAGGTGGCTGAGGGGAATGAAGCCAGCCTCTCTCTCTGAGGACCAGAAGGGTCTCTTTCCTAAGAGAAGGCTATCCATAGACAAGTCTGAAAGGAATCTCTGAGCTATTTCTCTTGTCCCTTCCAACACAGAAGCTATGGAAGGTAAACAGCTAACTGATGGTACCAACTACCTCTCCAATTTTTGTGTCTCTGTTTAGTCAGACAACAAACAGATGATTCATTCAGGAACAACCCAGTATTTATTGAAACTTTCTAGTACCAAGGAGGTTTGTTGTAAAAACTGTATGTTGTAGACTCTTAATAAATAAATAAAACTTCTCCCCTTCCAAATTCTTACCTGCTGTCTTCACCAGAGCCCAGAAAGGGCCGCCCCCTCCTTGTCTGAGTGGCCACTGGCAGGAAGGAGTGGGTCACAGTGATGGGGCAACCATGACATAACCCCTTTTTCCAGTTCTGATACTATGGAACAGTGATCACCTCTTGCTAAGCAATTTCCCACCTAAATTGGTTTCAAGTCATAAAAAGCTATAGTACTCCCAAGGAAAAGGTAATAGCGGCTTTCTGAGGTTACCTTCGGTATCAAGTTCCTTGACTTCAGTAGCAATTAGACACCATTCTGCTACCATGCACTCTCGGGAAATGAAACAGTCACCTAAGAGGAACTGAAAATTAGAAGTGGAGTAGTCCTTCCTTTGCTTAAGAAGTTTCCTGTGACATACTTTGGGGGCATCACCTTTGTGAGGCCATCTGCACTGCAAAGACGCAGGCTTTGTTTGGGATTTAGAGAAGAATTTCATCTGCAAATATCAGGATCAGGCCCATATTTCCCAACATGCTGGATTTTTCCTTACAGCTTCGGGATTCAGAACATGGCCTTCATTCAAGGCACGACCATCCCAGACTGGTCTGCTGCAATCTGGGGATGTACATGGTTTCTGAAGCCTTAGCCTGTGGGGTGAGGGGCATCTCCAAAGGGGCAGGGCACAGGAAGAGTTTTCAACAAGTTTTCACATTTAAGTACAGTAGCCACAGGAACAGCCACATGAAGGAGGACCCCAGAGTGAATCTGAGCTCTTCTTCCAGTAAAAAATGCAGCGCACTCCATTTTCTGACAGTACTATAAACTCATTTTTATGACACTAGTTATAAAAACCCTTAACATTTGTCTAGTGGTGGCAGTCAGTTTTTTTCTTAAAGATCCAAATGCAAGAGGAAGATTTGTGACCCAAAGTCAGCTTGGGGTTTGTAAAATGAAGGTTTCATAAAAGTAACATATCCCATGTACTAAAAAAAGATTAGATTCAGTACCATGAAGCTATAGGCATTTATAAGGAATCCTTTATTTGCATCTTCCACTACTTAATTTTTAAATGTTGTTTTATTCATGAGTAAGACCGTAAATATCACCAGAGGGTAAAAGATTTCTAATGTGCCAGCAATGGACCAGAGGTAAGTAGGGTGACAAGAAGATGTTTCCCTGATGACCCATCTCCAGATTTATCACCTTCCAGAGTGCTTTATAAATGGCATCTGACTTCCAGAGTTATACCAGGAGCAAGAGTAGTCAGGTACAAGAGAGTCTGCAAGGAGAGAAGGAGCTGGAATGTTGTAGCCAAACTCTGCCTGGCTTAGTCTGGACTGATTTATTTGAAAGAGCAGGGAGGTGCACAGAATGGGATTAATTTCAACTCTTGGTTCAGGACACCCATCCTTTTGTCCAGGAATGGCCCTCTTTTTAAATTAACTTATTTATTATTTATTATGATGTTAAAAAAAAAAAAAAACAACAACCCTGAATCTGAAGCTAACACTGAAACTGACATATCCATCTATAGGTTTCTCTTCTTCCTGTGGCTCTTTCTCTTCCTTCTGTAGTAACCACTACTGTGAATCTTGTATTTTATCATTACTTTAGATGTGTATATTCATGAGTTTTACACATATTTTAAAAAATATTATGTTGTAAGTTATTTTCTATTAGTTGATCCATATAAAATTGATTTAATGCCTTTTTTTACTAAATATTATTCTGCTAAGATTCAGCCATACTATTACATGAAGCTGTGGTGGAATCATTCCATTGCAGGTTATAATTTTTTACCTTGTTAATGCTCACTTGGACTATTTCCAGGATTTTGGCTCTACAAGCAATGCTATCGTGGCCTTTATCGTTTCTGGAGTGCACGTAGAAGTTTATTTTGGGTGGATACATAAGAGTGGAATTGCCGGATCACAGAGTATGCAAATATTCCATTTTATAAGAGAATGACAAACTTGTTTCTAAAGTGGTTGTACTGAGTACACTCCTACCAGCAATTAACCATCTGTTACTTCCGTCCTCTCCATCACCTCTCATTTTGCGCCAGTCTAATTGGTGTAAAATAATATATCTTTATGGTCTCAATTTGCATTTCTTGGATCACTAATGATTTTGAATATATCTTCACATAATTATTGGCCATATGTGTTGCCTCTACTGTGAAAAGACTGTACAAGGCTTTTGCCCACTTTTCTAGCAAACTATTTGAATTTTTCCTATTGATTTGTAAAAGTTCCTCATATAACCTTGATATTAATCTTATATTGGTTACAGGCATTGTAAATATCTCCTGCCAGTGTGCGACTTGCTTTTTTTTTTTTCTTTAGAGTGTCTTATAATTAATAGAAGTTTAATAAAGTCAAAAGTAGCTATCTTTTCTTTTATAACAAGTGCTTTTTATAGCACTGCTGTGATGAATCTTCATAAGTATCCTGTGGACGGAAATATTGGCTCTCTATGAGAGAAAGAAAACAGAGAAGGGAAGCTTGAAGGCCATTTGGCCCAGGCCTTACATTAATAAAAGGCCTTAAATCAACTTTGTATTCATTATCTCCAAATGAGGTCACTGACAGCCACAAAGATGCTGTGTCAGGGATGAAAGAAGACCAGTAGCTTGAAGTTAGAACATCATCTTTTGTAGTGCACTAAGAATGAAGAGGTTTTAATAAATCTTGTAAGCATGAGAATAGCAACATTTATGTTACATTTTATTATTTTTGTTAAGGTACCACTTGGTTAAATGTAAAGAGACCCCAAAGTTGTCCAGGCCCCTCTTAACTCTGAGGTGTTCCAGACAAGAAGAGTGGTATGCTCAAATTCACATAGCTGGTGAGCTATGGAACTGGGATTCACATTCAAATGTGTCAGGCTCCAGAACCCAGACACTTTCTGTTGTTCAAAGTGGCTAAATCACAAGAAGCCATCCTGAGCTAACTGCAGTGTGGGAACACATGCCCATAGGGCTCTCACTCCACACAGAGCACTACAGGCATTGCCATGTTCCTCCCCTGGACAGAAGTTGCCCTCCATATGGACACTCTGCTGCTTCTGAAGTGGGACTCAGGCCTCTGCCTCTCTTCCTGGGCCCCCTTGAGGCTTTCATGGGAGGGCTGGCAGATTGCTGAGGATCTTTTCATCATGATGCGCAGGATGGTAGGCCCTGGTGGCCCTGAAACTTTCTCTAGACTGTCCCTTTATATCCAATGCTCTATGCAGTAAAGTCAAGCAATCACCAAGTGTCTGGGGATGTAAAACATAGGTGTGTGTGTGTACACATGTGTGTGCATGAATGTGTGTGAGTGTGTGGGAGTCTATATGGGTGTATGTGTGACAGCCTGTGAGATGGTTCCACAGAAGTGGAATTGTATCAGAAAGAAGAGATGAGATACTGAGGCAGGCTGGACAGGGTTGTGTGTGATTATGTGTGTGAATGATGAGTCTGAGTGTATGTAAGTGTGAGAGAGAATATGTGTGACTTTGTGTAAGTGTGGGAAGGTTCCACAGAGGTGGTGGGCAGGTAGAGTAAGGAACAGAATGGAGGAGATACTGAGGCAGCCTGGACAGCTGGTCTGCTCAGAGAGGCAGTAGTACTGACACAGGTGCACGGCTTTCTCGAATCATTCTCTAATGACCACAGGCACAGTAGCCACTGGATGTGAGGGTCACTGGACAGAAGGATGCCAGGAGCAGCAGCATCCTTATGAAATCTGCCTTCATCCCACCATCTTCCTCCTCACTGACCTCCAAGAGCTCCACAGTGCATGCTGGATAAATGCCAAACTCCTCAGCCTGGAACCTCAGGCATCAGACCCTTATAGAGTGTGATCCTGTGTCTCTGATTTTCATCTGTACAATGGGATAATAATGATTAATTCAGGTCACGCTGGAAATTAACTGAAATAAATGAGCAAAGTCTAATCCACTGCTGAAAAATGTGATGACTTTTCTCCACCATTCTTCTCTCTTGGTCCCTACCTACCCTATCCTCCCTCAGTTTCCCCAAGCACAGTTTCCATCCCGGGCTTGCTGCCCTTACCACCACCTCCCAACGACATCTTGTCTTCACAGCACAGACCTATAATATGCCACCCTCTCCTGAACTTCATCTCATTCCTTCTATCTCTCACCTGGTTCTCTGCTGAGTATTCTCATGTGAGGTAGGCAGGCACCTCTAGGCCACCATCCTAGGACCCCACAAGGAGGGAGGTCATGTCTCAGGCTTAATCTGCCTGCTCTTCACTGACTCTTTGAAAGCTGACAGTTTGGTAAGAAATAAGCAGCCCCTCTGCTTCTGCTGTCAAAAATGCACATCTGCCTAAAGAATGTGTGTCCCCCCACTTGACACTCATATGCCTGTAAGAAATGCCTATCTAGCCTGCTCAAGAAAGATCACTTTGCAAGTGAGAAGGCTGTGCATAGGAGATGCCACCTAAAAAGTGTCTCTTACTTTCAGGATCACCATACCTACATCACTGTCATAGCCTATGCATGCCCAGGTGGCCAGCTCCCGCCTACCTTCCTGATGCCTTCTGAAGGACTGGACACGCAGTTATCAGCTCCCCCGTTCTTGCTAATGGTCCGCCAGAGCTCGGCAAATGTGCTGTCCTGCTCCAGGGGGTTAGTGCCCTTGGCTCGGAAGTACTCGTACACAGCGGAGTCCCGGACGGTGCCATAAGATATCTCTACTTGTTTGGACAGGTCTTGGAATGTCCTGAAATACAAAAATGTAGTGAAGCATGGGTATAGGTTGCCTACTGCAGGGATACAAATGGGCTGCAAGACCCTTCTGAGGTCCAAGCCCAGTTATGGTCCATGATCCACATTCTTCACTCCCAACCCCCAGCAGCACAAATCTCTCAGCCCGCAGAGTAACTTGCCACAAGGCTTCATTCTACCACAGTTATGTTTCCTTACTGTAGATTAATTCCATAAAGTTATCGAACACCTAAAACTAGGACCTGTGCAGAGCTCAAGGAGCAAAAGGATGAATGAGACACGATCCCTGCTCTTAAGAAGCCTACAATCTAGCTGTAGAAACATATACACAATCACAAAGTAAGAGTCAGAACAACATGAGAGGCTAGATACTAAAGATCTCAATCAAAAGCCTATAGCATAAGAAAGAAAAACATGTTAAGACTGATGACAGTGACTGGTCTCTGACCCTCAGAGCTGGTGTGGGGCAGACGAACATTCAGGAGTTATGCTAATTAAGATGCACGTCCCTCCAAAGCTTGCAGCTATTCTGGAGTTCCACTCAATTATCACCTTTTGAGCATCTCCCTTCAATTTGTTTTTCAATAAATAGCTGGGTTTTTATATGAAATCACTTGATTTTTAAATATTTTTGACTTTTCAATTAGAATTGACATTTAATATTACATTGTATTAGTTTCAGGAGTATAGCATAGAGGTTAGATATTTATATAATTTATGAAATGATCGCCCATTTAGTCTAGTACTCACTATGGCACTTTACAGAGATATTACAATATTATTCACTATATTCCCTATACTGTATTTCACATCTCCATGACTATTTTGTAACTGCCAATTTGTACTTCTTAATCCCTTTGCTTTTTTCTCTCAGCCCTCCAACACCAGCAATCATCGTTTGTTCGTTATATCTATGAGCCTGTTTCTGTTTTGTTTGTTTATTTTGTTCTTTAGATTCCACATGTAAGTGAGATCATGTGCTATTTGTCTTTCTCTATCTGACTTAATTTCATTTAGCATTATACCCTCAAGGTCCATCCATGTTGATGCAAAGGGTAAGATTTTATTTTATTTTTTTATGGCTGAGTGATATCCACTGTATATATGTATCACTTCTTTTTTATCTAATTGTGTACTGATGGACACTTAGGTTGCTTCCATATCTTGGGTATTATAAATAATACTGTAATGAACATAGGAGTGCATATATCTTTTTAAAGTAGTGTTTTGGATTTCTTTGAATAAATACCCAGAAGTGAAATTGCTGGGTCACAAAGCAGTTCTATTTTTTGAGGAACCTCAAAACTGTTTTCTTTAGTGGCTGCACCAGCCACTAGTTTGCAATCCCAGCAAAGCACGAGGCTTTTCTTTTCTCCACATAATCACCAACATTTGTTTGTTGACTTATTGATGATAGCCATTCTGACAGGTGTCAGTTGATATCTCATTGTGCTTTTAGTTTGTATTTCTCTGATGATTAATGACATTGAGCATCTTTTCATATGTCTATTTGCCATCTTTATGTCTTCTTTGAAGAAATGTTTATTCAGGTCTTCTACCTATTTTTAATTCGGTTGTTTGTTTTTTTTGGTTTTGAGTTATATGAGTTCTTTATAAATTTTGGATATTAACCCCTTATCAGATGTATCATTGACAAATATTTTCTTAATGAGTAGGTTATCTTTTCATTTTGTTGATGGTTTCCTTTGCTGTGCAAAACATTTTTAGTTTGTTATAGTCCTATTTATTTTTTCTTTTGTTTCAGAAAATATATTACTAAGAGCAATGTCAGAAAGTTTACTGCCTATGTTTTCTTCTAGGAATATATGGTTTCAGGTCTTACCTTTAAGACTTTAATTCATTTTGAGTCTGTTCTTGTATACAGTGTAAGAAGGTGGTCCATTTTCATTTTTTTGCATTTATCTGTCCAGTTTTACCAGCACCATTTATTGAAGAGTCTGTCTTCACTCCATTGCATATTCTTGCTTCCTTTGTCATAGACTAAATGACCATATTGACATGGGCTTATTTCTGGGCTCTCTATTCTGTTCCATTGATCTATGTGTCTGTTTTTATGCCAGTACCATGATGTTTTCATTATTATAGCCTTGTAGTATAGTTTGATACCAGGTCATGTGATACCTTCAACATCGTTCTTCATTCTCAAAATTATCATGGCTAACCAGCATTTTTTATGATCTCACATAATTTTTGAATTATTTTCTCCAATTCTCTGAAAAATGCTATTGGTATTTTGATAGGGGCATTGAATCTATAGATTGCATTGAATGGTATGGACATTTTAATGATGATGATTCTTCCTGTCCATTAACATGGTATATGTTTCCATTTATTTGTATTTTCTTCAATGATTTATAAGTTTCCAAGTACAGGTCTTTTACCTCCTTGGTTAAATTTATTCCTAGGTATCTTTTTGATGCAACTGCAAATGGGATTATTTTCTTAATTTTTCTTTCTGATAGTTTATTATTGGTGTATAAAATACAACTGATATTTGAATATTAATAATGTATCCTGTTACTTTTACTGAATTAATTTATCAATTCCAACAGTTTTTTTGGTGGACTCTTTGAGGTTCTCTACATATAATATCACGTCATCTGCAAATAATGACAGCTTTACTTCTTCCTTTCCAACTTGGATGACTTTTATTTTTCTTTCTTGTCTGATTGCTCTGGCTGGAATTTCCAATACTATGTTGAATAAAAGTGGTGAAAGTGGATATCTTTGTCTTGTTCCTTATCTTAAGGAAAACACTTTTAGCTATTCCTCATTGAGTCTGTTGTTGGTTGTGGGTTATCATATATGGCCTTTATTATGTTGAGGTATATTCTCTATTCTGACTTTGCTGAGAGTTTTTATCACTAATAGATGTTGGATTGTGTCAAATGCATTTTCTGTATCTTTTGATATGATCGTATGATTTTTATCTTTCATTTTGTTTATGTGGTGTATCATGTAATTGACTATGGATATTGAGCCAACTTTGCACCCCAGAAATAAATCCAACTTGATCATAGTGTATGATCTTTTTTATGTCTTGCTGAATTCACTTTGCTAATATTTTGTTGAGGATTTTTTAATCTATATTTACCAGGGACATCAGCCTATAATTTTTTTCTTTTGTAATGTCTGTGTTTGTGAGTTTGATTTTGAAATCAGAGTAGTGGTGGCCTTGTAAAATGAGCTTGAGATTTTTGGAATAGTTTACGAATAAGTGTTAATTCTTCTTTAAATGTTTGGTAAAATTCACCTCTGAAGCCATCTGGTCCAAGAATTTTGTTTGTTGGGAGTTTTCTTGATCACGCATTCAATTTTGTTAGTAATGTGTCAGTTCTGATTATCTGTTTCTTCTTGACTCGGTCTTGGAAGATTGTCTAGGAATTCTCCATTTCTTCCAGACTGATCAATTTGTTGGCACATAATTTCTCATTGTATTTTCTTACGATCCTTTGTATTTCTGTGGAATCAGTTGTCACTTCTCTTTCATTTATGATTTTATTTATTTGGGTCCTCTGCCTTTTTTTCATGAGTCTAGTTAAATATTTATCAATTTCGCCTATCCTTTCATAGAACCATTACTTGGTTTCATTGATCTTTTATATTTTCTTTGGCTCTATTTCATTTATTTTTCCATTTTCCATTGACTTTTACTATTTCCTTCCTTCCACTCACTTTGGGCTTTGATTGCTGTTCTTGTTCTAGTTCCTTTAAGTATAAGATCAGATTGTCTGTTTGAGATTTTTCTTGTTTCTTGAGGTAGGCCTATATTGCTATGAATTTCCCTCTTAGGACTGCTTTCACTGTGTCCTACAGATTTTGAGTCATTGTGTTTTCATTTTCATTTGTCTCAAGATATCGTTTTATTTCCTTGATCTCACTGTTAACCCATTCATTGTTTAGTAGCATATCATTTAGCCTCCATGTATTTGCGTATTTTCAGTTGTTTTTTTCTTGTAATTGATTTCTAGTTTCACACCATTGTGGTCAGAAAAGACTCTTGATGTGATTTGAATCTTCTTAAATTTACTAAAACTTGTTTTGTGGCCTAACATGCGATCTATCTTTAAAAATGTTCCATGTGCACTTGAGAAGAATGTATATTCTGCTGCTTTGGGGTGAAATGCTCTAAAAATATCAATTAAATCCAGCTGGCCTAGTGTATTATTAAAGGTCGCTGTTTCCTTATTGATTTTGTTTGGAAGATCTGTCCATGGTTTCAATGTGGTGTTAACGTCTGCTACTATGACTGTATTACTGTCAATCTCCTCCTTTATGTCACTCAATATTTGTTTTATATATTTAGGTGCTCCTATGTGTGGTGTATAAATGTTTACTAGGGTTATACTAGGGTTATATCCTCTCATTGGGTTTTCTAGGGTTATATCCTCTCATTGGATTGATACCTTTATTATTATGTCATTTCCATCCTTGTTTCATTATAGCCTTCATTTTAAGGTCTATTTTGTCTGATATAAGTATTGCTACCTCACCTTTTTTTTGTTTTGCATAAATTGCAAAATGTCTTTTTCTATCCCTTTACTTTCAGTCTGTGTGTGTCTTTTGATCTGAAGTGAGTCTCTTTTAGGCAGCATATGTACGGGTCTTGTTTTCTTATCCATTCAGCTACCTTATGTTTTTTTCATTGGAGCATTTAATCCACTTACATTTAAAGTGATTATTGATAGGTACATAGTTATCGCCATTTTATTATTTATATTTATGTTCTTTGTTTCACCTTTCTTCTTCTTAAAGAAGTCCTTTAATATTTCTTGTAATACTGGCTTGATGGTAATGAAGTCCTTTAGCATTTTCCTGTTTGGGAAGGTCTTTATTTCACTTTGAATTTTCACCTTGCTGGATAGAGTAGTCTTGGTTATAGGTCCTTACTTTTCATCACTTTGAATATTTCATTCCAATCTCTTCTAGCTTGCAGTTTCTGTTGAGAAATCAGCTGACAGTCTTATGAGAGCTCTCTTGTAATTAACCAGCTGCCATTCTCTTGCTGCTATTAGGATTATCTCTTTGTCTTTAGCTTTTGTCTTTTTAATTCTGATGTGTCTTGTGTGGGCCTGTTTGGATTCATCTTCTTTGGAACTCTTTGTGCTTCCTGGACTTGAATGCCTATTTCTTTTGCCAGGTTAGGGAAGATTTCCATCAGAATTTCTTCAGATACATTCATAATCTTTTGCTCTCTTCTCCTTCTGGCACCTATATGCTGTGAATTTTGTTACACTTGATGTTGTCCTAGAGGTCTCTCACACTATCCTCAATTTTTAAATTCATTTTCCTTTTTTCTGTTCCAATTGGATGTTTTCTGTTACCTTGTCTTCCAAATCACTGATTCAGTCCTCTGCTTCATCTAATCTCTCACTGATTCCTTCTAGTGTATTCTTCATTTCGGTTATTGTATTCTTTATTTCTGACTTTTTTTTTTTAATAGTTTCTATGTCCTTTTTTATGCTTACTATCTCTTTGTTGAAATTCTCTTCTATTCTTCCACTAAGTTCCTTGAGCATGTTTATAACAGTGTTGTGAACTCTGTATCTGGTAGGTTGCTTGTTGGCATTTTATTAATTCTTTTTCTGGAGTTTTCTCCTGTTCTTTCATTTAGAACATGTTTGTTTTCTCATTTTTTACTGACTCTCTGTGTTCATTTTTATGTATTAAGTAGATCTACTATGTCTTCCAGTCTTGTCCAGGTGGCCTTATGTAGTAGGTACCCTGTGTGGCTCCATGGTGCAGTCTCCCTGATCACCTATACTAGGTATTCCAGGAATATCCCTTCAGTGGATCGTGTGTGCTCTATTGTGTAGTTGAGCCTTAATTACTGTTGGCACATCAGTGGGTAGAATTAACTCTCAGGCCGACTGGCTTTAAGGATTGGCCAAGCCCACAGGTATGAGCTACTGTGTAGGGGCTGAATCCATGGAGTGAGACTTGCCCCAGGGGACTTTTGTGCCTGTTGAGACTATCCTTTGGTTGTGCCATTTGGGGGGCTAATCAGGTTGTGCTCTGTTGTAATCCAATGTCAGCCTCCAGCTGTGTTGGTTCTGGTGCTCCTTGTGAGGGGCTCCCATGTAGGCCAAGGTCAGCTGATGCCTGTGACTAGTCTGGGACTACCTGGTAGTTACAAAGCAATTCACAGTTAGTCGTTGCCTTTGCCAGACCT
>NW_011888801.1:11276423-11278992 GCF_000151845.1 Pteropus vampyrus
TCTCCCTGATCACCTATACTAGGTATTCCAGGAATATCCCTTCAGTGGATCGTGTGTGCTCTATTGTGTAGTTGAGCCTTAATTACTGTTGGCACATCAGTGGGTAGAATTAACTCTCAGGCCGACTGGCTTTAAGGATTGGCCAAGCCCACAGGTATGAGCTACTGTGTAGGGGCTGAATCCATGGAGTGAGACTTGCCCCAGGGGACTTTTGTGCCTGTTGAGACTATCCTTTGGTTGTGCCATTTGGGGGGCTAATCAGGTTGTGCTCTGTTGTAATCCAATGTCAGCCTCCAGCTGTGTTGGTTCTGGTGCTCCTTGTGAGGGGCTCCCATGTAGGCCAAGGTCAGCTGATGCCTGTGACTAGTCTGGGACTACCTGGTAGTTACAAAGCAATTCACAGTTAGTCGTTGCCTTTGCCAGACCTGGACGCACATGAGAGAGGCCACAGAGCCAACTAAGGCCAGCTGCCATTAGTATCAGGTCTTTGGCAGCTCAGCAAAATGCGCAGGGCACCCCAACCCCTGAGGCTGACTGCTGGCTGCCTGTAAGACTCAGCAGCTAAAAGAGCCTTGGGAGGGTACATGAGTTGGGTGAGGAGGGGTCCCAGATAGTCACAAAGGTGGAGTGAGTGGTGTTTACCAGGTTAGTGTAGATTCAGATTTGTTGCCAGTGCTGAGCCTTTGGCTGATCTCAAAAGTCTCAGATCACATTAAGGTGAGCTGCTGCTTGGCTTGGGCCTGCAGATCCCTGAGATTTGCTCAAGAAATACTGTTGCTTAGGCAGGAGCTAAGTGTTTCCAGAGGCATGTGAGCCGAGGCCTGCTGATTACTGTTGTAAGAGCCTCCCGTGGACAGTGCAGGGTGGGGTTGGTTGCTCAGACACAAAAAATGTCTCTAGCATTTTGAGTAGCTAAATTGAGTAGGACAAGGTCTCAGGGAATGACCAGGGTGGAGCAAGTGGAGCTACCAGGCCAATGCAGATTTAGATTTGTCCGTATTGGAGGAGGGCTCAACACAGGGATAATGGTTGCTGTCTCTCTAGCCCTTGCCCTGAAGCCACACAAGTATGTCTCTGGCATCTCTGATCTACTGTCTCTCAGTCAGAGCCCAGGGTGGGTGCCTGAGAGCGAATGAGTATGTGCATGAGCCTTTTAAGGGGACATTTGGGTTTCCAGCAACCTTTCATCTCACCTGGATAGTTAGAATTCTAGCTGGCTTTTAAAAACAGATTTTGTGGGGACGCCTCTTCGTGTCATTGGAACCCTGGGCTGGGGAGCCCTGGCTCCTCCAGAGGGAACTCTGCAGCCAAGATATCCTAATGCTCAACTGCCACACACGGGTGCAGGGTCTGCCCATTTTTGTATCTCCGTCCCTCCTACTAGTCTTGGTGTGACCTCTTCTTTATATCCTTGGGTATAGGAATTCTATTCAGCTAGTCTTCAGATGGTTCTCCAGGTTGATTGTTTTATAATTTAGTTGTAATTTTAATGTTTTTATGGAAGGAAGAAAGCACAGCTTATACTTACTCCGCCATCTTGACTAGAATGTCAAGATCACTTGATTTTTAAGTGTTGACAATTATTTAAAAGATGGTGAAGATAAAACAAAGCACTTCTGAGGAGGGTCGCTTTCTTGTACATGGAAGAGAAGCAGGCAGCTCAGGCCAAGTGAACACTAAATGGAGGAAGTGTATCAGGAAGGCCCAGAAGCTTCCCAAGAACAGATGAGTGAGCTAGGGGCAGAGAAGGAGAGCCCTCTTTAGGAAAGGGGCATATTCAGACCAGGAAGGACCAGTTAGCACAAAGTTCTTACTTGCTGTGGGATAAGCAGTTCCTGGCTCAGTCTGTTGAGAGAATGACACACACAGAGAATAGAACTGCAAAAAACAAAAAGTTCAGTGCTAAGCCAGACTCTTTCTCCAGGCTTCAATGTAATTGATCTTTATTTCTTTTCTGGAAATCTGTCTCTCCTTTTTATCAACTAGAATACCATCCCTGCCTCTTACTGAGTCATTGTTCTGAGGAGATTCAATCTTCTCTACCTGACCTACACAGCCTTCCATCTTCCGGTCTCATCTCCAGCTATGACTCCCGCCTCCACACAGCCCCATAGTCAATGTTGAAATGGGAAATTCCACACAGTCCCCACCTATTGCCACACCATTGTGCCCCTTCTGTCTGGAATCCCTTTTATCTCACTCATCCACCTGATAAACTTCTGCAAACCCCTTGAAGATCCAGCTGCCTCCTCTCCCAGTGGGAAGGCATGACTATCCCTTGCCATCTTGTGCCATCTGTAAACTATTCATGGCTTCTACAGCAGCATGATCTCACTGATTACAGAGAACAGCACATCAGAGTGAGGGCAAGCAGAGTGAAGGCAAACTCTGGCATCCAAAGACCTATCTTGCCTCCAAGCTCCACCATCACTAACACTGAGGGCCTGGGAAAGTTAGCTAAACTCTCTGTGCCTCAGTTTTCAAATCTTTTAAAAACAAGGTCAGAGGTAGAGCCTGTAGCAAAGACTATAAAGGGGATTAAATGAGGTTATGTGTATTTAGTTCTTAG
>NW_011888801.1:11281807-11284439 GCF_000151845.1 Pteropus vampyrus
ACCTATCACCTCTCATAACCTTGAGACTGTGTGGAGGGATATCTCCTAGCTCAAATTCACTCTTCCTCTTTTAAGGAAAGTTTCCAAGCTCACTAACATGCCCAGCACACAGTAGGTACTGACATAATATTTCAAAGTGAATATATCTATAAAAAGCTATTTGGAGTTTTGAGCAGGAGGGTCCAACTATTCATATACCAAAGCTGTCATTTACCTGGGGGCACTCATTCTCTTGTGGCAGTTCACAGTTTTGGAAGGGACATATGGGGAGGAATAAAGGAGAATAGAGGTGGCCAGCCACCCAGGCTTTAAGCCAACACTGGTAGTAAGCAGAAGACAGATGTTCACTTCAGATAGGACACCCTTCCGAACAAGCGAGCAATGCCTAGCCTAGAGGAGACAGCACACTTAATTTAACACATTTCTCAAATTTGTCTCTTCAGCAACAACTACTAGAAAGTGTCCCACCCCCTCCCCCTCATATACATATTCCACAGAGAGATGAAGAGCTGCCCATCACAAGAGGGATCTTTATAAACCTAAGGTGAATGATGTAACTGGATGAAGTCATTCAGTCAGTTATTCCACCAACAGTTATTAAATGCCTACTAGGTAAGATGCAGTGGCACACAGAGCAAAGACTAAATTGTAGGCATCTTCGAGGAGTCCACTGGGAAGGGTGTACAAATGGTTAGAGAAATAGCTAAACAATATGAGAGGGACTAAAATAGAATTCCGCATGAAGACTCCTGGAAACACAGAGGAGGAGGAGCCATCTCCTTCTGGAAAAAAAAAAAAAAAAGAAATACTTCCCAGAAGAGGAAATATTAAGCTGAGTTATAAAAGATGGGTAGAAGTAGCCAGAGGGAGAACCAAGGGGCAGGAAGAGAAGATATTACCTGAGAAGCCACTGGTACGTGAAAAAATATGGTTTATTTAGGACACACACTGTGGGGCAATTCACATCGGCTAAAACACAAAGGTTTTGGAATCAAATGGACATAGGTGTGAATCTTGCCTCTGGATGCCTTAGGTATTTGAAGTAGACCAGTAGTTCTCAAAGTGTGTTCTTTAGAGACAGCATCAGCACCACCTGGGACCTTTTGAGAAATGCATATTCTTGGGCTCCACCTCAGATCTACTGAATTTGAAACTTTGGGATGGCACTCAGCAATCTGTGTTTTCACAGCCCTTCAGGTGATTCGGATGTAAGCAGAAGTTCCAGAACCATTGACTGAGGCAAGTCATTTAATGTCTGAGGTCTTAGTTTTCTTAATTCATTCCTTTCTTACAGAATTAGTGAAGATTAAAAATCACAGACATATACCCAGCATGTAGTCAATGTTTAATAAATGCTAGTTCTGCTGTTAGGCTTTCAGTAAGTCATCAAATGGCTGAAGTAGAGAGACCATGTGATGGGTGATGGCACCAGGGCAATCACACCTGGATGGAAGCAATTGTGTGCAGGTTACATGTTTCCAGTGCTTCCAGGCTCACATGGTCAGAACCTTTTTCAGCATCTGTCCATCTGTCTTGCCAGTAAGATGCCTACAGTAGATATCCATCTCATTTTCATGGTACGTGCAAATGCTTTGCTATTAGTGCCCAACCTGCCACCTTGTGATCAGTACACATTTTAGGCACTCATGATGCCTAAAGAGACCATCTGAGGTAGTCTGAACCCAGGATGTGCATAGAAACACCAAAACATCTGTGGTAGGCAATCTGGACCCTTGTTTTTATGGACCGTGATGGTAACTGCCTAGTAGAAGCCTCCCTGCGGAAGTAGTGAGCATCTGTGCCAGGAAAGCTGCTAGGAAAAAATGTCTTAAAAGCATGTCTTCACCTGAGTCTGGATTCACTAATTAGAAGTCAAAGTGCAATCATGTCCACTTTGTAGCTTACATCTTATCTCTGTGGTCTGCTGCCTTCTCCTTACTTTACCTTTTAGTAATGTTTAGTGTTATCATCACCCCAAAGCAAAGCTTAGCCTCTCCTCCAAGCTTACTTTTGAGATCATATCTTTCACTCGAAGGTACACTAAATGAAACTGGGTTTGTGATTAATAGGAGCTGCTTCTCTGTGTCCCCTGGCCAAGATTGCTGATTTTGGGGGTCTCCCTTAACTGAAAAAAGAGCTGACTCCTTAGGAGCACAACAGACTGCCTTTTAAAAGGGTTTTGTAAGTATCCCTTGCCTCTGAGAGAGGTTCTCTCCAATTAAATATGCACCTTCTGGAAGTCCCACAAGGTCGTCTTCACCAGTAGCCAAGGACAGTCTACCCAGCTCAGTACCACCTTTCTCCCTCCCCATACTTTTCTCCATAAATTAATTTCACTATTTCCTAGATATATTTTTATTAACAAAGAGATAAATGTGTTTGCAACATGAGAAATATCAATAATTCAGAATTTATAAATACATCTTTGCATATTACAGAAGTATTTACATTGGCAATGGAGATAAATACACTTGCAAGAAGAGTAGAATCAATATACAGTATATACAAAACATATTTCAACAACTGTGGGGTTCTCATAATCATGGGCCTGATACATTTAAATCCCAAGGCCCTAGTCTTCTTCCCTGAGTAGAAAAGTAATGAAATGGCCCAAAAGGCATGGGAGGGTGGG
>NW_011888801.1:11284489-11316183 GCF_000151845.1 Pteropus vampyrus
TGGTGTAAACTTAGTGCCCAATAACTAGTAGCAATTATTCTTCACTATTATTATATTTCTGTGTTCTTATATAGAGTCTAAGAATTTGGAGGATTAGAATTGAAGCAGGTCTGTCTTTGCATCCATGACATTGGACTGTGTGTCGACACCAATATTCACAGTATGTACACAGTAGAGCCAGCAATGAATACTTCCTTCTGCTTTGGAGACACACTCCATGGCAATCCTTCAGGCCCTGGTACATGGCCCCAAAACAGCTCAGTATTCATTTTAACACATTACAGATGAAAGGAAACATAAAATAACAAATTCGATGAAGAAATCTTTCTAATTATTGTTCATTATTTATATCTAATTGAAGCAAGATGTTCCTTTGCTTGAAGGGCCCCCAAGGGCTATAACTCCGTCACAATTTGCTTATAATGAAAGGAGGAAGATCTTTTTCTCCCATTTTTTTTTATTTTTCTCATGGTAATACAAACAAACACAAGGCTTTGATGAATGAGAAACATCAGAATGAATTACACAGTTGAGTCTAAATACTGAACTGCTCTAAATTACTGCAGTTTCCATGAGTATGGAATGAATGTGTAACTTCCAAGGAGCTTGGCACTACTGTTTCATCCCCACATTTGAAAAGGAGATTTCCTTTTTCTTATTGGTATTCATTCACAACCTGTACCCCTGGCCAGAGGCTCAGGGAGCATCTCTAGATGATAAATGGCAGCCCAAATGTTTATGGCTTCACATCCATTTCTTTCCTAGTAAAGCTCTGTGTTCTTACTCCAAAACACCACCTCCATCATTGCAGTACCAGACTCATGGCTCAGCCTCATCATCTCCACCTATCACCTCTCATAACCTTGAGACTGTGTGGAGGGATATCTCCTAGCTCAAATTCACTCTTCCTCTTTTAAGGAAAGTTTCCAAGCTCACTAACATGCCCAGCACACAGTAGGTACTGACATAATATTTCAAAGTGAATATATCTATAAAAAGCTATTTGGAGTTTTGAGCAGGAGGGTCCAACTATTCATATACCAAAGCTGTCATTTACCTGGGGGCACTCATTCTCTTGTGGCAGTTCACAGTTTTGGAAGGGACATATGGGGAGGAATAAAGGAGAATAGAGGTGGCCAGCCACCCAGGCTTTAAGCCAACACTGGTAGTAAGCAGAAGACAGATGTTCACTTCAGATAGGACACCCTTCCGAACAAGCGAGCAATGCCTAGCCTAGAGGAGACAGCACACTTAATTTAACACATTTCTCAAATTTGTCTCTTCAGCAACAACTACTAGAAAGTGTCCCACCCCCTCCCCCTCATATACATATTCCACAGAGAGATGAAGAGCTGCCCATCACAAGAGGGATCTTTATAAACCTAAGGTGAATGATGTAACTGGATGAAGTCATTCAGTCAGTTATTCCACCAACAGTTATTAAATGCCTACTAGGTAAGATGCAGTGGCACACAGAGCAAAGACTAAATTGTAGGCATCTTCGAGGAGTCCACTGGGAAGGGTGTACAAATGGTTAGAGAAATAGCTAAACAATATGAGAGGGACTAAAATAGAATTCCGCATGAAGACTCCTGGAAACACAGAGGAGGAGGAGCCATCTCCTTCTGGAAAAAAAAAAAAAAAAGAAATACTTCCCAGAAGAGGAAATATTAAGCTGAGTTATAAAAGATGGGTAGAAGTAGCCAGAGGGAGAACCAAGGGGCAGGAAGAGAAGATATTACCTGAGAAGCCACTGGTACGTGAAAAAATATGGTTTATTTAGGACACACACTGTGGGGCAATTCACATCGGCTAAAACACAAAGGTTTTGGAATCAAATGGACATAGGTGTGAATCTTGCCTCTGGATGCCTTAGGTATTTGAAGTAGACCAGTAGTTCTCAAAGTGTGTTCTTTAGAGACAGCATCAGCACCACCTGGGACCTTTTGAGAAATGCATATTCTTGGGCTCCACCTCAGATCTACTGAATTTGAAACTTTGGGATGGCACTCAGCAATCTGTGTTTTCACAGCCCTTCAGGTGATTCGGATGTAAGCAGAAGTTCCAGAACCATTGACTGAGGCAAGTCATTTAATGTCTGAGGTCTTAGTTTTCTTAATTCATTCCTTTCTTACAGAATTAGTGAAGATTAAAAATCACAGACATATACCCAGCATGTAGTCAATGTTTAATAAATGCTAGTTCTGCTGTTAGGCTTTCAGTAAGTCATCAAATGGCTGAAGTAGAGAGACCATGTGATGGGTGATGGCACCAGGGCAATCACACCTGGATGGAAGCAATTGTGTGCAGGTTACATGTTTCCAGTGCTTCCAGGCTCACATGGTCAGAACCTTTTTCAGCATCTGTCCATCTGTCTTGCCAGTAAGATGCCTACAGTAGATATCCATCTCATTTTCATGGTACGTGCAAATGCTTTGCTATTAGTGCCCAACCTGCCACCTTGTGATCAGTACACATTTTAGGCACTCATGATGCCTAAAGAGACCATCTGAGGTAGTCTGAACCCAGGATGTGCATAGAAACACCAAAACATCTGTGGTAGGCAATCTGGACCCTTGTTTTTATGGACCGTGATGGTAACTGCCTAGTAGAAGCCTCCCTGAGGAAGTAGTGAGCATCTGTGCCAGGAAAGCTGCTAGGAAAAAATGTCTTAAAAGCATGTCTTCACCTGAGTCTGGATTCACTAATTAGAAGTCAAAGTGCAATCATGTCCACTTTGTAGCTTACATCTTATCTCTGTGGTCTGCTGCCTTCTCCTTACTTTACCTTTTAGTAATGTTTAGTGTTATCATCACCCCAAAGCAAAGCTTAGCCTCTCCTCCAAGCTTACTTTTGAGATCATATCTTTCACTCGAAGGTACACTAAATGAAACTGGGTTTGTGATTAATAGGAGCTGCTTCTCTGTGTCCCCTGGCCGAGATTGCTGATTTTTAGGGTCTCCCTTAACTGAAAAAAGAGCTGACTCCTTAGGAGCACAACAGACTGCCTTTTAAAAGGGTTTTGTAAGTATCCCTTGCCTCTGAGAGAGGTTCTCTCCAATTAAATATGCACCTTCTGGAAGTCCCACAAGGTCGCCTTCACCAGTAGCCAAGGACAGTCTACCCAGCTCAGTACCACCTTTCTCCCTCCCCATACTTTTCTCCATAAATTAATTTCACTATTTCCTAGATATATTTTTATTAACAAAGAGATAAATGTGTTTGCAACATGAGAAATATCAATAATTCAGAATTTATAAATACATCTTTGCATATTACAGAAGTATTTACATTGGCAATGGAGATAAATACACTTGCAAGAAGAGTAGAATCAATATACAGTATATACAAAACATATTTCAACAACTGTGGGGTTCTCATAATCATGGGCCTGATACATTTAAATCCCAAGGCCCTAGTCTTCTTCCCTGAGTAGAAAAGTAATGAAATGGCCCAAAAGGCATGGGAGGGTGGGTGTGCTCATTCTTGTTATTTGCAGGTATCTTAACTACAGCCCCCAGAAGCCTTTACTATCATTCCAGCATCTCACTTTTCTATCTCTCCTGTTTGAATCTGCAAGAGATGACGTTGCACAAATGACTGGGGATTGCCTGGCTACATTTCCACAATCTGCTTACAGGACCTTCATATACCAGTGCTGCCATCTCCCTGCCCATTTCCCAACCCTTCCTGGGTCTTCTTCCCTAAGGTTCTGCACTGTGCTTTGTGTTCTCTCTGATATTTCTCCCATGCACTGTCTTCCTATCCTTGGCTTTGCCACATTTCCCATTCTTTTCTTCCCGAGACCTAGGTTCTTCAAGATAGACAGGACCTCAGGTGAAGGTCGAGAAACTTCAAGAAGCTTGGGCTTGAAAGGTTTCCCGGGGGCCTTCATTTGTTCATTCGTTCATTCATTCATTCATTCATTCATTCATAAAAACATATTTCCTGAGCATCTGTTTGTGTTAAACACTGTTCTAGATCTAAGAATATGGCACGAACATCAAAATTCCTGATCTTGCGGAGTTTACCTGGTGGAGATGGGGAGAGAGAAATAAACATAGAAACAACAACAGCAATGAAAACACAAATAATTATGTAATGCGAGGGTCAGTGAACTTTTTGGTAAGAGGCAGATAATACATATGTAGGCAATGAGGACCATATACTACTCTGTGGCATATTCTTTTTTAAAAAAAAATTTAAACACTTATAAGATGTTTCAAAAAAGAAAAACAATCTTAACTTTCAGGCTGCAGGATGTGGCCTGTGGGGGCATAGTTAGTTGACCCCTGATGTCATGTATCCAGTGATGAAAAGTGCACTGAAGATTAATAAAGCAGAATAAGGTTTATAGAAAATGAAGGAAGTGATTGTATAAAGTATGTAGGGGGTGTTTTAGCCATTGGAGTTGGCATTGAGAGCATGTGTTTCTTTAAAATCTTTCTCTCCTTGGGCTGGACTGAGAGGAGGTGAGATAAAAGACTGTTGAGAACGTATTGAGACGAGGAAAAGCTTAGCCTTCTGAGGAGCAGAGACCAGCAGGCTCAGAGCTTATCAGCCTCTCCTCCTCTGGAATGGCTCTCTCGACATTCACAGGGAACCTTCAAGGAACCCTGGGGAAAGTGATGCTGGGGTCTTACACTGGGCTCCTTTGTATCCAAAGTTTATCATCAGAATGACTGCAGAGCAGAATCCCAGCTTGGGAAACTGTAAGGTTAGCACAGTATGAGGACACTTAGAATGAGAGCCTGGTGGCCCATGGCAGGAAAACAACCTTGCAGAACAATGGAGGCTACAAAGCCCTTCTTCAAATATATGCCCCATACACTGGCCACAGAAGGCCCAGCATGTACCAAGCACCCAGTTGAATTGTGCTCACCCTCTTCCTCAATCTTCCCTCCACATTCTTTTTTTCCCCAAATTCTATTCCTTTATTACCGTTGAAATTAAAAGTTGCCCAAAATAAACTGCTGTGGGAAAAAAAATAATCTCAATGCATTTATATACAGTATATTTCCATTCTTAGAAAAAAAAGCCATTAATAAATGTAAATAAAATAAGGACAAAAGTAGGAGGAATAAGCACAAAACAGTTGAGAGACTTCTATTTTCTACAAATGTAATTCTGTAAAATTTGCATTTTTTATTATATTGTAAATACAAGTACCATCTGAATGATTTAAAAAATCCTTCTGCTGACCAAATGTCAGTACTGGGCCTTAGGAATTTAGCTCTGTGCTATCTTGTCTCCTCCATGTCCACTCCCTAGGCCCAGTGCAGCCAAGATCCACTTGGATGAGGAAGACCTCTCTCACTCACCCCCACCCCCCACTCCTGCATCAAACTCCAGACCTGCTGGCTATAGGGAATGGGCTCCAAGAGGGCTATAATAGTTATATCTTTAGTCCCCAGAGCAAGGCAAACATGCCCAGACTAACTCAAAGGGGCCTAAGCCATTCCAGGTGTCCAGGACACATTAAGACAGAGTTACCCTCACCAAGGCAAGCTGGAGTTTCCCTCACTTGTGCATCTTCTGGTGAAATTCAGCCTAGGTCTAATATCCTGGCTGCCAAAGCAGAGCAGGGTGGCTGGACATGAGTTTCTGAAAGGAAGGCATATGTGCTGTGTCATGTGTTTCTGACTTGCCAAACTCAGCCTAGACACTTGAAGTGAACAGGGTACATTAATAATGCTGAAGGATGGGACTGTGAGCATCACTTCAGTTGGGTTGGATAACAAAGAGCCAAGTACTAAGCCAAGACCCCGGCATGTGGTAGAGGTTGAATATCCACATCCTTCACTAAGTCAAATCTGGGGACCTCTAATGCCATTGGCAAAGGGTGCTCAGCCTGTGGAGCCTTCAGCACTCCAGTTCTGCCTCCTCCCAGACTCTTCTCAGGCTACTCTGCTCTTGGGTGCCAGCCTGGTAGATGTCCTGCTATCTCAGGTCTCCAAGCCCTCACTCAGGCTAACTATCTGCCATGCAATACCCTGCCTTCTTTAAATGATTAAAACCCACCCACCCTCCAAGAATCAGCTCATCTGTCATCTCTAGTAAGAAGAGTGGTTAGCCCCTAGACCCAAACCTCCCTCTCTGTGTTCTAAGCTTAGCCTATCCTAATGTTTACCCCCTTGAATTTTGTGTGGCTGTTGATGTATCTGTCTCCCTATTTCAACAGTGCATTCTTTTACTGTCCATCTCTGGATCCATGCCAGCCCACATACAGTATGACAGACAATAGGTACTGAGTTCACGTTATCTGGAAGAGTCAACTCTGGTATAAAATGACTCTGTTTTTATAGCTGAATTTAACTGGGGAAAATCCAGGTTGGAGACCAATATAATTATGGGTCTAACTTTAAAATCATGACCACTAACCTCAAGTGGATCCTAATGCTACCTAGCAATCTTCTAAATTCCCCTGTCCAATTCATCCTCCCACTTAGATTACTCTCAGAAAATGACCCTGCTCCCTATTTCCTAAGAGAATAGACGCAATCAGTAGAGAACTTTGCTTCTCTATAAAGAACTCTCTTTTCTAAAATGACCAAATACCTAGCTGCCCCCTTTTTCAAATGGTGGCTCTGTCCTTGTTCCTATTTATGTCTATTCTGCTTGTCTCCTGGATTATAGACTTTCTTCCCTTCTCAAACGCATTGCTCTTCCAGTTCTCACCTCTATCTCCTAAATCATGGAATTGCTTCTCTGTGGATCATTTCTATCTGCCTGTTCACACATATACCTTTTATCTTAAAACAAAAAAGTCCTACTTTGAGATCACAGGCTCCTCCAACCACTCTCCAGCTCTTCCACAAGTTATCTATGGTTACTGTCTCTATTACTCTCCTCTCATTTCTCATCAACCTACATTGATTAAGTTTTCATCCTACCACTGAACAAAAGCTGCTTATATCAAAGTCATAATGATCTCCCAAATATAATGTCCAATACACACTTCTCATTTTACCCCTCACCAGCAGAATTTGACAAACTCGATCATTATCCTTCTTGAAGACCCTCCCTCACTTGACTTCTGGGATATCACTCTTTCTTAGTTCTCTCACCTTGCAAGTGTCTCCTTATCTGTGTCCTTTCTAGTTCTTCTTTTTTCCAGACTCTAAATCTTGGGGTATCCCAGGCTCTGTTCAGAGATCCCCTCTCTTCCCTGGTGGCATCCCTTTCACCATGATCTGGTCATGTCAGTCAGCTGTAGATACATCTGTACCTTGATAATTCTAATGAACTACCCCAGCCCTGACCACCTATCAAATGCAGGAAGCTGCTCACCTGATATTTTTGCTTGATGGTTAATAAGTCCCTAGACTGAATGTGTTCAAACCAAAGCTATTGAATTACAAACCCCAAAACCTATCATTAAATTTTCTCTTTCTCTAGTTATCCATCTCAGTCAAATTTGCTCTGTTCTTTTAGATGCTGTGGCCAGAAGCCCTGGAATCACTGCTGAACTCTCCTTTTCTTGCATATCTCACATATAATCTCAGCATATTGGATGTCTGTTCCATTGAGATAGATCTAGAATCTGACTGCTTCTCACCACCTTCACCATGAAGCCCTCTATGTCTTATCTGGATATTGAAATCATCTCTCTAATGGTCTCTTGTTTCTACCTTTAACTCTATAATCTATTGCTCGGGGGGTAAACAGAGTAATTCTTTGTCAAATCATGTCACCTCATTGCTCAAAGCCCTTCAACTGCTTCTCATTTCACAGTGAAACATCCAAAATCCTCACATGGCCTATAAGATCCCACATAATCTGGACCCCAATATCTCTGTTCTCACCACCCTGACCTCCCTGCCATACTGTCTTGGAGTTTGTGTAGCAGTTTTTCCCTCAGCTTGGCATACTTCTCCCTCACATCTCTAACTGGCTCACTTCAGTTTTTTTGTGTCTCTGATCAAATGTCACCTTTTCTGTGAGGCCTTTGCTGACAACCTTACATAAAATACTACCTTTCTGAAATTATGTGATAAAAACAAAGAAATACATCACTGGCTGTTTAATGTCAAGTCTTCACCTGAAATGGGGCTGGGTGGTTTGGTTTATTGCTATATCACCGGTGCTTACAGCTGCATGACCAATCATCCTGCTTTGCACAGGACAGAGAGATTTCCTGGGGCTCAGGACTTTCAGTGTTAAAACCAGGGATAGCAAAAGTAACCATCAACGAAACAAAGAGGCAACCACCTGAATGGGAGAAGATATTTGCAAACAAAACCTCTGATAGGAGGCTAGTATCTAAAACACATTAAGATCTCAAACAACTCAATAACAAAAAACAATCCAACCAAAAATTGGCAGATGACCTAAACAGACACTTCTCCCAAGAAGATATATAAATGTCCAACAGACATATGAAAAGATGTTTAACTTCACTAGCTATTATGGAAATGCAAATCAAAACCACAATGAAATACCACCTCACACCTGTTAGAATGGCTATTATCAACAGGACAAGTAATAACAAGTGTTGGAGAGGTAGTGAGGAAAAAGGATCCCTCATACACTACTGGTAGGAATTTCAACTGGTATAGCCACTATGAAAAACAGTATGGAGGGTCCTCAAAAAATTAAGAATAGAATTACCATATGACCAAGCAATCACTCTTCTGGGCATCTACCCCCAAAATTTGAAAATATTTATCCATAAAGATATATGCACCCTGATGTTCATTACAGCATTATTCCAGGTGGCCAAGACATGGAAACAACCAAAGTGCCATTTGATAGATGACTAGATAAAGAGGATGTGGTACATACATACAACGGAATATTACTCAGCCATAAGAGAAGATGAAATATTGCCATTTGCAACAACATAGAAGGATCTTGAGATTATCAGGCTCAGTGAAATAAGTCAGGCAGAAAAAGTTGAGAACCATATGATTTCACTTATATGTGAGGCATAAACTTGAAAGTAACAAACAACCAAGACAAGCAAAAACTCATACACACGGACAACAGTTTAGTGGTTACCAGAAGGAAAGGGGGAAGGGCAGAGGTAAGTAACAGTAAAGGGGGTCAAATATATGGTGATGGAAGACAAATTTGACTTTGGATGGTGAACACACAATGCAATATACATATGACGTATTATTGTATTGTACACTTGAACTTATATAATTTTACCAACCAATGTCACCCTACTAAATTTAATAAAAAATTTTAAATAAATAAATAAATAAATAAATAAATAAATACCAGGAAGGTTCCAGCCAATTTGTCCTACTACCATGCCTAGAACACAGCAGATGCTCTAATAAACATGGTTATATGCATAAATAATATATTAGCAAATTAACTTTTCTTTCCAAACATCTAGGTTGTACATTCTGTTGGTAAAGTCTTCATTTGGCATTGACCAGCCTTTTTTAGGACAAGTATAAGTCAGTCATCTGCAGGCCCAATGATGGCCTGAGGAGCTTGAATGGAAGAACTGAAGCCCTGGGCCAGAAGGCAGAGCACAGGGCCATGTAGCCAGAGCCAGCCTATAGATAGACATCTGAAGGTCCTGAAGTTTCAGAATCATCTTCCTTGTATAGCTAATGGATGTTGGCATTGTGAGAGAATCCTCCTGAGACCAAATCCCTAGCAGCCACTGTCTGCTTCCCCAGTTCCCTGTCCCTCCTACTTGGTGAGACCCCTGCACAAACAGCCCTGCCAGCCAGCAATACCTCCATGCCAAGAACATAGCTGACTCTCAGCTCTCAATACTCGCAAATATTTGCTGCCATAAATCAATACAAAAGCAGGATGCACCATTAACCTTTAAATATCAGTGCTGAGGCTTTTAATCCATTATGAGGCTGTCATAAGTGTGACTGAAATGCAAATCAGGGCAGCAGCCTTTGGGAGGCTGTGAAGGTACCTCTGCTGCCTCTTGGCAGCTACAAACCCCTCTGCTCCAGAGAAAGAGCCCAAGTCTCTTTTCTTCCTTCTGGTTTTTGTTTTCACAATCCTTCCCTCTCTCTTCTCCTTCTTTCCAGATGTCTGACTGAGCCCCTTTATGTCAGCATCCCTGGCAGGCAGTCACTTGATATGCTAGAAGAAAGCTGTAATAATGCAACTTCCAGACACTGTGCTAACACTTCGTTTGTATTGTTTCACTTAACCTTAGCCATACTCTTTCATAAAGTTATTATTATACTCCCATTTTACAGATGAAGAAATCAAGGCTCAAGGAGATTAAGTAACTTCTAGAAGGTTACAGAAGCAGCAAGTAGATGAGCTGTCTTCCTACTCAGGACTCTTGATCCAAAAACCCAAATATTTAATTGCCATCTGACAGTAATGGTAAGTAGCCCATAGGTAAGTGAGGAGGATTAACAAATAAACCGACAATCAAAACTATTGTGCAAAATACATTGCTAGAAGTAAGCTCAGAGTCATTGGAAAATGATGTTAAATCTATCCAGTTTGGCAGGTGAGAGATTGCGGGGGGTGGGGAATAAGGAAAGAAGGTTAGCAGGAAAAGTGAGGATTAAGTTGAGACTTTAGGAGAAAGGAAACTGACACATAAAGGAGAGAAATAAAAGATGTTCTGGGCAAAGATGATAGTATTTTCAAACTGGATGTCTTTAGAGAGCAAAACCTGGGAACTTCTAACAGCTTACTATGAAGGAGCAGAAATGACGAATAATTAAGGAGCACTAAACATAGGATCAAGGGGATAATTACTTGTAAAATATTTAGAGGATAGCATAATAGAATAAAAGTGCAAAAATGATGGGAAAATGAACTACAGATGTTTTCTAGATCTGTGTATATGTGAGATGTCCCTTGTACTGGGCAGTGGGGAAGTTACTGCAGAAAGTTGTCACATGCATTTTAGAAGGCAGAGCTAAGGAGGAGCATGAGCCCATGGGCTTGCATGTGTGTGTGCATGCATCTGTGTACACGTGTGTTCAGAGACTGAGTGTGTGCATTTATAAGTATGCATGGACGGACTTCAAGGCAGGAAGAAGAAAGGAAAGAGGGAGAGGAGTATTGTCGGAGGGCTGGGGCACTAAGACTAAGGGATGTCATTTTATATGACGAACTTTAAAATAAAGGAGCAGCTATGGGTTTCCCAGTGGTAAAATGGTGACTCCACGGGAAACAGATTTGTGTGACAGAAAAAAACAACTAAACAGCTAGTGCAGAGACCACAGCACACCAGATATCTACCACTCTGAACTTGTTTATGGGATTGGATAGACAGCATTCACAGTGCAAGAAAACAGAGATTCCAGTTCCTCCCACGTGGGAAAGCTGGAGAGAAAATACTAGTACATGTAAGCCTGTTATTGAACTATACAAAATCAGCTGTAATTAAATATGAACTACAAGATGCTAGCCATTTTTAATTAGTTTGCAGAAAAATCACCTTAACACAGGTATAGACTGCGATGGAAAGGTCAGGAAAGGGATCTGGGAATGGAAAGGTATATTCTATTATAGGATCTTGATAAGTCTTATTTGGATTCAGGGGATGGAGGGACCCTACTTTGTGCCATGTGCTGAATGACGGTTGGCTTATTTCATCTTCAGAACTTCCCTCTGTGATAAGCTATTCATCCCACTTTACAGATGAAGAAATTATGAGGTTTTTAGAGCTGTTCTGTGTCAGGCCCTGGTTGAGCTTGCTGATCTGTCTGATGCCAAGCTTTTCCAGGACTGCATCTCTGAGATACCTGAGAGATATTCCCAAACAAACTCCAACTTAGGATGCTCTCCATGCTGTGGACCATTCAGTTATAGCTGGTTTTCTCTTGGACAAAGGGCTATTCTAGCATCATTAGCAATAACAGGTGTGAGCCATACCACCCCAGGAGCCCCACAAACCAAATAACCTCCATCTGGCACTCTCTCTGGCTGGTAAGAGTCTGTCTGCTATACTCCCCAGGCAGACACCATTGGGAGCTGCCTGTGCCCTAATCAGAGGAACACTATCTACAGCTGCAGCACCAGGATGCTAGCAGAACTGAGCATGGTCCTGCTTTTTGTTCTTTAAGGTAATTATTTATTCACTATCTTCTTAGGATTTAGGTAAGACACTCAGGACAACTCTGTCCATGTCCAACAGTAGACTGTCTGATGGAAGCAGAACACTCAACTGTAGAACACTAGATAAACCAGCACAGAGAAGTTGTTGGAAAAGTACATCACAGTTTAGTTTCCACAGCTTAGCAGACAAAGAGAAGGACACTGGCATTTAGGGAGCATCCAAACAGATTCAGGCTTTGTGCTATATTCCCTCTTTTATTGGATCCTTCTAATGGCCCTGGAAGGAAGTTATCACAGTCCTCACCCTGAGAGGGGAACTAACTTCTCCAAGAACTAGACACTCGTACCAACTTAGACACAGGATCCTACAGAGCATGTAAACTAGTCTGTTCTGGCTGTGAGGACTGGCTCTACACCTTGACCTGTTATCTCTTGAAAAGCAGGAGCAAATTAGAGAAGTAATAGAGTCTAGTTTAATGATGCTGTACTTGAAGTCAAGGGCCTGGGTTCTGGGTCCTGTCCATGGGACAGGGCGCCTCTCTGTTCCGAGGGGCACCCGTACTAAGGTGGCAGTGCAAAGCAGAGGTCCAGAACTACAGCGATGGAATAAGATTGTGTTTGTGAATATCACTCTACCACTTTCTAGATCTGTAGCCTTGGACAGCTACTCAACTTCTCTGTGCATCGGCTTCCTCTTCTACACAACAGGGATATTCACACTGAGTGAATATTTAGGCAAAGACCGAGACTGGTGCTGGCCCATAGAAGACACAATACATAATTGCCTCGGTTATCTCAATTATTCAATGAGAGAATTACATTGTGTCCTAGTTATAAAGTACAAGTCTGCATGACAAGTCCAGAAGTGGCTTGTTGAGCTAGTGTAGTGTTTGTTTTGAATTTGAATGCTTTTAACCTGGGCATATGATTTCTGGGTCACCATAAGCCCCAGCATTCTGCTTGGTCTTAGACCCACAACGACATTCTCTATCTGGCCTGTAAACATTTGCGATTGAAACCCCTGGACAAGATGATCTTTCAGGTCTTCCCCTGCTGTGATATTTCATGATTCAATGGCCTGGGCTGGAACTAAAAACCTTATCTTACTTAGGATTCTCTTTTCTGACAAAGCAGCATTTTGAACTGTTCTCTCTCACACATGGCTGTTTTCTCTGAAAGCTGAATCTCATTTTGCAGTGTCTATCGGGACTCATAGCTACTATGGAGAGGATATCACAAAGAACAGGCATCTAGCAATTAAAATCCAGTTTGTCTGGATGCCAAGAGCTTTGACCTTACAGGGCCCTTGCAACCACTTCCCCAAAAGTAGGGGTCGCATGAGCCTTCTCCAAATCACATCAAGGCTGCAGCTACAGTACACCCAATGGGGCCAAACAAATTAAACATCTTCAGAGCCATCCACTCAGGTCTCTGTGGGCTTCCCTGACTCCTAGCAACATAATATTGTCCCCATGGTGCCTTGGGATAAAAGACAATGCACAAAAACCAGCCACAAACCCAAAGTAAAGTCAACTTTTTCCTTGGTGGGGCAAGAGAGTCTTTTGGCAGGGAGAGCTGCTAGCAAAAATTTTAAGAGGAAACTGCCTGCTATTTCCTAGAGAAATGAGCATTCCATGAGATCCCTAAAAGGACTATGTTATTCAAAGACGATGCCTTGTGTCTGCCATCCTACCAGATTGCTGTGTCTAGCAGAAATAAGATTTGCCCTTAAATATACCCCTCCACGTTCACTGGGCATCGAGCCAAGTAGGATGGAGGCTACCTCTCTTGTGTCCCAGGATTCCAAATCTTGAGCACTAGACCAGGCTATACCTGGATCTTTATGCTGAGATCATAAGAATCATTCAGTAAACGGTGCATTTCTATTTGTATGAGTGATGAATGATGTATAAGCCGCACATCTCTGCAGCCTCATACTTTTCTTTTATTCTGGAGATTTTAGTAAACAAACAGAAGATGATTACAACCCTGTAAAGGCAATTCTGAAAATATCCTTCATGGCTTTGACCAGCTATACAAGAAAAAGCAGAGGCAAAGGGACAAGAGGAAGGTGGTATGAAGAAACTACCAGGTAGAAGAGGGCTCTATGGGAGGATTAGAAGCATCACGGGCCATGGAAAGACCCAGATAGCGAGCGAGCAGTCAGAAGAGGAGAGTAGTCTCTAGGAAGCCCCACTTCTCTCCAGCTTTGCACATTTTTTTTCCATCACTCTCCCAATGCTCCTCCCATGTTCAATGGCAACCAGAGACAGGTTTGCCTTTTCCCAAACCATAGGACTTTTCTCCCGGGGAAGAAGCTGTGTTCCACCCATGCCTGTTCTGCATTGTTCTGCTGTCAGGCCTAATAGGAAAATTGGCTGATCAGAACAGAGCTGCAATTTGCTTTATGGGAGACATGGCTCCCTGCTGCATGGTGTAACCAGGTTCTCAGTTGAGGTTGTGGTGAATTCTGACCATGATGCTTATCTGGACAACTTTCATGGCCCCCTATTCCACTCAGAACAAAGTGACACCTCCTATATACAACTCTCTGAGCTTTACAGGATAATTTGTGTCCACCTAGTCCTCCAGCCTCCACCCATAAACTATATGTTCTGGCCAGACTCATTCCCAAGTCCATCATGCTTTCTCTCACATTTGATCCTTCCCATCTTCTTTCTACATGGACACTTCTCCTTTTAAACCATGCAGCCACTTTCTCATATTCTAATATTCGAGGATTCCGTCTTAGATGTTTCCACTATTATAGGTTGAATTGTGTCCCACAAAATAGATATGTTGGAGTCCTAATCCTTAGTACCTCAGAATGTGACCTTGTTGGAAGATAGGGTCCTTACAGAGGTAATCAAGTTAAGTGAGGTCAGGTGGACCCTAATCCAATATGACTGACGTCCTCATAAAAAGGGGAGATTAGAACACAGATGGTCATGCACATGAGGAAAATGCCATGTGAAAATTAAAGCAGAGATTGAGGTAATGTATCTACAGGTCAAGAAATGCCAAAGATTGCCAGCAATCCAGCAGAAGCTGAGAAAGATACATGGAATATATTTTCTCTCACAGCCCTCAGAAGGAACCAATCCTACTTACATCTTGATCTCAAACTTCTTTGTGAGACAATACATTTCTCTTATTTAAGCACCCAGTTTGTAGCACTTTGTTATGGCACCTCCAGGAAACTAATATACTCCTATGTGCTCTGATGATCATCAATAATTCCCTAATCACAGCACTTGTCTCACTGTACTGTATTGAGTCACTGGTCTGCCTGTTCCTCTGATTTGCCAAATGCCACTCCATGAAAGCGAAGACCATATTTTTCTCATTCACTTTTTATTTCTAGAGCCTAACACAATGTCAAGCATATAATAGGAACAAATAATCTCTTTGTAGGAATGTATATATGAATGAATGAATGAATGAGACAACCCTTGGTTATGGGCAGCTCCTGCAGTATGGTCATTATGTCAGTTGCATGGTGATGTTACTGTAGTACTGTTACCCAAACAATGCCCAACCTAATCTGAGTATAGTAACAGCTCAATGACTGCCTGATGAATAATAAATTAGTCAATTAACTTGTGAAGAGACTTGGGCTGTCCAAGAAACTTGAGCAAAGTTTCCCTTCTGGTGTGAATTCATTTTGGGGGTCATGCTCCTGAGATGAGCTTGGCCACCTGGAATAGTCACTTGATCTTGATGTGCAGCAGAACCAGAACACAGAGATGTTGAAATGTCCAGTAGGCAGCTCCTAACTGGGAGTCAATATCATAGCCTCCTTGTGTAGTTAGTCTGAGGGTCCACATGCAAAGGTCTCCAGCAAGAGGACTCCATTTAAAGAATGCCCACTCTGGGTCAGATGCCTTGTCAAATCCTCATGAAACCCAAGAGAAGTAAGTATGAACATCTCCATTTTCCTGTGAGGAGGCTGAGGCATACAAGATAGCTGACTTGTCTGGAGTCCTGTGGCTGGCAATGGTGAGAGCAAGGGTTTCCTAGCAGTGTCAGACTCCAAAGGGCTCTTCCCCTGGAATTAGAGGATTACTTTGAGGCTAGATTTATATCTCAGGCTTCACAATTTATGTTTTCAGGTTTTTTTTTTTTTTATCTCTTGTAATATCTGAATATATTCATGTTTTCTCATCCCTCATGAGCTGATGAAGCATTTTCACAGTCTCAGCCAGACTTAGCTGTGCTTGGGGAACCCAAGCCATGAGCTCAGTCCCTTAGCTGAGAGCTGAGCTCAAAGCCACAGCCATGGGTATAGTGGAGGTGGTAGCAACAGTGATATTAGAAACTGAGGTTTCATTTCTCTGAAGGAAATGAAATTTAGGAGGGCACAATAGGTCTCCTCTCAACATGGAGACTTTCCCTTCAACATTGAACATGAATATTTTATTAAGTGATGTATGTCAGTGAAAAGCATTAGTTTTGACTTAAACAAGCTTACATTTGTGTGTATATCAGTTGTGTGGACTGATTCTCTGCCCCAGTTTCTTCATCAGCTCCGTGTGGTAAAAATTAAATGATAAAATTTATGTAAAGCACTTAAGCAACTTCTAGCACATAATTGTACAACACAGTATGTGTGTGTGTGTGTATATATGTATATATAATACACAATGTATTATAGTACACTGTGTAATATAGTAAAATAATAGTAATTCAATAAATGACACTCATGATGGCATCATTATAATTATTATATAATTATTAGTGCTGTTGTTGAAGTAATTTCCTTCAAAGAGGGAAATGGGTGTGACTGATATTCTTTGAACTCTTTCTCTACGAGGTTCATACATTTCGGTTACCTTTCCACATAAGGAAATCCCGAAGCCCCAGGGTCTTATCTGGGTAGTGACCATTTCACATGTCAAAAGCTGTGGCACTTAGGATGAAGGGAATCAACACATAGATCAAAGGGCATCTAAAGAACCCCCTAATCCACACTCCCACTTTTCATCCTTCTTCTCATAATTGTAAAGGGTTAACATAATAATTAAAGCATGAGATCCTAATTCTTATGATATTAATTAAAATGAAAACTGCAGATGGTGTCTAATAACAACTTAGTCCCAGCAGGTTCCAGGCACTTTACCTAAATCAAACATATCATAGAGTTGGCATAAGAATCACAGAGCCTGGCACTGCCACATCTGGCCAGGGACACATGTTCTCACCTAGAGTGAAAGTACTATCTCTATTACTTATGCAGATGTAGCCTTAAATTGCTTGACAGTCTGATTCCACCGCACCACCTCTTGGAGCCAAAAATAAAAGAGTATTGATTGCAAAGATTAATAACAGAGCTCAAGAAGGAAAATGGTGCAAAATACCTTTTTCTCTCCTTTCGTGATATAAATGCCTGCCACCCCTGCAACCTAATTTTGTCACCCAGCATACAGGAGTATATTAATTAAAGTGACACCAAGGACAGAAAAATCTGAGCTCTTGGGGTGATGACTGGCAATACATAAATATGCATCTCCAGGCTGTCTCAGGAAGGGAGGTACATTGCCAGGCAAGATAAGCGTAATTCTGTTATGGGGAGGGTGGAGAGGAGTGTGCCCAGCTCTCCTAGAGGTCATGGCTCTGGTTCTGCCAAACTACCACCCAAAACCAGACAAAGAAACTAAACCAAGAATAACTACATGATACCTCTCCTCTTTTGAAAAGAACTAGACCATCACTTCTGTCACTGTTCCCTGATAAGATCTAGGGAGTAGCTGATATTTCATGGATAATTATTAGGTACTCAATTTTCACAATATACTGACAAATAGGGTGGTACCATTTTATAAATGAGGAAACTGAGGCTCAGTATGGCTAATCAATGGCTCAGCCAGAATTCAAAACCATATTTGACTAAAACCACTTGCCCACACTGCTCTGATGAAAGAGGAGGCATGAGCAAACTTCGTCCAAGGTACCAGTACTGTGACAGTTCTCCTGGTGAGACATCCCTCCAGAGTTAGAGCTTCCCTCTGTAACACCATCATCTCCAGCTGCTCCTTCCACTAGCAGAGGCTCTGACTTCCCAGCCAAGGAGACTCTGACTTCCCAGCCAAGGAGACTGTTCTCTCCAAGGAGGTCAGGTACTGGCAACCTTGGGTGGAGAAGTAAAAGATTTAGTTGGGGTTAACTTGTAAGGCATGAGATGATGGTGGATGATTTCAGAGACTCTCACATTTGTATTGTTTTATTTAGCTCAATTTTACTGTATTCAGTAAATCAGTCTTAACAGCCAACTTTGCTGTGTGCCCTGATTTCGGATACTGTAGGAGATGTGACCTCGGCTCATCCTGAGCTCCCTTATAGTCATTACTGGTTGGGCATTTCCACCTGGGCATCTCTACCTGGACATCCATGAGCATTTAAAACTTATCTGATCCCAACTGCACCTCCTTATGTCCACCAAAGTCTACTCCTCCCCTTTGCACCTCATGTCAAGTCAGGTATAACCAGCCACCCACGCCTTCAAACCAGGACTTGGACTGCCCTGCCCACTCACTTCAGCCCTTCTCCCACCTGCCATATCCTAACAGGTATGAGCCAGCTACCTCCTCCAACAGTGCCACTGCCTTAGTTCAGGAAAATAAAGAATATGTTCATTAGTCTGTAAGAAGAGAATTAAGCAGAAGCAGAGAACGGCAGAGATAGAGAAGAGCTAAAATCTCATTAATAGCAGAAAAGTAGAGTTGACACCACCATAATAGATAGATGATAGATAGATAGATAGATAGATAGATAGATAGATAGATAGATAGATAGGTAATATCTAATATTTGCTTGTTTGCTATATATATATAAATGTCTCATATTTGCTTGCTTGGCCCCTTAATAAGCTGTCATTTTTTAAAAAAGAAGAAAGACAAGAAAAGATTATTTGTGAGTGATTACTAAGTACAGAGCACTATTCTGAATATTTGCATAACAACCCTTTTAGGTAGGGCCTATTATTATTTCCAATCCACAGAAGAGTAATCGGGGACTCAGAAGGTTGAGTAAGTTGCTCAAAGTTATGCCTCCATTAAATATTGGGTACAGAATGTAAGCTCAGGCAATCTGGATCCCTAGCCTGTACTCTCAATAGTACCTCCATGCTTTAAGCTCCATGAAAATATTTGACAAATCTGACTTCTTCCCCAGTGTGTCCCCAGTACTGAGCACAGAGCCTGGAACATAATAGGTAATAGAGTTGGTGAGTAGAGGAGTGGATGAGTCCAGTCTATTCTGTTTCAGTGCATATCATTATTGCAAACCCTGATAATTGTTCAGTAACACTCTGCTCCTGGCCCTGCTGTCTGACTCAGCTTCCCTCCCTACAAAAAAATGGCACCTCCTCCTTCTCTACTTCTCCATCAATCTGTACTGAGCTAGTGTTCTCACTAGGAGGGCACCGACTATTCCCACCAATCCCTTAGCACCAAGCAAAAGCCAGCCCTACAGAGATCACACAAATCTCACCAGCTGAGTGCTCTCCATATTCAGACGAAAAGTCTGTGCTAACCTGCTGTGTGTTTTGACCGTCGTTATTAGGATTGAAGGCACATTAGCCATGTGAGGGCATCAGGCATGCACATACCTCCCACAACCTGTCAGACACAGAAGTCAAAAATGCTTCAATGCAGCAGCTCCAAGAGGAATCAGCCGAAAGCAGAAAGGAGAGTATTAGAAGGCAATGCACAAAGACATCAGATTCCCTTTTGTGTGTGGCTATAACATTTTGTATGTGTGTATGTGTGTGTGTGTGTGTGTTTGTGTGTAGGGCCACTTTTAAGTGGGCGTGTATGCACTGATATGTGTCCTCTCAATGTGGAGCTCTGCGGTGGAGGGAAAAAATTGCATCTATTCTTGACCTTAGATTGAAGTCTGTTTTCTTAGTGTGCTAAGCCAGGCGATATTCAGAGATGTTCTGTGAAAACCACTTTGCAAGACCAGAGTCAGAGTTTAAGTTATTGATAAATTCACAAACTGTTGGAATGGGAAGGAACTTCAGTAATCTTGCAAAATTCCCTTAATTCACAGACCAAGAAAATGAGGCCCAGAAAAGACAGTCACTTTTCTAAGGACAAACAGCTGGTGAGTACATAAGGACTCTCATCCCTTATTCAGTAGACTTTGCACAATGACTGGAGGCTGCTACAGTACCTTTAAGCCACTGCTTAAAGGTAGCCTTCATTGAAAGTTTCAGCAGGGAGTAAGACAAGGCTCTAAAGGAAGGCTACCAATATACACACTTGATGTGGAAATCAAGGGTCACATTGATCAGTGTGTTCTCAATGACTCATGACTCTTCCTGTGAGTCCAGAAGCCAAGTAATGACAATGGAGTATGGTCTAAGGGGTCTACATCTCAGTAGGTAAAAAGGGAGGGAGAGGAAGTGACCCAGAAGACACATTGGCAACTATTGTGGACTTGCACTGGCAGCATCAGGTGTTTGAAAAGCATTATCAAAGTTGAGAAACCTCTTGATTCTACCACAGGATAACGCAAGGCTAATCACAGGATTCCCCTCTAGAGGCCTGCACAAGCATGAGGACCTAACCAAGTTTGACTCAGCTTCCATGGCCAATGGCTATTTCATGGCAATAACCAAATCCAGGGCATCATCTTTACCTCAGGCTCCACTAAGTCCACCCCAAGTCGGGTAGTGGGTGAGTAGAGGTGGAGAATGGTGGCCATTCTTTCAATTTTTGAACTCATGTTTACTGAATATCTCTGTGTGCCAGGCACTATTTTACAGACAGCATCTCTTTTCACAATCATGGCGCCATTGGGGAGTCAGTGTTATCTTATAAATGAGGGAACCGGGGATCTGGGAGGACTCCAAGGGCTTTTTGAGGGGACATGAGGAGAGACATAAAAGTGAAGTAACTTCCAATGTGGACAAGTCAGGTGCGGAAAATGAAAAGCAAAACACATCCACGTATAGCATAGCTCATACTTTCTGAAGCCCCTACCTTCCCCCTCCACACCTCCACCCCTCTCATGTGGCTCAATCCATTTCCCATACAAGGCTTCCTCCTGTATTTCCAGTTTGACTCCCAGCCCTATTACTCATGGCTTCCCACCTCTGCCCTGCTTCGTGAGTCCTGATTTTATCTATCCTTAGATCAATTGTCTGAGGAAGGACCTTAGGCTCCCATCTCGCAGAAAATACATATTCTGCTGTATTTTGGCTTACAGTGAGGGATATTGGCAAAATTGTGTCATAAAAAAAAAGGATTTTGTTTCCTTTAAGAATGTGATAAAAATATTTTTATCAAGTTAGTTTATTGAATTGTCTTCCTTATATTTTTCAAGAAATAAATATTTGTTTATTTTTTTAAAAGATATCATTAATAAAATACATTTGGGAAATGCTGAACACCATGGCTCCTTGGAGACTTACAATGCATAGTAATATAATAAAGACTTGGCGACATTCTTTATAAGAAAACTTTTAACTTTATTTAACCCAGATTTTTCTATTTTGGGAAAATAGAGTTATCGTGAATTCACTTTTGGAAATGCTGGTGTATAGATTCTCCAAAGATCAGAAGACTCTAAAATGGGCATCAAATACTGAGGCAGAGACAAGATGTGTATTAGAAGCAGAGCCTTCAGGACTGCTTTCCCCTTTACATGCCCATTGCATTTCCATATTGAATAATTAACTAAAGGAACACTGGCCTTTAAGAAGGAAAGACAACCAAAAAAAAAAAGGGGGGGGGATACCTCAGAAAAAGGGCCAAAAGCAACATCACAAATTTAAAATGGGATCCAGGCACAAAAGAATATAGGTCTATAAAGACAAAACCAAGGACAACCGAGAGCATGGAAAGCACACGTGAATCTTCCAAGATCCCCTCAGGTCCTGCACCTTCACCTTCCGCTCCCATTCTTCAGTCAATGGGGTTCTCCATCTCACTGCATCAGTGGACTTTGGAAACCACTACCTCCTGGAAATTGCTTTGTCTCTGGATGTTCATCTTGAAAATACGCTTGTAAACTTTTTCTCTTTCATCTCTAACTGCAAATTCTCTGTCACCGCCTCTCTCTCCTCTTCCTCATTCCATCCACAAAGATAGTTTGCTGCTTTTCCCTTACCCCTTAGGCCCTCACACCCTCACAGGGTTGCAACAGGCACCTCCAGAATGCCAAAATATGGATCTTCCACTCTGAAAACTCATTACTCAACCCTTTATCCCAGAACCAGCTCCTCCTTCTGACTTCTCTATTTCCATTGACCATGGAAGCTGAGTCAAACTTGGTTAGGTCCTCATACTTGTGCAGGCCTCTAGAGGGGAATCCTGTAATTAGCCTTGCGTTATCCTGTGGTAGAATCAAGGGGTTTCCCAACTTCGATAATGCTTTTCAAACACCTGAGAAAGGACACTTGCCATCCTTTCAATCTAAACATAAAATCATAGGACTATTTAATAATCCTTTCTTTTTCTACATCTACTATATTTAACCACTAGAATTCCACTTCCAATCCTCTCTTTTTTTTAATTTCTATTTTCTTTCCCCATCACTCAGCTCCTCCTTGGCTTCCACCACTCCAATCTCTCTGCTTTAGTCCAGTTACAGAATCTTTTCAGATCATCCTTCTTAAGTTATAGGTCTATTTTTTAAACTTGGCTTAAATTAAAAATTGTTTACTCTTCTTTCTCACATCTCTACCTGTCTTACTTGCCATACTGTCCCACTTCAGATGTAAATTCCTTTCTGTTCCCTTTATCCATCTTTCCAGACTAGATGTGTGAGTTTGCCCTTCTCTCTGGGCCTTTTCTCTGGCTCCTATGCTATAACTGCTCGTTAGTTACAAAGCTGTAGGCTATTGTGTTCTCCCCCTATATTCACTTAAATGAAAAAAAGCCTGCCTGTTTCTTCATTTGGTTCTAGATATCCCTCAGAAAGCCTCCCATAGACCAACTATCCAGGAAGTGTGTGTTTAGGAGAAATCAAATGAAAGAGGAACAGCTTTAGCATATCTTGATCTTGCTACAAAGCTCAAAGCTCAGGGGGAAAATCACATCATAAAAGTCCTATTTCACAGATTTATGGGTTATAAAAGCTTATATGTTATATCTCATATGATATTTTATAATATTCCAAGAATCAGAACATAGATTACATTGATTAAGATGACTGTCTTATGAAATCAACGGCAGTCATTTATCCCCATTTGAAAGATGAGGAATTGGAGGTAATAAGGGGTTAAGCGTTATTCAGAATCATAGAGCAAATATTTTGTGGGACCCCGTCATCTATCCTTTCTGCCACACCAGTTAGCACAAGTGAAGTTAAGAGTTGACATTGCAGATTTTTTTAAAGATTTTTTTTAAAGCTACATATATGTATCCATAGCAGAGCCAAATAAATTACCTTGGTACTGACACACCCAGTGTATATTAATGAGATGTTCATTCATTCTTAATGCAAATCACAGCCAAAGACACACTAGGTCCTCCATCCTAGAAGACATATATAGGCAAACTCTAGGCATGAAACCATAAAGGTAGAGAATTGTTCTGTCTAAACTGCTGATATATTCTAAGGAAGTTTATTAAAATTTGCTTTTTAGAGCCCATATCTGGGTTCATGTTCAATGCTCTATCAATGGCTTTACAGCTGTTTTGGAGAAGATAAGAAACCATCTATCAGGCTCAATGCTGCTGGTTTGTGTCTTTTCCTCTGAGGAAAATTGCCCAGAAAATAGAGAAACCTATCTCAGGAAAAGTTTCAAAAATTATTCACATTATTAGAGGGTCCAGAAATATCCTAATGTTAGTGTCTACCCTGGGGCAGCACACTTATGAGAGACATGGCTAGGAGGGAGCTACAAGCTATACTAGGGCTAGCAATTAACCCTGAATGGACAGTCTAGAATACAAGTGTCCTCTTTCATCACCACGCCACCCCAGTTTCTCCCAGGTTAAGGGGACAACGAAGAACTCAACCTGGTGCAAAATACTGCAGGAGGAGCTTGACATTTGAGTGGGGATGGCTGGGGAAGACTGCTTTGAGAAATGACATTTTATGTGTCACTTGGGGGTTTCCTAATCCAATCCTGTAGACTATGGCTCAGGATGCTTACAGAAGATGTCTGAGAGAATGACAAAACAAGTTAATTAAAATGTGGTGATGTGCTGGAAAATGAACCCCTACTTCTTTCCATCTTTATCTCTCCCAAACAGAGGGAGATCATAAACACAATGAAGTCAACATTCAAACTTCAGGGATAAGAGAAATGATGTCCTTTCCATGTCCTACAGGGGCCCTAGTATAAAAATGCTGTAGAGCTTAGTATGACATTTACCTGCATAAATAAAATTGGGGATAGCAATAGATGTGCAAGAGAGGGACAAGCTTGGTTCTTGACCTGTGAGGCAAATTCGGAGGCCTGGGTGGATGGAATCTGTGTCAGGGGACCACAGGGAGGTGCTGTTAGCATTCCAGGCATCCCGTGAGGGCTGGGTTCTGTAGAGGAAGCCATGAATGATAAATGAAAGTCCACAGTGAAGCTCCAGGTCTAGAATCCTAGGCTTGGTCAAAGGGCAGTTGGCAAATCCTGCCTCCTGCCCTGCCTGTTACCAGGTAGTTTTTACTAAAAAGGCTGTGCAATGCCACAGGGGTAGACTACAGAAGGAGTATTTTTATGGCAGCAAAGAACATGAATATATTCTGAGTCCCTGCTCATGGAAGGGAGGTTAGCCAGACCTGTGGGGGACACTATTGTGCCCTGCCTATGCCTGCCTAAATCTGTACCCTGCTTAGGTCTTTTTTATTTTTTATTTTTGCAAGGATGTACCCATCCCTCTTGTAAATGTTGGCTGCTAATGGCACAGGAGCATTACCCTCTATGGAGGGGATCTGCCTCCCCTAGAAATTACTCCCTCTTCCATCTCCTCTGGAGGGGGCAGTCCACAGCCAACAACTGAATGACATGGGACTGTAAAAACCCAGACCCTTTACCTGAGGGCAGGACCAACTCTATGGGGCAACTCACACATAACAGCTCTTGTGGATCAGTCTGGAAATAGTTTCTAGCTGATATCACATCCTTGCTTAGCAATTTTTCCCTGTCTTACCCTATTCCCCTCATTCTGCTTTTCTTAAGAGTCTCCCTTCCACCCCACTTCTATAAACCATTTGTGCAATAATCCTCAGTTTAGGATTATTTTGTTTGCAGGGGTCCCAACTAAAGCCAAGAGGCCTGGAGCTTTGGGGTCAAACATACCATAATGGAGATGTAGATTCCAATGAGCCTTTCCCAGCCCCAGGCTGGCAGAGGAAAGCTGGAAAGGCATACACTTCCAGTTACAGAAAGCTACGAGGCACAGAAGTGAGCACGTCATAAGCACCCATTAAGCCGTGGAGGTCTAACTTGATTGATAAAACTCCACATTTTCAAGCCTGCATTTCTGCTCTCCCCCAAGTCCTCAGGAGCCAGTTTCTGCAAGGACAATTAATTTCACTTGCTCATTAGGTTCAAGCACAATTAGTCACTGAGTTTGCCATTAATTAATGGCAGGCAGTGTTATCAGAACCATCATTTTCCTGTTTAAGGAAGAAATAAAATAAATAAGGCCTAGACTCTACAGTGACTGCTATTTAAAGACAAGCTGAGAAAGCCATTCTTCAGCCCCTATGTTTGGACTACACATTTTAAGCTGTCATGATTTTGGACAGTGTGATAGGTCTGTCTCTTCTGATAATCTCAGAGCAGAACTTCCTAACTCCTAAAATGGCCAGAGTCACCTCAGTCTTAAGCCTGGAATCTATATCTAAAACAGGATCTCAAGATCCAAAATGTTCAATAGAACAAGAGATAAAATAGGACTAGGGCAAGTAAGTTTTAATTAAGACCAGGGTCCAGGTATGATGTCTGCAAGCAAACAGAGTCCTCGTCCAGGCATTGGATGGGGAAAGTGGGTTTCAGAGGTCAGTGAGATGCTGGATGCATCAAGAATTAAGAACTTAAAAAAGGAAAGACATCAAGTAATTCTAATGGAGGACCTACCATGTGTTAGATGCATTCATATAGTGTTCTCTATTAACTTTTTCAACAGCCTTATGGAGAAGGGATTCATATTTCTATGAGCCCAAGGAAACAGAGCCAAGAAGTTACTCAGTAAGAATCAAAGTCTAGTTCATTTTCATCCCACTGCATTTCTATGCTTAATACTATTCTGGAATCCTAGCTGGATAGGACCTTCCCTGGAGAAAATGAAGTCTTGGGTCTAAAATGGAATCTCCTCTAGGAAGTGGTGTTTACGAGCTAAGCCATGAATAAAAAGTAGAATGCTGGAGGTAAATAAACTGCAGAGAACATGCCAGGGATTAGGAACAGCATGAACAATGATGGACAAATTAAGACAAAATGCATTTGGAAGATTGATGAGATTAGAAAAAAATGAATTGATAGAGTTGTATCATGAGACACAAAAAACCAGGAAGCCCGAGAGTGATGGTACTAGAGCCTCTTCAGACACCAAGAAAGCACCAGAATCTATGGAAAGGATTTAAATATGACATCAGCAGGCAGGATGCTGTTTTTCATTCTTTAGTTACATGGCACTCAAAGGCCAAGAATCCCTTTTTTCCAGCACTGCATGCCCTGCCCCTACACCCAAACTTTAAGTTGATCAGAGCTGAGGCAAACCCTGGAATAGGCTTCCTCACAAGAATGGAATCATCACTAATAAGCCTTTCAATTGAGGCCTCAGAGGGGCAGGAAGCTCAGGGCAGTGATGGGTGCCAAGAGGAATTATCCCCTTCTTTTGGCCAATGTGTCCCAAAAGAAAACCTCGCTAGGATGATTCAGCAGAGAACTGGTTTTTGTTTTGTTTTGTTTTGTTTTTCTTGATGATGTCCTAAAGGAAAAGATCAAAAGCTACACATAATACACTCATTTCTACTTCCCCACCAGTCTCTTTCAAACATGTTTAAAGACAATGATGGCCCAAGGTTTTCCTTTTGCCTTTTCTCAGACCTAGAAACAGAAATTGTAAACTGGGAACGGTGTACATCTAAAAGGATCTATACCCAAAGATGAGCTCGAAGCTTGACTTTTTCTGTAAGTGGTGGCCTGTGGAGAGCTCTCATCACCTCCAGTAGTCTTTGCACCTCTATTCTCTGGTTCCCTTCTCCACTAGAATCTCAATTTTAATCTAATTTTCTCCAGACTTAGAGATTTTGCCCCCTTGATCAGCCCCTATTTCTCTTACCTCTGGTTATGCTTAATCTAAAAGCATGATCAGATGTGCCCCATTCAGAAATAATAACTACAACATCCAAATATCTCTATAGAGCTATTCCTCCCACCCCTAACCCTGCCACCACCACCTCTGAAAGCTACTGCCTTCTTTCCCCTTCCTTTCACTATTGAAGTTCTCGATAATGATATATTCTTACTTCTTCAACTTTGATTTATGCTCCTTGAAATTTAAATTACACCCTTAGCATGCAACTAAATTTCTCTATCAGTGGATAAAGGAGAGGGAGCTACACTCAGCTAAGTCCCACTCTGCTGCTTAACATGCATCATTATAGGTAATCTACACCTGCCATAAGAGAAAACACGTTCTCAAAGAATGCTGATGACTTAATTTGCTATTTAATCTGGTGCCCTTTCCAGTCTCAAATGCCCCATCACATCTATACAGAATATCCTTCTATTGGCAACAAGGCCTAACTACCGTGGCAGTGATTTTCAGTGGTGGTTGTGGGCACAGTTTCAAACCTCCCAGGGGATTCTGATATCAACCTCACACCAACTGCCTCCCCAACCCCTCCTGCATCCCCACAAAGCCTGCTCCCTGGAACCCCATGGCAATCCAGCTCCCCATGCCTCTTCTCTACTTCTCTAACCACAGACCTCTCTCCTATTTTTCAGCCATACCCTAGAATGTGACTCCTGTCCAAAATTCTGTCCAAGCCCTTCTGGGTTTATAGACTACAGCATCTTCATTAGGAATTCATTAACTCCCACAGTGATGAGTGCATTGCTTGGTGGAAGACTCTGAAGGCTCTGAGTTTAGCAGCCCTTACTTCTCTCAGATCAGCAAGTATACATTTCCCTCTGTTCCTCAACCTATCCTAGAGGCATCTGGGAAGGCGTCTAGGAGTAGGTAACAACTGAACTTAAGGGACAGATATAGACATCATTGCTCTGGAGAAGCAGGAGAGCTGGGTCTTCCAGGCAGAAGAAGAATGATGCAGAATATAGGCTACAGAACCAGGGAGCCCCTGTTCTGATAGGCAAAAGTATATGAGATGAGACTATTTCCAGAGAAAATGACATCCATCTAGCTTGAAAAAACAAAAAAGAAAAAAAGAAAAAAACTAAAACATGATCTAGTCATACGACCAAGGCAAAAGATGTTCTTAAATTAATTTCAGGACAAAACAGCAATGCACCTGTAAGAGTCATTGTAGTGGCATTGACACAGTCCAGTCCTGGTCACTGAGGCAGCCCCAAGTACTATAAGGATTAACATAAGAGCATTGAGCAAGCAATAATCTTGATGGTATATGGAGAGGGTAGTAGATCAGTGAGGGTGGTTTTAAAGAAGGTGTCATGCGGCTCTGGGAGGGCAGCTTGGGCTCCACCTCTGTTATAAACTTGACCATGTCAGGCCATGTAGTGGCCTACACCACTGACCTGTTCCTCCTTTTTATGCCTAAGTCTGCTCCTCCACATTCCACAAAGGTCCTAGAGGGCTCAATAACACTGAAGGGTAAAATATGGAAATAAATGTGTGGAGTGGGAGGAGGATGCAGAATGGAGCAATGGAACTAGGTAGTGGGTCAATCTGGAAATGCCAAGCTTAACATCCTTCACCCTCCTCTTCATTCCACGCCATGTCCCACCAGCACTCAAATTTTGCCAATCACCCTCTGATGCATGTTCTTCCACTGCTGTTTATTCTCTTAGGGCCGCCCCCTAGAAACCATATCCTCACCACTGCCCTAGCCCAGGAGTTCACAGCTTCTTTTTTCAGTATATTCATACAAACATGCCTCTCAAATGCACCATCATAACCACAGCAGACTCCTGAACCCTCATTTACCTAGCTATTAACTGTAGAAATCGTTGATCTCATCTGCAAAGTCCTCCATTCAAGTACCTGGCCTGACCTTAGGTCCAAGATCATTCTCCTGGTTCCTCTATGAGCCCTGTTCTCCACCTAATCTGAACCCAGGAAGTGAGAAAAGGAGTATTGAATGAGTTCTCTAGGAACCTCCTTGGAATCCAGCACTGTATCCAGCACTTTTAAATACATTAGCAGATATTAGTATTTTCATTTGTTTATGGGGAAAGAAAAATAGGACCAGAAAAGTTAAGTTGCACAAGGTTTATTCATTTCCAGAGCATGGACTTAGATCTTTGTCTGAAATTCTCCACATCCTTGCTCCTTTCTCTCCAACCTGGTGCTTCCCCAGAATGCACTGTGAATTACCACCCCTGATTTCACCCAACATGCATTGCCTCTTTACCTGGAATGCCCTGCTGCTCACCATCTATTTCTAAATCTTATACCTCCTTCACAACCCAGCTCCTTCTCTGCCACCTTAGCTGAGAATAATTATTTCCTTCACATTGCCTTTGGCCCACACATCTGACAGATCACTCTGGTTTTTCTGCTGGAATTTTTGCTTCTCTCTTATTTTCCATATCAAACAGCAATCTCTCTGATGGAAGGTCTTTTCCAAGCATGATAGTAAATGCCCACTCTCTCCACACATGCTCAGCACAGTGTTTATACAGAGCTGTTGCTCAACCAAAGTTGAATGGATGCCGGGGTTTCCCAGGCAATTCATTCAAAAGTACGCTCTCAGTGCACTTCTTGGCAGAGCTTACACACTAGAAAACATGGAGAAAGCATTCCGTCCCCTCCCTCTTCATGATCTGGAGTATTCTGTGGGAGAGGCAGTAGAGAGAAACAGGTCCTGAATGATGACAGGAAAATATGCTTGTCTTCTCAGAACCACCAGGCTTCTCTGCAGCAAGAAACAAGGGTCCCAAACATGGATTTAAGGATGTAGGGGAAAAGATAATAAAGCAATATTAGAAGGATGTGGGATTAATTCCAGGATTACAGCTTTTATCAATAAGTCTCTTAATTTCCAAGATCCTCTCTTTCCTTTCCAGTGAAATGGGAATAACATGGTACCCACTTCACACAGAGTTGGGATAATAAGATTATGAGACATAATGACATGTTTTAAGACATTTACTAGAGAGTCTAGCACATAGTAGTTGTACAGCAACTACGTTCTATGGTTGGTGGAATGAACTTGCAACAACAGGCTCTCAAAAAAAAAAAAATTAAATAAGAAATAAAAAGCCCTGAACCGTAGTAGAGTTTGCCCATTTCTATGGTATGATACTCCCACCATGGTCAATTTTAAACTAGCAACATGATATCACTGAATTATAGTTAGCTAACTCCAGTATACTACTGCTTATGGCTCACACACACACAAAAATGTGAATTCCATTTGTCATTCTCTCATCTCCCTATAAACACAAACTTTTTTGCTAAGTAGAAAAAGAAACAGCAACTGTGACTTCCAATTGGGGTCTGGAGAGCAGAATAAGACCTTATGCACCCTTCCTAACAGAGGCTGAGGCCTCCTTGGAGCCTGCCTGCATGGCCTCAGCAACATAGACCTGACTGGTTGAGTCACTGTGTCTGGGATACAGCCAAGTTCATAAAACATAGGCACTCAGAAAGAATCACAAGCTTGTCTTTCCAAGAATTCTCTTCAAACACATAAGAACCTCCTTCTAGCATCCTTTTCCAGGAAAGATGGCTCACGGCTAAACAGCCTTTCAGTTGTGATTCTTCCTCAATTCCTAAGGATATGAAATACATCATACCTTTTCCCTCATGATTCATTTCTACTTTGTTCCTCAGTTTGCCTCAGCCAGTCTGGTAAAGCAATCTCTTTTTACAATCAGTACTTAAGTGATACTTAGTCCCTATTGCAACTCCCAAATGCACAGCAATTCTAACAGATATTCCTTCTATATCTCCCTGAAACCAACTCAACATGAGAGACTTCACTTTACAGAAAGTTCTAGAGGCCTGCTATAGACATGCAGAAGAAATATAATAGAGAAAACCAAAATTCCGCTAAAAATGAAGGTGATCTTCCATAGACGTATTTTGAAAGATATATGAGTGTCAAAGTATATAGGGAAGGCTCCAAGTCTCTCTCAATGACAACATACAAATTCTATTGAAGAGGCGATCTCTAGACCTTAAGAGAAGAATAAATAGGAATAAAGGGAGAAATTGGAAAGAAAGAAGGCATGATGGGTCTAAAGCAAGTTCAAAACCTAGCTAAGGTAAGGTAAGCTCCATTAGATCTCAAGGCTGGAGAATCATCCTCTTTGGTTCAATAATTTGAACTTCACTGGGGTTACCAGTGTCCACTCTTGAGTTTCTGCAGGGTCACCCCTTCCCTTTAATTCGGCTCCCTTCAGTCCTGCCCTTAGGCTTTCTAGGAGGATGGCTCCACCCCTGAGACACTGGGCAGAGTGATCCCAGCTCACTGAAACCAGAGAGGTGTGCCCTATCCTTTGAAACCAGGGAAGAAACATCCTTGCTCCCTAGGCCTGATAATCTCTGAATCACCTTCAGTGTCATTATTCCCTTTTCTTG
>NW_011888801.1:11317518-11321271 GCF_000151845.1 Pteropus vampyrus
GAACAACCATCATTGGAAGTTGCCTGAAGTCTGGCTGAACAGAAGTCCTACAACTTCTGTTCAGGACTGTCAGCTGATTTCTTTCAACAGAATCCAAATAAGATGAACCCAAAGAGGCCCACACCAAGATACATCATTATTAAAATGCCAAAGTTTAAAGCAAAGAGAGAATCTTAAAAGCAGCAAGAGAAAGGCAATTAGTTACCTACAAGGAAGCTACTATAGGACTGTCAGCTGATTTCTTTCAACAGAAACTTTAAAGGCCAGAAGGGCTTGGCACAAAATATTCAAAGTGATGAAAAGCAAGGACCTACAACCAAGATTACTTCACCCAGCAAAGCTATCATTTAGAATCGAAGGATAGGTAAAGGATTTTCCAGACAAGAAAAAGCTAGAAAAGTTCATCATCACCAAGCCAGTATTACAGAAAATGTTGGAGAGACTTCTTTAAGAAGAAAAAAATATGTATCAAAAATATGAATAAATAACATAGGATAATTATATATCTATCAACAAATACTTCAAATGAAAAAGAATTAAATGGTCCAATCAAAAGATAGGGTGGCTGAATGGATAAGAAAAGAAGAAAGACCCTTACATATGCTGCCTACAAGAGACTTACTTCAGATTGAAAGACACATGGACTGAATGTAAAGGGATGGAAAAAGATATTTCATGAAAATGGAAATAAAAAAAGCTAGGGTAGCAATGCTTATATCAGACAAAATAGATTTCAAAACAAATACTATAACAAGAGACAAAGAAGGACCCAATAATCCCACTTCTGGGTGTTTATCCGAAGAAACTCAAAATACTTCTCTAAAGAAACATGTGCATCCATGTGTCATTGCGGCATCCTTTACAATAGCAAAGATATGGAGGCAACCTGTGTGTCCATCATGGATGAATGGATAAAGAAGAGGTGGTACATGTATACAACAGAATATTACTGAGCTTTAAAAAATATAAAAATAAATAAATAGATAAATAAATAAATAAAATTTTGCCATCTTCAACAACACGGATGGACCTAAAGGGTATTGTGCTGAGTGTAGTAAGTTAGACAGATAAAGACAAATGATATTTGATTTCACTTACAGGTAGAACCTAAAGAGCAAAATAAACAAGACAGAAATAGATACAGAGAACATATTGAGGGTTACCAGATGGAAGAAAGGTTAGAGGGATTGGTAAAAAAAAGAAAGGGATTAAGAAGTACAGATTGGTAGTTACAAGATAGTCATGAAGATAGAGTATAGCATAAGGAATATAGTCAATAATATTGTAATAACTATGTGTGATTTCAGATGAGTACTTGGTTTATGGGAGTAATCGTTTTGTAAGTTATATAAATGTCTAATCACTATGTTGTACACCTGAAATTAATAAATATTGTATGCCAACTATAATTGAAAAATATAAATAATATTTTAAAAATTATTAGAATTAATAAAACTTCTAAAACTTAGCTAGATTTAAAGTCGATATACAAAATATTTTTTCTGTATACTAGCAACATAAACATTCAAAATAAAGTTTAAAATTACAGATACCATTTAAAATGCCATGAAAATTTCAAGTACCAAGTAATAAGTCTAACAAAAAGTGTTTATGCCTTTATGGCAAAAACATTACTGAGAGAAATTAAATTGAGAGAAAAAATTCTTAAATAAATAAGAGAGACTGCTATTAACATAAATTGTAATACTCAATATTGAAAAAAGGAAGAAAGAAAAGATAGATATACTATGTTCATGAATAGAAAGACTCATGTCATAAAGAAGCCAATTATCCCAAAATTCATCTTCGAATATATCATGATTGTGTTTTTGTGAAATCTAAGATGCTTATTTAAAAAAGCGTTAAAAAGAATAATGCTTTGAAGGCAGTACAGGGGAAAAAAAGCTAAAGATAAGTGTGGCAATTAAAAAGTATTACAGCGTATAGGAACAGACAAATATATCATTGGAAGAGAAGAGAAAGGTCAGACAGAGTCTTGGGGACATGGAAAGTTTGCTTATCTGATAGAAGAGGCATTGGAAACCAGTGGGGCTTGTTAAAACCCATGAACTTTATAACAGAAAGAGTGAACTTTAATAATTATAATTAAAAAAAAATGATCAGAATTTCAGGGGAACCCAGGATAGAATATAAATTCTGACAGGAATCTAACTGTAACACACATATATAGCATACCTATGAAAGGTATAGGGAAGGATAAGCTAACCTAAGTAACTGGAAAATGGTGTTTGGCTGGAAAGTGTAAGCCTAAAGACAAAAGGAAGTGCCCATAAACCCTATGGTCTAGTTGGTAAATTTGTCTCTGATAGAATAATAGGTTAGTAATTCTAAAACTGGTATCCATATACACTGGGTTGAACAAAGAAATTGTTGGTGGATAGTGAAATCCAGGTTTCTGACTGTTGAAAAGGAAAATTACAGATAAGCAAAGGGGAAAAAAAAACTAGAATAAAATGAGCTTCTAGATTAGAATCAGAGACAACAGTATGGATTTATGTTTAGCTTAGTAAAGATACTGAAGTATAGATAAAGAAAGATTATAGTTATATAGGTTAGTATATATGTAGACATATCTTGGATCTAACCTCTGAGAGATTCTAGAAGCAGTGATGCCTAGTGGCAATGAGCACAACTAGAGCCCACATCTTAGTTTCTAATATCAGATTCGTAAACAAAAGGATCTAGACTCCTTGGAGAAATAGCTGAATCTAGGGCTGTGGCAGGGAATATACAAGATGGTCACATAGCACCTTGCACTCTAAGAAAGCAAGGAAGTGCTAAAGAAGCAAAAGAATAATGAGTATGTCAAAGGGACACAGGAGCCAACCTAAAAGAGATCCCAATGGCCAAAGCTGAAATACCTTGAGCAACACAATTTATATTGTAGCATTGAATTATAATTTGAAGAATAAAATATTCACAAGTCCATTGTAATATAAATTAATGACTGAATTAATGACTGAAATGGGGAAAGAAGAGATAAATCTCCCTTAAAGAAGAATTACAAATAACATATAGCTACTCCCCTCTCCAGGATGAAAACGTAATATCCCTTCAACCAAGTGTAGATTGTACTAAATGACTTGCTTCTAAAGAATAGAGCATGGAAAAAAAATATATAACTTCGCATTGGAGAAACCTGGCAAATGTTACCTTAACCAGGTAGACAAGGATCACTACACCAATAATAAGGAATGTCCACAGAACATGAACTTGATGTGATGTCATGAGAAGGGCATTTCTTCCTTATGGTCTTCCTCCCAAAAACCATGAAAAAAATCAGCTAAACCCAAATTGAGGGACATTTTGCAAAATACCTGAGCAGTACTCCTCAAAACCTCCAAAGTCGTAAAAAACAAAGAAATTCTGAAAAAACTGTCATAGGCCAGGAGAGAAGGAGACATAATGAAATTGGTGAAATCCAAATCAACTGTGGTGTTTAGTTAATAGTAATATACTAACGTTGGAGTTTAGCCATGACAAACATACCATTTTGATGGAAGATGTTAACGATATCGGAAACTGGGTAAGGAGTATATAGGAATTCTCTGTATGATTTGTGCAACTCTTCTGTAAATATAAACTATTCTAAAATATAATGTTTATTTAAATGAATCAGAGGGCAAAGCATGGACTCTTCAATAAATGGTGCTGTAAAAATCATTTATTCATGTAGGTTAAATGATATTCCCCCAAATAAATTCAAGATAGATAAAAGCCCTATATGTGAAA
>NW_011888801.1:11322361-11365961 GCF_000151845.1 Pteropus vampyrus
CAATTTGAAGCAAATTGATTAAGTAACATTTGTTACAGATGAGTGGTAGGGCATAAATGTTTGTCATATTATTTTAAATTATTTTTTACACGTTTAAATGTTTTGTACAAAAAGTAAGATAACTAATGAGACATGACCTATGATAAAAAATACAAGTACTGAGCAAGCCCTGAATTTGTTTACTTATGGAACTAATGTTTGGCGATTCTGGGTTACTGTGGTTACAGAAAAGAAATGAAAATGTCATACATTTTTTACAATGCAAATACAATAACTAGCAAAAAATAGAAAGTAATGCATAAGGAAATGGGAGGACATCTATTTATAGTAATTTCCTTTCCTTCCATAGTAGAAATTCAAATAATTAAAGCTGGTAGTTAAAAAGTACTAGAATTTCTTCAAGTTTTCAGATCTGATTTTATAACCACAAAATAATTTAGTAAGTAATAATTCCTATGATAAAGAAATATCTATCAAATTCCAGTAATACCTGTAGTTTTACTTACATTCATCTTTTCTCTAATCAAGTAAAAATAAATAATGATTTTACTAAAAATAGGTTTGATCATATGATCTCATTGTTTCCTAGATTACTTCTCTGTATCTATCCATAAATATGCAGAGCTAGGCACCTAAAATGATTTTCTTCAAATTGAAATATTGATTATTTGGGGAGGAAGAGAAAAATTTTAGTAAACGTTACTTTTTTGTATTTGAATTTTTATGGTAAGAATAGGAAATATTAATTTATAAAAGACAATTATTATTTTAAGACTCATATGGCAAAGAGAGAAAAGTACAACATGTTAGAAGCAGACAATATATAATGAGGAATTTTAAAGAAGGGAATACAAACTAAGTTGAAAAAGTTCAAGAACAACTCAAAGAGAGCAGACTTTAACCAGACCTGAAACAATGAAGTGCCAACAAAGAACAAGATTGAATGTGTACATTGGGAGATGAGGGCAACTAACCTGAAAATGACTGATTCACAGTGAAATGACTATATTTAAAATTGTAGGAAATATAGTATGTATTAATGACACATTTTCAATAGAGAAAGTTGGTCATTTATACTGATAAGTAAAAAATTCTGGGAAAGAAAAATGGGATTGTTCACAGCATCTAGTAGATCACAGAAGATAGAGCACTTGAGTAGATTCCCAAATGGAAAATTATGAGTTTTCCAGGACGAGGGGAGAAAAGTATTCCAGAATAGAAAAAAATGCAAAAGCACAGAAAGGAGACAATTTGTGATTAAAATATCAGGGCTATAAGAAGGAATGGAGGAAGGTGAGGCTGCAAGGGCAGGCAAGGGCTGTAATTTATTACCTTCAGTGATTTCTGAAATAGCTTATACTTCTAGCAGAGAATCACTAACAAACTTACTTTTTTTGGAGAGGGGTGGTGCTGGGAACTAACAGGATCAAATTTGTCTTTTTAAAAAGATACTCAGAAGGCACTGGATGGAAGAAAAACAGAAAAGATGGATTTAAACACTTCTGAAGGCAGGGAGGAAGTCATCTAGGTATGTAAGCACCTACCCCCAAAGTACAGCAAAGAGGAAAAGACTTTGAGAAATAATTACGATTCAGACTGATTCTATAGGTGGCAAATGACTTCCTGTGGGAGATGGAAGCAGGCTGGGTCAAGAATGACTGAGTGACCAGGTGGATGGTGATACTTTTCAACTAATGAATAATATCAGTGAATGGTTTGGGGTCGAGCTAATGATCTCAGTTTTGAACAAGCTGAATTTAGGTGTCTGGCCTGAACCAGGACCACAGATGTCACATCTTTAGCATTTGGTGGTAATTGAAGCCTTCGAGGTGGATGAGATTGCCTGGGAAGGGCAAGAGAGTGAGCTGAGCTGTGAGCCTAATGTGTAGGCCTGAAAATATACCAATTCAGGCATCTCCTACCTTGACCTGTTCTTAAGTGGCTGATTATTTTTAGGCAGCCTGTCAGATTACATTTATCTATGTTGTTGGTTTCAGCACTTTGCTTAATCTTGTTGATATCATTTAGAGTCCTGATTCTATCAGTCAACAGATTAGCCAACCCAGACTTTCTAGTTTAAAGCACTTTGTGTCTAGCACACACTACTCTCCCAACTTCTTAATAAAATAATCACGAAAAGGATAAAATGTCACACAATAACTCAAAAATTACAACTTTATAAAATAGCAAATGTGACATTTCTTTACGAAAATTTTTGGAACTGGTACAGAAAGCCTAAGAAGAAAACAGACAGAAGTGAAAAGCCAACAGGGTGAGATGTAAAGGAAAATGATTTATAAAATAAAGAATTGCAGGGGGAAAATTATAATCTCTCAAATGAGAGTCACACTAACAGTAGAGAACACGGAATAAATTATATGAAGGACACACTTCAAAAATTGCCTCTGAATCCAAAGTAAAAGAACAAAGAAATGGAAGAAAAATGAAAATTTTAAAATGACAGTTACAGAGACGAGAACACCATCCCCAGAATACAGGAGTTGCTAAGATACATGTAAACTATAGTAGAAGTAATAACTAAAGTTATAATTGAAGAAAAACATCCTCAAATACAACAAAACAATGAAGTAGAGGAATATAAAAGTTGAAAGTTTTCACCACATTGGAAAGAAATCCAATGAAAAGAAACATATTCCTTGTACACATACTATCAAAAATCTGTCAAAAATATCCTACAGGAATTCCAGTTTTAATAAGGGGAAGGGAGGCAGATCTAAAGGAAGAAAAATAAAACTGTTACTTCATCTCCTGGGGAATCTACATGCTAGAGAGCATAAACTTGGATCCCACCAGCTATCCTTCACATATAAAAAACCAGAAACAAAACACATCTGCAGAAATGAAAATCTTTAGAAAAGAAAAAACGTCTATATTCTGTTGTTGAAATACCTACTGAAAACATACTTCAACTACTTGAGTTAAACTGACAGTAAGAACTTAAATATAGGAAAACTGTATATAAAATACTTTTCACATTTTCCAAAAAAAATTATAAGCATAACTTATCAAAATTATCTTAAGAAAAAGATTTTAATGAACTATATCTATTTGAATGGTCCAGGAATTAAATCTGCAATAAAATAATTATACATTAAAATATGCAGTCATATTTTTCACTTTGATTTGTATATTTAATTGCCTTTAATCAGCATGTACTTTCATAATTCTACATAAAACATACCATATGTCCTTTAAATTTTATGTCATCTGTGAAATTGATTAGTTTGCCTTTGTTATCTAAATGTAAGTCTTTGATGATTGTTGAACACAATAGTTCCAAGGTCAGAACTTTATGCCACTCAACTAGTCAACCATCTGTCAAATTAAACCAAATATTATTTTATTAATGCTCTGGGAAAGTTTTTGCAATTATATTTAAGAATATTGCAATTATATTTAAGAATAAACCACATTTCTCATCTTATCCACAAGATTATCATATAAGGCCACCTTATTGCTGAAATCAAGATATACTATGACTATAGAGTTATTCTGATTTGCCAAGTCTAATAAACTTATCAAAAACAAAACAAAACAAAACAAAACAGAAACAAATACAAAGAAGTTAGCCTAACCCAACATGACTTGTTCTTGGAGAATTGGTACTATCTTCTAGAAATCACTTTTTCCTTTTTAAGTATTCATAAATCTCCTTTCAAATAAGTCATCTCTAAATCTTGCCATGCTTACACATCAACTTCATTAGCATATCGAATCAAAAATTCAATGATTCAACAGTTTTTCAAAAAATTAGACATTTAACCATCTCCAAAATTCTGATATCATTCCCATTTTTTAATATTATTAGCAGTGTACTTGCAAATAGTTCTGCAAATTTCCAGTGTCTTGAGACAGTTAGCCAATTTAATTTGGAAGCAAGATATTAAAAGGCATCAAGGGAAAGATGGATTTGTTTATTAACTGAGGAACAACTGAATGCCAACACCATGCTTAATATTACGAATTTTAATTTAATCAACGAACATAACACATCATTAAACTGGTGTTGAATTGAACTCTACATATCTATTTTGGAGATGAGAAAGCTAAGGCTCAAATCCATGAAGTGATCATCTAAAATCAAACACACAGCAAGTCACTATGCTACCACAAGGTAATATTACAGCAGTGATTCAGCTTTACTTTATCATGTAAGCACCTTAAATGCTGACCTTTTTCTATGTGACATTTTAAAAATCGAAAATAGAGTTTAAAAATTCAATTCTGCCAAAACTTTATATTTATTTTCTTCAGCATTTTCTTCAACTGAAGCTAATTCTATAACTTTGCCTACCTGTACATGATGTCCTTGTTTTGTTTTATACCCTGTGTACTACCTCCCAACTTCTTTATTTGTCATTTAGCCATCTGACCCTATGGGATAGCCCCTGGGCATCTGCCTGCTATCTCTTCCACACTGGGATCATTTATTATTAGACCATTACCATTTCATTATTTAAAGACCTTTCTCTCTATAATTTTAGAACTTTGCTTTCCTGTAGTCTGAGCTAACTTCCAATTCATGCACAGCTCTTCCTTTTATTTCGTGTCTATTATAATACATTTCAATAAGACAGTTTCTCTCTCTTTGTATTCCAAACTTTGTATTATAGTAGCCCTGACTTATCCATGGCTTTGCTTTCCAGGGTTTCAGTTACCCATGGTTAGCTGTGATCTAAAAATATTAACTTTCTCCAACCACCGACAATGTCTGCTCCTGATATCCAGCCATTGACGTTGTCATGACTTGATGTGCAGAGCACTCAAAGCAGGTGATCCTCCTTCTGACATGTCCTTAGAAGGAGGATAGTAGCCCAATGCTACGACACAATACCTACGTCATTCACCTCACTTCATCTCATTAGATAAGTATTTTATCATCTCACATCATCGCAGGAAAAAAGGAGTACAGAACAATAAGATATATTGATAAAGACCACATTCATATAACTTTTATTATAGTATATTGTTATAATTGTTCTATTTTATTATTAGTTATTATTGTTAATCTCTTACTGTTCCTAACTTATTAATAAAACTTATGAGTATGTATATATAGGAAAAAACATTGTATATATAGGGGTTACTACTATCTGCAGTTTCAGGTATCTACTGGGGTGTCTTAGAACATACCCCCCACAAATAAGGGAGCTACTATATGTGCATTATCAAAAAAATTATTTTATTTTGTAATAATTAAAATGATAACATTTCCACATGACCCCAGATTTGCCATAAATATCTTGGTTGTTTTCCAAGACACTTGACCTGGGCTTCTTAGAAGACAGTCACTGAACATCAACAGCTAATTTGCTTAATCACTGAATACCAAGAGCAATGGCAAATTCATCTAAATTACTCTGTTTCCACTTCAGAGGATTCTGGAGTTGGGGACCCATAGATGATCTCACTTCACGTTGTTTACTGTATTCCTTTCAGTATTTTTCAAGATAGCTTCTCTGGCAGCCAAATGTTCTACACCAGACTTGACAAGGCCAGTAAAGCAACTTGTTCTTCCTGGTTTCACTGCCACCTAATTTATGCTACTTCCTCTCTTTTTCCACCCATTTCTTCCTCCAACTTTCAATGCTCATTTTTATTAATATTTATTTATTTTCCTACCTACTGTAGGTTACCTGAGTTGGTCAAGTTCTCTGGTCCATTCATTCATGTGTTTGCTCAACCCTTACTAAATTCTAAGTGTCAAGCCCTTTGTTTACCATGGAGAATTCTAATATGAATGTGACAGTTTCTGCCCTCAAAGAGTTCAAGATTTAGTTAAGAAGGGACCTTATAAATGAAAAATCATTAATTCAATTCAATAAATCTAATGATAGAAACACAAAAGGAACAAACAAATGAACAGTTAAAATTCAATTTACGAAATTTTATATAGAGACTGCCATAGAAAATAATAAGGGAAAGAAAATGCTATAAGATTTTAAGAAAAGAAAAAAGAAATAAAAAGAAAAGAAAAGAAACCCTGTATCTCGAAAAATTCTACTCTTTAACTAAGTAAAGGAAGTACATTGAGATAACCAGTGGAGAACTACTGGAGATTTACAAGCATGGCACCGTTTGATCAGTATTTATTTTACAAAGATGTTTCTGCTGGCAATACAGAGAAAAGTTTGAAAGAGTGAAAAAAAAGAAAGAAAAAGGAAAGTCAGAAAGCTGTTTAATAAACTAACTGATCATCAGGAAATGGCAGAAAAATGACACACATTTTGTGAGATTTAGGAGGTAGAATAGATATTCTCAATTGTATTTGATAGCTATTTGGGGAATTTTGTTGGTAGAGTGGATATAATTTATTGATAGAATAGTTCTGAAGAGTATGGAGCAGGTGAGTATTTAGAATGACCTCAGTGTCTGCTTCATTAAAAAAAAATGAGGAGAGAGAGGGTAGAATACATATGTGGAACACGGGGATATTTAGTGCTGTGAGACTACTGTGTACGCTGCTCTGATGGTGTATACATGACATTAAACATTATCAAAGTCTGGAATATACAACACAGTGAGTGAGCCCTACATAAACTATGACCTTTTGATAATAATAATGTATTAATTTTGGCTCACCAAATGTACCACACTAACACACATGTTAATAATAGGAGAAATCGAGGAGAGAAGGTCTATGGGAACTCTGTACTTCCCACTCAGTTTTCCTGTAAATCTAAAATGGTCCAAGAAAAAAAAATAGGAAGTGAGAGAAACACCAATTTGAGGTCTCCTGGAGCCCTGGGTATGCCACTGTAGGTTAGCCATAGAAGAAGGTCATCTTCTTGAACGCAGTCTGCAGAGTAAGCCGGTGGAAGTCCTGTCTCTACTCTTCCCTCAGAACCCAGCATCTGCTTCAGAGGGCTGGATTCCATGCCTTTGATCTTCCTTTCACAACAAGATGCTGTAGTTCAGGATGTGACAGGACAGAGAGGACACGCACCCCATCACAGGAATTACACAACATGTTTGACCCTTATCAACCCAGATTTCTTGCATTATATAATTCATGCTAATATACTGTGCACTCATAAGCCTGAACATGAATACAGATTCTACAGCTAGTTTGTACATGCAAATGACTTATCGTGGTTATAAAATCAGAATTTTTTTGATTCATGAATCTCATGGTTCAAATGTGAAACAGTACATAGATGGTAAACTGCATTTCATACAACTCTAGTGGATCCATGAAGACAGGAGCAATAGAAGAATAAAAAGGATGAAAAAAATCTAAAGATGTAGAAAATCTCCAATTTGACCTTTAGAAAAAGGTACCCTGTCAGAACTTTGCCCAGGAAGAAACTGATATGTATATCCAACATAAACATTTGCCCTAAGATAAAAATAAATAATTAGAGAAAAACAAAAAACGAAAGCTAGCTCATTCCTTGCATACAGAGATATACATAGAGTGTGACCCAAAGAACAGGGAGCATACATGAATTCAGAGTTCATGAGAGACATTTGTGATTTCTAGCTATTGCAGACATACCTCTAGGGATATGCAATTTATCACTTCCGAAGGGTGTTTACTCAACTTCGTACAGTTCTGACACCACAAAAAAAACCCTTTTTTTCTGAGCTAAACTAATATCTTGAACTGTCCTCCCCCAAATTCCTAATTCTCCTTTATGTATCAAAAAGAACAAATCGACTTTCAATAGTCAATTCACCTATTTAAAGTATGTATGGGATATAAGCTTGGTGGCTATGGACTTAATGTTTGTATCCTCCACCCCAAATTCATATGTTAAAGCCCTTACCCCCAATGTGATGGTATTTAGAAGTGGGGCTTAGGGGAGGTAATTAGGTTTAGGTGAGGTCATGAGGCTAAGGCCCCCATGATGGGATTAGTGACTGACTGTATAAGAAGAGAGATCAGAGCTCCCTCTCTCTCTCCCATGTGAGAACCCAGCAAGGAGGAGGTATGCCATCTGCAAACCTGGAAGAGGGATCTCATCAGGAACCAAATCTGCAAGCACCTAGACCTTAAAACTTCCTAGCCTCCAGAACCATTAGAAATAAATTCCTATTGTTTAAATCACCCGTCAATGGTATTTTGTTATGGTAGCAGAGCTGTGTCAGGCATCATGTTGAGCATTGGTTATATAACAGGGAGCAAATGGTTATACTCCATGGGTCAGTCCCTGGATTCATGGAGTTTATTATTTAGAAGGGTAGATGCATATTTAAAAAACAGTAAATACATAAATACATAGTTACAAAATTTGATAATTGCTAAGAAAGAATAGAGCATATGAAAGTGAAAAAGAAGAATAGAAAAGGGTGATTTAAATTGAAAAGCATCCAGGAAGGCTACTGTGAGGAGGTGACATCTGAAGAAAGGCTTGAAGAATGAGTCAGTGTGGGCTAGATAAAAAGAAGAAATGTTCCAAAAATATGGATTAGCTTAAGGGCAGGAAACTAACCTTTGAAATTTGAGAAACACACAGAAGCCAGGGAAGCACCAGAGTATTAAGAAATGAGATTAAATAAACTTAAAAAGAGAAGACATGCAGATTGCCAACACAGCTTTATAGAGGGTCTTTAATACACATCTTTTAAAAACGTATTCCTAAAAATTGTATCCTTTTGGTGCTATTATAATTGTTTTTCTATTTTGTTTTTCAGTTGTTTGTTGTTAATATATAAAAACAAGGGCCTGCAGTACAATGTTGTTCCTGATCGTAAGGGGAGAGCAGTCAAGATATCATCATTAAGTATAGTATGAGTAGTCAGTTCTCTGTGCTGGTTATCAGGTTATAGAGGTTCCATTTATTTATTTATTTATTTATTTATTTATTTATTTATTTATTTATTTACTCACACATGAATGTTCATGATTTTGTCAAATGCTTTTCTGCATCATTTGAGATGATTATATGATTTTTGTCCTTTATTTTGTTAATGTGGTAAATCACATTGAATAGTTCTTAAGTATTGAAACAAGCTTCTATCCCAGGGATAAAAATTCATTTGAATATGATATATTATTATTTTTCCATATTGCTGGATTCAATCTGTCCTTATGTGGAGGGATGGCAATTAGTATTTGAAGCTAAAGTGGAATCTTTATAGGACCGATGGAAATGCTCTCATCCCCGTCTCCAAGGCACTTTTCATTGACCGCAGGAGCCCAGGGAGCATACAGCAAGTTAATGACCACAGGCTGTAGCTCACTCTAGGTTTGCATTCTGACTCTGTCGTGTTTGTGTCACCAAACACTTTATTGGCATCTTTTTTTAATAAGCTCTCATGATCAAGATGGCGGTGGTACAGAAGTTGCCTGGAATAAATTGAATTGCATATGTTTAAATGGACTGACAATGGTTTTAAAAGGTGGAGAAAGTATAAATGCTGTCAATTTTTTATTCAACCCAAATATTTTGTTGAGAAGTTTTACATCTAAGTTCATTTCATGAGGGACATTGGTCAATAACTTTATTTTTTTATAATATCTTTTTAAGCTTCTATTATTAGGGTTATGCCAGTTTCCTTAAATAAATTTAAAAACATTTTTCTCTTCTATTTTCTGAAAGAATTGACAATCAGTGTTATTTCTTTAAATGTTGGATAGCAGTGAAGGCATCGAGGCCTGAAATTTCATTTGCGGCAAGGCTTACAAATTCAATATCTTTAAAATATATATACATTCAGATTTTCTTTTTAAATCAGATTTTATATGTTGCAATTTAAAGAAATTTATCCATTTCATCTAAGTTATTATTGAATATATTGGCATGAATTTGTTTGTAATATTTTCTTATTATCCTTTTAATGCCTAAAGAGCTATAACATAATGCCCATTTTCATTCCTGAGACTGGTCATTTCAGTTTTTTCTAAATTATTTTCCTTGATTAATCTTACTTAAGGTTTATCAACTTTATTAAATTTATCAAGCAATCAACTTTTAACTTTGCTAATTTTCTATTACACATATTCTATTTTTAAAAGTTACCTTGAGTTTAACTTGCTCTTATTTTTCTCTTTTTAAGGGAGAAATTAAGAATCATTAATTTAAGCTTTTTAAATTTCACACATCGGCATTGAAAGCTATAAATTTTCCTCTAAACACTATTTTAGCTGCATTCTACAAATTTTGAAATGTTGTATTTTCATTATCATTTAGTTAAAAATATTTTTTAGATTTGTTATTTTTCATTTGACCTATAGGTTTAGAATTATATTATTTAAATTTCATTGGGAATTTTCTATATTGTTTTAAACATGCTCTTTAACATTTTACTCTTTTGAAATTTAGTAAGATTCAACTCTATGGCCCATTGAATGATCTATCTTGGTAGATGTTCCATGAATACTTGAAAAACACGTATACTCTTCAATTGTTGGGTGTAGTGTTTTAGAAATATCAATTATGACAAGGACTGATTATGCTGTTTAGATCTTCTATAGCTTTACTGGTCTTTTATTTGTTATGTCAGTTTTTAATAGAATAAAGTTAAAATTTTGACTATTTTAGATTTTTCTATTTCTCCCATTATATTGGTCAGATTTTACCTCATAAACTTTGACATTTCATTATTAGATGCATACGATTTAAAATTATTGTTGTTTTAATGAAACTGTGCCTTTTATTTTTATGTAATGTCTCTCTTTATTCCTTGTAATACCCTATGGCATAAAGTCTACTTTGATATCAAGATAGCATTACAAGCTTTCTTACACTTATTGTTTTCATGGTATATATTTTCCCTTTCCTCTCAATCCACATGCACTTTTTACATTATTTTTTTCCAGTTTTATGCTTGTTAATGATGGAAGGTCTAATCTGATATCTATTATTCCATCAGAGCATGTATCAGAAGTCCCATGTTCTTTTTTTATGAGTACCATTAACATGCACTGCCTTCCTTTTCCAGTTTGTGATGCCCCAAAGGCAGAAATACGTAGCTCTGTTAAAATGCATTTGTTATATGTGGCCAATCACTTCAGGGTATTGGAATTTTATAGATCATTTTTTTCCTAACCTGAGGCAGTGCTTTCCAAACTTTAATGTGAATAAACATTATTTGGAGAACTAATTAGATATAGATTCTAATACAATAGATCTGAGATAAGACGCCAATTTATGCCAGCAATGCTGCTCTGTGTGCCACACTTTGAATAACAAGGATCTATAGGACTTGCTAATTCACAGTTGTTCACATCTTCTATATCAGAGGTTACAAACTTGAATATCTTGAGGGTGGAAGGTCAGCATGTGAGAGTGTGAAGTTGGCAGGTATAATAAAACAGAAGATGGTAAGACCAGGGGCAACTTGAAGGGTGCTAGCACAACCAAGAACATTAAATTAAATATTTAAAACAATATGTTGCCAAAAAAGCTTGTGAAGTAAATTCAGATTATATTCAACCGTTTATGATTTCTGCTCAATGTCTTTATCTATATATCAGTATTTAAAATAGAATCCTCACACCCAAATTGGCAATGATCTATGTGTAAACAACCTTTACATTCAGACTGGAAAGAGCAATTGATTCACCTTGGGTAGGCCATGAGTTTTTAGATACAACACCAATAGCATGAGCAATAAAAAAATTGATAAGTTGGCTTTATTTGTCCAAATTGATAACCAGCCCTGCCTGGTTCATATTTTCTCCCATTTTTATCTACAAATATATCTTAAAACTGACACAAATCTCATTAAAACCCATATATATTTCTCTCTTTAAAAAACTGTTACGTATATACTAAATTTTTCTATAACAAGACTTTCTCTTATCAATATATAAACATCCATGTCTTTTTATGGCTTGATAGTTTATTTCTTGTTAGCACTGAAAAATAGTCCATTGTCTGGACACACCACAGTTTATTCATCCATTGACCTACTGAAGGACATCCTAGTTGCATCCACATTTTGGTAATTATAAATAAAGCTACTATAAAGATTAATGTCAAGGCTTTTGTGTTCATATGTGATTTCAATTTATTTTGGTGAATACCAAGAATAATGACTGCTGAGTCACATGGTAAAACTATATTGTTTTGTAAAAAGCTATCAAACTTTATTCTAAAATATCTGTACCATTTTGAATTACCACAAGCAATAAAAGAGCATTCTTGTTACTCCACATTCTCATTAGCATTTGATGGTGTTAATGTTTTGCTGGTTTACATTTTGCTATTCAATATTGTGGCTATTTTAATAGATGTATAGTAGTATCTTATTTCTATTTTATTTTTTAATTGCTAAGTGTCATATAATGTTGTGCATCTTTTCATATTCTCGTTTGTCATGTGTATATCTTCTTTGGTAAGTTTCTGTTCACATATTTTGCTCTTTTATAATGGGTGGTTTGTTTTATTACTGTTCATTTTTAAGAGTTCTTTCTATATTTTGAATATTAATCCTTTATCTGATATGTATTTTACAAATATAATATTTTATCCCAATTTGTGACTGTCTTCTCAATTTCTTATCAGTGTCTTTGTCACAAAAGTTTTTAATTTTAATGAAGTCCAACTTATCAATTCATTACTGGTTTTTCTTTTGGTGTCATATCTAGGGAGTCATCAACAAACCCAAGGTCATCTAGACTTTGCCCTGAAAATGTATGTGTGAGCACTCACACAAAAAGCCACTTTCAAAAAAATTGAAAAGGTGTGATTTCAAACTCATTCTACAAAGCCAGCATTTCCCTGATAGCAAAAGTAGACATTACAAAAAAAAAAAAAGAAAATTACAGATCAATATTCTTAATGAACATTTATGCAAAAATTCTCAACAGAATGTTAGCAAACTGGATTCAACAATATATTAAAAGGTCTATATACCATGACCAGGTGGGATTTCTCCCAGGGATGTAAGGATGGTTCAACACCCATAAATCAATCAATAAGATATATTGCATTAACAAAATTAAGGATAAAAATTCTATGATTATTTCAATAGATGCAGAAAAAGCATCTGACAAAATTCAACATTATTTTATGATAAAGACTCACAAAAAAATTGTGAGAGAAGGAACATACCTCAACATAAGAAAGGCTATGACAAACCTACAGCTAATACCATACTCAGTAATGAAATCCAAAAGCATTTCCTCTAAGATCAGGGACAATACAGGATGGCCACTATCACCACTTACATTCAACATAGTACTGGAAGTTCTAGCCGCAACAACCAGACATGCAAAAGAAAAAGAAAAGGCATTTAAATCAGAAAGGGAGAAGTAAAATTTTCACTATTTGCAGATGACATAGTACCAGATATAGAAAACCCTAAAGAAGACAAAAAAAAAAAAAGCTATTAGGATTAATAAATAAATTCAGTAAAGATGCAGGATACAAAATCAATATATAGAAATCTATTGCATTCATATACACCAATAATGAACAATCAGAAGGAAAAATTAAAAGAAGAATCCCACTTATACTTGCATCAAAAACAATAAAATGCCTAGGAATAAATTTAACCAAAGAGGTGAAAGACCTGTACTCTGAAAAGTAAATGACATAGAAGAAAGAAATTGAAGCAGATACAAATAAATGGAAGAATATACCATGCTCAGAGATTAGAAAAATTAGTATTATAAAAATACCCTTATTACCTAAAGCAATTTATAGATTCAAAGCAATCCCTATTAAAAAACCAATGGCATTCTTCTCAGAACTAGAACAACTAATCCTAAAATTTATATGGAGCCAAAAGGTCCCGGAAGAGCCAAAGAAACCTTGAAAAAGAACAAACTAGGTAGTATCATGCTCCCTAATTTCAAACTATTTAATATGGTACTGACACAAAAACAGATACATAGATCAATGGAATACAATAGAGAGCCCAAAAAATAAATCTCCACTTATATGGTCAATTAATCTATGATAAAGGAGGCAAGGAGACACAATAGAGTAAAGACAGTCTCTTCAATAGTGGTGCTGGGAAAACTGAACAAACATATGCAAAAAAAATAAAAAAAAAAGAAAGAAAGAAAGAAAAAGAAATTGGACCACTTTCTTACATTATATACAAAACAAAAAACAAAAACAAAAACAAAAACCTCAAAATGGATTAAAGACTTAAATGTAAGACCTAAAACTATTAAATTCCTAACAGAAATCATATGCAGTAAACTCTTTGACATCTTAGCAATATCTTTTTGGATATGTCTTTTCAGTCAAGGGCAAGAAAAGAAAAAACAAATAAATGACATTCAGATCAAGATAGTGGAATAGTTATTCCTCCTCTCATTCTCACATCAAAATTACAACTAAATTATAGAACAATCAACCTGGATACCATCTGAAGATGAGCTGAACAGAACTCCTATAACTAAGGATATGAAAGGAAGCCACATAGAGACTGGTAGGAGGGGTATAAATGGCAAATGGGCTGGTCCCACACCTACGTGTAGCAGTTGAAAATCAGAGGGATATCCTGGCTACAAAGATCACCCCCTGAGAAGCAAGGGGTCCCAGCCCCACACCAGGATCCCAAGCCTAGGCTCCAGTGCCAGGAAGAGGAGTCTTGACAACATCTGGGTGTAAAAATCAGCAGGAATTCTGACCAGGTGCGATGGAGGACTGATGAAAACACAGGCATCCACACACAGACTGATTCACTTACAAACACTCACTTTAAGCTCCAGCAAAGGAACAGCAGCTCGAAAGGCACAAGAGACATACAGAGAGAAACTGAATTATGTAGCTTCAGGGCAAGTGCTGAAGGGAAAGCTGCCATTTTTCCTGTGTTGAGCCCTCCCTCAACACAGACTGCAGGCACAGTGAGGCACCAACTCTGAATCTGCACTACCTAGTTGCCCCACCTTGGTGAATCCCTGAAACCCAGCCCCACTCAACTTTTACACCACCAGAGGCTCTTTCAGTGGCTCTGACTCATTAACAGTCACCCTCAGCCCATGCTGTAGACTTTCCTAAAACCTCTCAGGGGGGGTGGCTCACTTCAACATGTCCCATGTCTCTTGCTGAGCAGCCCTAGGCCTAGCACTGTGGCAGCTGGCCTCAGGACCCAGTGGGGCTTCTCCCATGTACGTCCAGACCCAGCACAAGCAGCTACCAACCACAGCTCAAACTTTAGCTCTTACTAGGTGGCCCAAGGCTGGGCACAGGCAGTGGTGACCAGAACCCTCCTAAGAGGCCCCAGTACTAACACACCCTGTAGCTGGCTTCAGACCACAAAAGAACACAACCCAATGATCTCTAGAAATTTTGCATCAAAAGAGTGGTCCCAGTAGGCACCAGAGTCTTTCTGGAGCAATGCTCACTCTGTAGGGTCAGCCCTGACACAGCTATTCATTTGCTGTGGTTGTGGGCAACCCTCACAACTAGTCAGCCTGGGGGTCCATCCCACCCACTGCCAGTGGTAATCAAGGCTCATCTACAACAGGAGAGCACACAACCAATACAAGGGACACCCTTGGAGCACCCAGCTCAGGTGATCAAGGAGACTGCTGCCATTGGTCCCCATAAGACACTTACTACATAAGGCCATTCTGCCAAGACAGGGAGATGTAGCAGATCTACCTAATACATAGAAACAAACACAGAGAGGGAGCCAAAATGGGGAGATAAAAAAACATGTCTCAAATGAAAGAACAGGAAAAAACTCCAGAAAAAGAACAAAATGATATGGAAGCAAGCAATCTACCAAATACAGAGATCATAATACTGGTTATAAGAATGCTCAATGATCTCAGTGAGAACTTCAGTAAAGAGATAGGAAACATAAAAATGAAGATAGGAAAAATGAAAAAGAAACAGTCAGAAATGAAGGATACAGTTACTGAAATAAATAATACATTAAATGGAATCAAGAGCAGATTAGATTAAGCACGGAATCAAATCAGTGATTTGGAAGACAAGGTAGCAGAAAACACCCAGGTGGAACAGCAAAAAGAGAATAACATTTTTTTTTTAATGAGGAGAATTTAAGGGACCTCTGGTACAACCCCAAGTATGCTAAAATTCATATCATAAGGGTTCCAACAGAGAAGAGAGAAAGTAAGAGATTGAAAATCTATTTGAAGAAGTTATGATTGAAAACTTCTCTAACATGGTAAAGTCCAGAAAGCACAGAGAGTCTCACATAAGATGAACCCAAAGAGGTCCATACCAAGACGCATCATTATTAAAATGTCAAAGTTTAAAGACAAAGAAAGAATCGTATAAGTGTCTAAAGGAAAGCAGGTAGTTACCTACAAGGGAGCTCTCATAAGATTTTCAGCTGATTTCTCAACAGAAACTCTGGAGGCCAGAAGAAATTGTCATGAAATATTCAAAGCAATGAAAAGCAAGGATCTACATCAATATTACTCTATCCAGTAAGACTATCACTTAGAATAAAAAAAAAGATAAAGAGCCTCTCAGACAAGAAAAATCTAAAGAAGTTCATCACCACCAAACCAGTATTACAAGAAATGTTAAAGAGTCTTTAAGAAGAAAAAATAAAAAATATGAATAAGAAAATATCACAGAAAAAATTCTCACTGACAAAGGCAAACACTTAATAAAAGCTCGCTGTGAATCAACAAACACTAAAGTTGATAAAAGGTTAAAAGGTTAAATAGGAAGGTTGTGTATAATTACAATAGTAAATTAAGCAATACACACAAAAACACATGCAGAAAAGAAGTAAAAAATAATGATAAAAACATAAATATGAAGGGGGAAGTAAAAATGGTATGATTTTAGAACGTGTTCAAACTTAAGCAACAATCAAATTATAATAGACTGCTATAAACATAGCTTGGTATATATGAAGTACATGGTAACCATAAACCAAGAATCTATAGGAGATATACAAGAAATAATGAGAAAAGAACCTAAATACAACACTGCAGAAAATCATCAAAATACAAGAGAGCAAGAGAATAAAAAAGAAAAAGAATAACTATAAAAAAATCAAAAAATAAAATGGCAATAACCACACATCTATCAATAATCAATATAAATTGATTAAATGCTCCAATCAAAAGATGAATGAATAAAAAATATGTGATACACACATAATAGAATATTACTCAGTCATAAAAAAAGAATGAAATCTTACCATTTGTGACATGGGTGGACCTAGAGAGTATTATGTTAAGTGAAGTAAGTTATCCAAAGAAAGATGAATACCATATGATTTCACTTTTAAGATTCACTATAGAATCTTAAAAACAAAATAAATGAACAAACAAAATAGAAACAAATATATAGATACAGATGACAAACTAATGATTGCCAGATGGGAAGAGAGAAAGAGGCGGTATGATAAAGGTAAAGAGATTAAGAAGTACAAATTGGCAGTTACAAAATAGCCACAGGGATGTAAAGTATAGCTTAGGGAGTGTAGTTGATAATATTATAATAAAATATGGCACCAGGTAGGTGCAAGACTTATCAGAGGGATCAGTTTGTAAGTTGGATAAATGTCTAACCACTAGGCTGTATACCTGAAACATATATAACATTGAATTTCAACTGTAATTGAAAAATATTTTAAATTTTAAAAAAATGTATTATGAAGCCACAGTAATCAAAAGTGTGGTATTGGCATGAAGATAGACATACAAACCAATGAAAAAGAGTAGAGTAGCCAAAAATACTATCCCATATTTGGCCAAATATTGTCAACAAGGGTGCCAAGACAATTCAATGAGGAAATGATAGTTTTTTAATGGATGCTTTTGGAGAAATTGGATAAACTTATTATTAAAATTAATAATAAGTTTACTTAATACCATGTACAAAAATTAACTCAAAATAGATGAAAGACCTAAACCTAAAACTTAAAACTATAAAATACTCAGAAAAATATGTAGGAAACATTTCATGACATTGGATTTGGCAGTTTCTAAGATTTGACAACAAAAGCAATGGCAACCAAAAAAATAGATAATTTAAACTTCATCAAAATTAAAAACTTTTCTGTGTCCAAGGACACTATCAACAGAATGAAAAGCAATCTATGAAATGAAAGAAAATATTTGGAGATCATATATCTGATAAGAATTTAATATCCAGAATAATTTTTAAAAATTCATGCAACTCAATAACAACAACAAAAAGCAAAACTAAAAATGGGCAAAGTACTTTAATATATATTTCTCTAAAGAAGGTAAGCAAATGACCAATAAATACATGAAAAGATGCTCAACATCATTAATCATAAGGGAAATGAAAATCAAACCAAAATGAAATACCACTTCATACTCATTAGGACAGATATTATAAAAACAAAACAAAACAAAACAGAAAATAAGTGTTGGCAGGGATATGGAGAAAATGGAATCCTTGTGTTTTGCTGGTGGGAATGTGAGATGGTGCAGCTGCTGTGGAATATGGTAAGGTAGTTCCTCAAAAATATTAAACAGAGGACTACCATATAATTCAGCAATTCAGCTTCTGAGTATATACCCAAAAGTACTGAAAGCAGAAACTTGAACAGATATTTGTATACATGTGTGTAGCAGCATTATTAAATAATAGCCAAAAGATGGAAGCAACCCAAGTGTTTCTTGACTGCTGAATGGATTAAAAAATGTGGTCTATATATACAAAGAAATGTTATTCAGCTTTAAAAAGGAAGGAAACTCTGACACATACTCCAACACATATGAACCTTGAAGATATGCTAAGTAAAATAAGGAAGTCAGAAAAGGACAAAAAATGTACTATTTCACTCATATGCGGTCCCTACATAGTCAAATTCATAGAGACATGAAGTAGAATAGTGGTTTCCAGAGTCTGAGGTAGCAGGAAATGGTGAGTATTCTATAGATTTTCAGTTTGGCAAAATGAAGTATTCTAGAACAATGTGAATATACTTAATAACACTAAAATTTATACTTAAAAATGATTTAAATGATATAATGTATGGTATGTATATTATACCACAATTTAAAAGATAAAAGTTAAAAACAATAGATATTTTAATAATATATTTTATTATCTAAAGTTGTTTTTAAACAAATTGTAAAGTTTATTGAATGAGTAAAAAGCAACAGAAATAACAATTTAAAAACTAAATATAGAAGACTCTCCACTGAATAAATTGGAGGAAAAAAGTAATTACCTCCTAAAAAGAAAGGGATCAGACAGCTTCAGAAAGGAGTTGTTGGAGGCAGGGGTGAAGTGCAACAGAATGATATAGGAAGAAATTTTTTTTTGTATACTTTTAAAATAAAGTTGGTATTAATCCAAACTAGATTCTTATAAACCAAGATGTTAATTGTAATGTCTAAGGGCAATAACTAGGATTATAACTCAAAAAGTATATAGTAAAAGAAATAACAAGGGAATTAAAATGGCATGCAAAATATCTAACAGAAAAAGAGGAAATAAGATACAAAAAAGATGTATGACATATAGAAAACAAATAGCAAAATGGCATAAGTGAGTTTTCCTTATCACTAATTACATTAAATACAAATTTATTAAAGTCTCCAATTAAAATGTAGAGACTGGTAAAACAGATTTAAAAAAAGATGTAATCCAACTATATGTTGTGGGGAAGTGACTCACTTTAGATTCAAAGACAAATAGATTAAGGGTAAAGGATGGAAAAAAATATTCTGTGTAAACAATAATCGAAAGAGAACTGAAGTGGCTATACAAATATCAGACAAATTAGGCTTTAAGGCAAAATTTTTGTGAGACAAAGAAAGATATTATATAATGATAAAGAGTCATTCAATAAGAATATATAACAATTACAAATATAAACATATATAGAGAGAGATCCAATATATATGAAGCAAAATTGATAAAATTGAAGGGAGAAAGAATCAGTTCTACAAAATAATTGGAGATTTCAATATCTCACTTTCAATAAAAGACAAAACAACTAGACAGAAGATCAGAAAGTAAATGGAAAAAACGAACACTACAAACCAACTAGACTTGAAGATACAATAGAAAATACGAATTGTCCTATAGATATGAATGATTAATTCATATTTAAAAGCTCCAAAAATACGATATCTCCACACTTAGATGGTTTCCCTGGAGAATTATTCTAAATGTTTAAAATTATTTTAAAGACAAATTAACACCAATTTTACATAATATATTCCAGAAAACAGAAGATGAGGGAAGACTTCTTAAATTATTTTGAATCCAGTTGTTACTTTGATATCAAAACCAACCAAAAACAATCCAAGAAATAAAAGTACGAATCAATATTACTAATGAATTTAGAATATCAGCCAAATCCAACAAAATATGAAAAGAATCATAAACCTTGAATAAGTGAGATTTATTCAAGATATACAACATTTGAAAAATTATCAGTGCAACTGACCATATTGATAGCTAAAGAAGAAAAATCATATGATCATGTCAATAATGCAAAAAATGCATTTGATAAAATTCAATATCCACTCATGATATCTATTTATTTTTATTTTTATTAAATTGATTTGGGTGACATTGGTTAATAAAATTATATAGGTTTCAAGTGTACAATTCAATATTACATCATCTGTATATTGCACTGAGTTCACCATCCAAAGTCAAATCTCCTTCCATCACCATATATTTGACTCCCTCTACCCTTATCTACCTCCTTCCCACCCCCTTTCCCTCTGGTAACCTAAACTGTTGTCTGTGTGTATGAGTTTTTGTTAATTTGTCTCGTTTGTTTGTTCCTTTCAGTTTTGTATTCCACATATAAGTGAAATCATATGGTTCTTGACTTTTTTCTGTCTGACTTATCTTGCTTACCATAATAATCTCAAGATCCATTCATGTTGTCACAAATGGCAGTATTTCATCTTTTCTCAGCCACTATGGAAAACACTACAAAGGTTCTTCAAAAAATTAAGAATAGAATTACCACATGACCCAGTAATGCTTCTTCTGAGTATTTACCCCCAAAATTTGAAAACATTTCTTTGTAAAGATATACGCAACCCAATGTTCATTGTAGCATTGTTCACAGCGGCCAAGATATGGAAACAACCAAATTCAATAGATGAGTGAATAAGGAAAATGTGAGATATATATATATATATACATACATACACAATGGAATATTACTCTGCCATTCATGATATTCCTACCAAGTTATTAGCTATTGGTTTAATGCAATTACAGCTATAATTAATGCAATTCCTATCAAAATCTATCTAGAAAAGTTTTTTATAGATGTAGCCGAATTTATTTCAAAATTTATATGAAAAGGTGCAGGCCCTAGAATAATTAAAATAACTTTAACAAAGAAAAATAAAATGGAAGGACTTACTCTGCCCAATATTAATACTTACTTTGTAGCTACAGTAATCAGGACAGTGTGGTATTGGCAAAGACGTAGGCACATCAATGAAACTGAATAGAGAACTCAGAAATATACCCGCATAAATATGCCCAACTGATTTCTGACAAATTGCAAAAGCAACTAAATAAAGGAAAAATCGCCTTTTAAATAAATGGCACTGTATCAATTGAGCATCCACAGACAAATAAAAAAAAAATAGAATTCAACCTAAACCTCATACCTTATACAAAAATTAACTCAAAATTGTAAAATGTAAAACTACAAAAGTTTTAGGGGAAAAAACATAAAAACAGGAGATAATCTTCAATGTATAGGGCTACACAAAGAGTTAGGCTTGACATCAAAATCATGATCCACAAAAGAATAAATTTGTAAATTAGACCTCATAAGAATTCAAATCTTTCTCTGTTAAACACCCTTTTAAGATGTTGAAAATGCAAACTACAGAGTGTGTTAAGAGGAATATTTGCAAAGCACATATTTGGCAAAGAACTAGTATTTAAAGTATATAAAAAATTTTCAAAACTCAACAGTAATAAACAATTCAATTAGAAAATGGGTAAAATACATAAATATATATTTCACCAAAAAGGATATACAGATAGCAGTAAGCACATGAAAAAGTGTTCAACATAATTAGTTATTAGGGAAATACAAATTAAAACCACATGAGATATCACTCCATACCATTAGAAAGGTAAAATAAAAAGTAATGATAACACTGAAGTCTGGCAAAAATGTAAAAGAAACTGAATCATTCCTACATCACTGGCAATAATGTGAAATAGTACAGTAAACCTGGAAAGCAGTTTGATAGTTTCTTATAAAACTCAACATGCAATTACCACACAAAACAGAGATTGCATTCCTGGATACAAATAAAAACATATGTTCACACAAAAACGTATACACAAATGTTCACAGTGGCTTTATTCATAATTGCCAAAAACTCTAAATAACCCAGATGTCCTTCGATGGCTGAAAGAAACTATGGTACATCACATACTACTGAGCAACAAAAAGCAATGAACTATTAATATAAATAACATTCTGATGAGTCTCTAGATAATTATGCTAACTGAAAAGCCAATTCCAAGAGGTACAATTTTATTTATATAACATATTTGAAATGACAAAAAAATTTAAATAGAGAACATGCTAGTGGTTTTCAGGGTTAAGAATAGGATTGGAGGGGAAGAACTGTGAAGGAGATGAGTGTGGTTATAAAAGGGCCACACAGGGGATCCTCATAGGGATATAATTGTTTATATATTTACTGTGATGACAGTTACACAAATCTATATGTGTAATTAGACTGTAGAGAACCAAATGTATGTTTGCAGGTACACCCACACACAGAGAGAAATAAGTACAAGGTACAAGAGGAGAAATCGGAACAGAATCAATAGTATTAATGTCAATACCCTGGTTCTGATATTTCACAAAATGTTACCATTGATGGAATCTGGTTAAGGATATTATGAGATCTCTCTACATTCTTTCTTATTTATTTATTTATTTTTATTTTTCAAAAATTTTAATTAGTTTCAAGTATACAGTACATTGGTTAGACATCTATATAGTTAGTAAAATGATCCCCCCAATTGCTCCTTCCCTTCCCTGACCCTCCACCTAGGCAATGTATTAATGCTAATTGCATTCCTTATACCATGCTTCCCATTCCCATGACCATCTGTCATCTACTAATTTGTATTTCTTTAACCTTTCACCCCATTCTCCCAGCCCCCAAACCCTCCTCCCCTCTGTACGTCACCAAACTGTCCACTATATTTGTGAGTCTGTTTTTGATTAGTTTGTTCTTTTTATTCCTTAAATTCCACATATAAGTGAAATCATATAGTGTTTCTCTCCTCGGTCTGACTTAAATACCTTCTAGGTTCATCACAGCAATATCTTTTTCCATTCCCTTCCTTTTCATATGTAGGGGTCTTGTTTTCTTATTCTTTTAGCCACTCCATCCCTTGGTTGGAGCACTTAATTCTTTTCTATTTAAGGTACTTATTGATAGGAATGTAGTTACCATTCTTTATTCTTGTTTTTGATACATGGTTTTTCTTTTCTTAAAGAAGTCCCTCCAACATTTCCTGTAAATCTAGCTTGGTGGTGATAAATTCCTTTAGTTTATTTTTGTCTGGGAGGCTCTTTATCTGTCCTTCAACTCTAAATGATAGTTTTGCTGAATAAATTATTCTTGGTTGTATATCCTGGGTCTTCATTCTTTTGAATATTTTTTGCCAAGATCTTCTGTCCCGCATAGTATCTCTTGAGAAATCAGCTGTCAGTCGTATGGGTGTTTCCTTATATGTAATTATTTATTTTTTTCTTGGTGCTTTAAATTGTTTCTTTGTATTTAACCTTTGGCATTTTAATTATGGTGTGTCTTGATGTGGGCCTCTTTAAATCCCTGATTTTTGGAATCCTCTGAGCTTCCTGAGATTTTATGTCCATTTCCTTCACCAGGGTAGGGAAGTTTTCCATCATTATTTCTTCAAACAGCTGTTCAACATCTTGATTTTCTTCACTTACACCGATCAGACGAATATTTGGAGCCTTAATAGTATCCCATATCCTCCTTAAATCATTTTTATAGTCTTGGCCTCTTTTTTCTTGCCATTCTGTTTGAGTGTCCTGATTGTCTTTCCTGTCCTCTAGATAGGGTATGTGATCCTCTTCTTTATTCACTTTGTTTATTCCATTTAATATACTTCTCATCTCAGATAATGTGTTCTCCATTTCAGACTGGTTCCCTCTTATAATCTCCATCTCCATTTTTATCTCTTTGTTGTAGTTCTCTACATTTCCCAAAAGTTCATTGAGCATCTTTATAACCAATGTTTTGAACTCTGCATCTGTTAGATTACTTGACTCCATTATATCTGGATCTCTGCTCTGTTCTCTCATATGATTTCTGCTTCTTTGTCTTCCCATTTTGGCTGTCTTTCCGTGTCTGTTTCTATATACTAAGCAAAGCTCCTAAGTCTCCCAGCCTTATTAGTGTGGATTTGTGAAGTAGGTGTCCAGTGGCACAGTCCTGAGAGGGGTTCAGCTGCAGGCCAAATTTAGCCCAAGCCTCTATCCCTCTGGGGCCACCTGTCAAGATTCAGCAATCCCCAGATGCTGTGCTTACAGTTGCCTCAAAAGGCCACACCAGAAACCAAGGTGTAGGTGCTGCTTAGCAAGGCGCATCTGACTCGCTGAGGATATACCTGGATGTGGCTTGGGTGGGGCCTGGGTTGGGGGAGGCAGGGTTTCAGGGAATCTTCTGGGCGAAGCGACCTCTATTATCCAGTTTGATGATGACAGGGGTATGGTGGCACTGTGTCTGCGCACTGGGAGTGGGGAGGGCTCTACAGGGAACAATGGATACTGCCAGCACTTCTGTACCAAGCCTTGACCCTCACTCTGACAATATCTCCTTGTAAGTCCCTCATGCCCCCTGTGTGCAGCCAACTGGGCGTTGGTGCTCAGAATGAGCAGGTTCGTCACCGTGAAAATCCGCTGCGGACGTGGCCCCTTTAAGAGGCTTATGCTGCTGCTGCTGCTGCTGCTGCTGCTGCTGCAACCTCTGTCTCACTCAGCCGCTGGAGACCCGGCAGCCCCGTGACCTCGCCCTGTCCTACCTTCTGCCATTGCAGAGTGCTTTCTTGGATTTCTCCCTAGCTGTATGGCTTGTTCATCTAGATCCCAAGTGATTCTTCTTTGCTGGTGCTCCTTGTTTCCATCACAACTTTGATTTGGTCACCAGAAGGAAGAACAGATCCTCTAACATTTATGCCATTTTTTCTCCTCCCTCTACATTATTTCTTACAACCACACATAAATTTGTAATTTCCTCAATAAGAATGTCAACTAAAAAAATTCTAGAGAATATCATACTAAATTTTGAATCTAAGTCAAGGAGTCTGAACTCTTTTAAGTGGCAATTGGGAACCATAGCACCTGGTTGGGAATGGATGACTTGATTAGTGCTGTGGATCAAAAGAATCAATATGATGATAGTGAGTATGATGAATTAAAGGAGAAATTACTAAAAGCAGAAACACAGAAAGCCATAACCAGGAATCAAGCAAGAAACGATACTGAAACCTATGTACTCAAGAAAGTGTATAATACATGTATGCCTTTAGTCACTTCAGCAATCACGTGTATACCATACATTCACTTTGTCCAAGTTCTTTGGTAATTTACACAGTGTGTGGAAATCTGATCATAAAACAAAGCATTTCCAAGTTATTTCACTGTGTTCAACTAATTCTTTTATGTCATTTTTTAAATAATTTGGTAAAAAAACATTTTAGTCCTTGGTTTCAATATTTTTATAATTTTATAAATATAAGTGAATAATCATTATGATAATTGGCATGTTCTTAAAAATAATTTTAAGGTGTTTAAAGTTTTGAAAATTATATTAGACTTGTGGTTTTAATTAATTTTAATTGAATGTTTAGAAAGTTTTGATTAAGTTTGTAATCAATGTTTAAATGTCTGAAGATATTTAATTTGTTAATTTTTAATGTTTTGATTTGTCTAAGCATTTAAATGTTCAGAGAAATATTATTTAATGAATTTATACATTTACTTAATTGTGCATGAAATAAAATACAACAGTAGTAAAGCTCTTCATGCATTAAAGATTATGATCATCAAACTGTAGATCTAGGATCTAAGTCTATCTCTGCCTCCACAACACCAGGCTGTCCCAGGCAAGTTTGCATCCTCTCTGTATAGCCTCTCGGAGCTGAATGGTTCTAGTTCTGGAAGAAGGAACTGTCTTACCTTATGGGGTTGTCCATCCTGGATACTGTGAGGAAGGCAGCAAGATTGGCGGTGTAAGAGGAGCACACGATGAGGGTGAAAAGCCACCAGCTGCCCATCACGATACGCATGGCCATGGAGTTCACTGAGGATTCACCACCTACAGGAGGCAGGCAAAGTAGATTGGGCCTGGGCTTTCGCTCTCACTCCCATCCCCACGGAAATGCTCCAGGCATAGGTAACCTCCACTAGTGATGGGTTGAGGAGCAGAGATATGACTATCAGCTTATTACAGGGGACTGTGACAAGATCACCAATCTTGGAAAGGAATGGAGGGCCACAAAATACAGAAAGCCAGGACTGATCTTTAACTGATGTGATGTTTGTTAAAATGCCAAAATAAAATTCTGAATATCAAAATCTTCCAGTTAGAAGAATACTTCACTGTGTTGAGAACTTCCAGGGCTGCAATTTGGTTGATGTAAGGACCCTTTACAATTTCAGATTCACATAGAGTAGTCTCAGGAATTTTATAAATATAGAATTACCTCTTACCTGGAGGGTTCCCTAGCTTTCTTTTAAACCTCAGAAATAAGATGTACCGTATCATTTTTATTAATATTCAGCCCTCACTAGATGACTTTTTTCCTAGGGTTTTCAGAAATCATTGCATGTGACTTTTAATCAGAAGCTGCCTCTTTGGGGTCAATTTTTTTTCCTTGGTCCCTTATATGGTAGCAGAAAAAAGCTTCTCACTGACTATTCTTATGTAACCTCGCAAACAGGTGACACATGTTTGCCATGGTGTAAACTGGGTCAAGACTCATATTAGGAACTTTTAATTTGTTATTTCTAGTCAAAACTGCACAATCCTGTAACTCTCCATACACTATCCAGACTTCTCAGAAATAGGAGATTTTGTATCTCAATAATGGCTGGAGTAGTGCTTAGAAGATTGCAAAACAATTGCGATTTTTTTTCCCAATTAAGACTTCAAATTTAAGTAAGATTCAGTTTCACTTGACAAATCCATCTGCATAGCAATCAATCTAATGTGGGAAGGGAGGAAAGTGCAAAGCAGAACTACAAAGTTAATTTTATCTAAAGTGGAGAATCAGGATTTGAAGTTCTTTGTTATCGTTTCATTTAATTTTTATCTGATGTTACTCAGAGAAATTGGGTGCAGCATAATACTAGTACTATCCTGGAGATTAAATAAAATTGCATTTAAAATGACTTTGGCAACATGTATCTAAGAACTTGGCCAATGGCTAAGGTCTTCCAGGCCCCTGGGGCTATTCCAACATCAAGAAACCAGGAAGGTACCTTGCTGTACAAAGGCTCCATAGACAATCCAGATGGCACTGTGCAAGGTGGCAGACGTGGATGGTCGGGGCTGGGCAGCGTTCTGAGCCCTCACAGCCTGTATCCGGTTCAACACAAATATCAGCACACCTACCACAGGGATGGCTGCTGCAATGCAGGCCCAGACCGCAAAATCAAATGGAGCAAAAAGAGAGAAGATGCTGATTTTCTCCTCGGGCTTCTTGATTAAGATCCCCACTGAATAGTCCATGTACCGCTTGCTGAAGTCCACAACGCTCTCCCTCTCCGGGGTGATGGTAATGGCTGAGATGGCCAAGTCTGCTCTCTGAAAAACAAAACTATCTCATCAGATGACAGTTTTCAATGAACTGCTGGGTTCCGTCCTGGGTCAAGGTCTGCTCTCGCCTTTGAGTTGTTCTGTTCATAGGAAATAGATTTGAGAGTTGAAACCCTGAAACTCTGAATATTGTAAGGAAAATCCAACACTAAGTTGTCTGTTATTACCTCATTACCTTGTAAATTTCTCTCCTAAACCCGAAGAACTTCTGGAACTCTTTTCTGGAGAAAAGAAGTCTATAATTTGTAGCATTTCCCACATAAATTGTAGCATTTCTTCCCCTTCTTATTGTTTCTCCTATCAAACTTTAGCAATCTCCTTTCTTATGCTGGTATTTCTCTCTTACCACCCCCCCCTCACCACAACACACACCAAGAAGTCTTGACTATCTTTTTCTAGGCTTATCTGTATCCTTCCTATACTTTATGGCTAAAGAGACTCCATTTTTCTGTCAAGCTGTTTAAACTCCATTAGCATACACTGACATTTCTCTTTAGAAATTGTACGGTGAGTTATATAACTACCTTGGATCTCATTAATGTTTCAGTACTTGATTGTTTTATATGCAGACTCTATGTCAGAGAATAATATCCACCAAGAAAAAAGGGTTTCTCTACTTCTTTTGATCTTCCACCTCCCTTAACTCAGGGTTGATTCTTCGTGTAGTGATGCCATGTTGTGAGGGACTCTATGGGCAGACTGTACTGCAACTTTAAAAGTACTACCCAGGATTTTTGCTTTCTAAGATGGGCTTAATTTTAAAAATAATCAATGATCCTCATTAAGATAGAACTAGACTGAGATAAAGCTGCCCAAACCAGTAGAGGTCAGGATCCTTATGCCTAGATGAATGATGACAGGCAATCATGGGCCTAGAGTATCCACTTCAACCACAAGAGCACTAAAACGTACAGTGGTCATTTGGTTCTTGGCTCTTGGGCATTGAAATAGGAGACATCTTCAGAATTAGGTTTAGTTTAGAATGACCAATTATGACAATGGATCCAACTTATATATTAAAATTAGAGAAACAGACATAGAAAGATTTTATTAGGTTTAATATGTGCGCTAGAGAGGAAAATATACTGATGTCATAAACTGAAATCTAACAAAGTTTCTAGAATAAAGAGAAAAAATATTGTAGGTGATGATGTTGGTGCTCTGTTACACTTGTCACATTTGCATCTCTGGCTTTTGCCTTTGCCTCTTTTAGAATAAACCCGGGATCCAGGTTTTTTTTTTTGGGGGGGGGGGATTTTGTTTTTGTTTTTGTTTGTTTTTTAGGATTTAGAGAATTTGGAGCATACTTAAGGACTAGTGGAGCAGGGTAGGTTTACAATACAGGATGGAGAAAACTATATGAAGCCAGGTCCAGAGGAGGCACAAGGGAATCAACACAGTGGAGGGGTGACCTGTAACAAGAATAAAAACACTCCCTCCTCTGAACTGGGGGTCAGGGCCCATATCTGTAGATGTGAATTTTACAGGAAATTGAAGTAAATTTCAATTTCAGAAGTCTCCATATCTTTCCATAATATAAGACCATAATCTTTTTTTTTTTTTAATTGCGGATAGAAGGTTATTACGTTGCTTGAGGAGAAAGGTAAACAAAGACAAGTCAAGGACCTCAGGCTGTCATGAAGGCCCAGCTGAAGTTGGAGTCAGACATTGTTCCTACATCCATCTGGACATATTTGTGATTTTCTTCTCTAATTGTATGCATCCACCTGAATGTCAGAGTCAGAGGATAGATAATAGAATCAAGTCAGTGTTTGGATGCAACAAGAAATCAAAAACACGGAAAATCACAAGGGATGAAGGGAATCACAGGGGTTTGTTTGGTCAATCATGAAGGGCACACCAGTCAGGGAAAAGTGTAGCATCTGAAGAGCACTGAAACTTTAGAGGAAGATGAATTACAAATCCATATGCTAAATGGAAAGGGCCAGACACAAAGCCCACATATTATATGACTCTTTTTACAATGAATGTTCAAAAAAGCAAATCTGTAGAGATAGAAAGTAGATTGACGGTTGTCTAGGGCTTCAGTTGAGAATAGGATTAATTGTAAATGCATATGAGAGATCTCATTGGGGTGATGGAAGTATTCTAAAACTAGATTATGGAGATGGTTACACAACTCACTAGATTTTCTAAAAATCACTGAACCATATATCTAAAATGGGTGAATTTTATAGTACATAAATTATACTATGATAGTTTTTTTAAAGCCTGGTAGAAATTGGAGAGCTATGGGCCTCTTGTCTACCTTTATGGATTTATAAAGCAAAGGACCTGTGTTTTAGAAGCAAAGGCCCAAAAGACCCAGAAGGACAATAGGTTGTAGTCATGAAATGGGAGAATGACAGCAACAAATAAGATGCTAACACGATGCATGGATGCAGGTACTGGGGTGGAGAAAAAGCAAAGATCACTGGAGGTGAGTAGGTCAAAGACCAGGATCCCAGAGTCTTCCATAGGCATCAGAACATCAAGTTTGCTGACAACAGCAACCCTGGAGAAGGAGGGCTTGAGTCAGATGCTACCATTGTAAATGGTTGTGAGGTCATGGGATGACAGGGGCAAGAATTGAGACACAGCAAATTGGCCTCATATCATGAATCTCAGTGAAGATTCAGGTTCTAAAGGAGGAAGGAAGGGTAATGATTTGAAATTAGTATGAAGAGCTGAGGAACACAATATCAACTACACATGGTGATGCAGATACATGTACACACACATACACACACACACACATAAACACACCACAGTGGGTCATGAGAGGAGAGCAAAGTAAGCACTCACCAGTATCCCCTGCTCCAGCAAGGAATAGGTTCCTATTTCAGCCCAAATGTGGTGGTGGGTTTCATGAAGGGTATATTACAGAGGGTGCACAGTGCATAGACTTCAAAGGAATAAGAGTATAAGGTACAGAAGGAAAACATAGAGTGCCAGGGAATGAGAAAATAGAAGAGCAGAAATGGGTATGGAGAGGTGTTGAGAAAGAAAAGCTTTAGTGTGTGGAGAGTGGTAACTACAGTCTATTTATCTGGTCCCAAGGTTCCGAGTACATAATGGGCCAAATTTAGATATCCCCCCAGAGCCAGACTAGAGTGGCTCTCCCTGTGGACTGGCTTTTGGGACCTACCTTGCTGATGAGCTCCCCGATCATCCCGTTCCAGGAGGTGTTATGGAGCTGGTGACCATACCTGCCGTCAGGGGCCTGGTAAATCTCATATTTGAAGCCCAGAGCCTTGGCCAGTGCATCCAGGACATCGATAGAGAACCCTTTGTAGCGCTTGGGTTGTCCAAGGATGTTCTCAGCCACCATCACAAAAGGCTCTTCCTGAGGACAACAGAATGAACGTTCTTCAATTAAATAACAAATTCATTAGCATATATCTTTCCAGGGTATTGTTAGAGAGATTAATCTGATGGATTTAACTTTAGAATGTTTGTGAACATGTACATGTATTTACTCAATTTAGGCCTGGACTCTAAACATCTTCACCCTTTCTTAAAGCAGTTTATGAACACTCAGGCTACAGTGCACAGAAAGATCCTTCCAACCAGCATGTCAGTGGAAGAACAGAGAGTTACTTGTCCTATGTTATGTTATCCCAGGCTCTGCCCAGAACTCTGTCTCCCAGAATAACATTGTTTATTTTCATTCCTCTATTTGTGACATTCAGGACTCTGTCCTTAGGAAATGCCATAATTCTTCAGGACCCACATAAGAAATGTGGATATTTCTCATCCAAGATAATAAATGACAATAAAGTTCTTTGATGTCAGATTAAGAGAAGTATTGCATCTATCAGGCTGTACTAAAAATTGGATGCTGATTAATGGGCCAATACCATATGATAGGTCAAAGGATAAGATTAAATCCCAAGTTCCAACTCCAAAGCTATGTCATGCTCACAGTCTCGTATTTTGTGCTATGTCACATGTGTTCCTGTAGGGCATGTGGCCATCTGGAAAACACCTCACACTTCCCCACCACAATCCTGTGAAACCAGAAAAGAGACCTTTTAAACAGCCCCAGAGAATGTATCTCATTGATTTTCAGGGAGAGGGGAACAGAATATAATCCTTATTCATGGTGTGCATGTGGTGCCAAAGGCTTCTAGAGGTGAAACGGTAGTGCCTGCTGGAACAGAGAAGAACATGTCTAACCAGCTAATAAGAGGTAAATCTAAAATGTCTCCTATAATTCTAAAAGGGTGAAGAAAGAAATTGAAAGAAAGATGTTTTCAAGGTCTCTTGAAGATGTAAGAGTCTATGATTCCAGGACAACTGTGCAGAAAAACTGCATCTAAAAATGGCCTTCATTATGAACTTTGTGTCACATGGGCCTATCAGTAATTTGGGGTACTGGAAGAATGTCCACCTCCCAACATCTTTTTGGCTACCGGCAAAGATCTCCTAAGGATCACCAGTAGGTCAAGATTCTGTTTACCTGCAAGAACTAGAAAAGCGGTTATGTCTACTATGGAGCTCAACAGTAGATCTGGATTAGAGGTCCTTCTCTAACCCAGTGACCTCCCACAGAAGGCCTCAGAGGCCCTGGGGCAGAATCTCAATTTTACTCTTCCTTCATTATTTACAAAATTATCTGAGTGAAAGAACTTATAAAAACTCAAGCCACTACTCAAGATACCCTTCTCTCCAAAAGCAGCATTAAATCAAACAGAGAAAAGCCTCTGACCTAAAAGCCTGAAGAACGAACCTCCCCAAAATGCCCATGATCCTACCAAGACAGTCACCACTTTGAGAGTCAGTCCTTGGAGGCGGCTGCCCATGGGCCTCTCTTGCAGGCTGCCGTTCAGGCCCTTCTCAGAGTCCCATGTCGCCAGCTGCAAAGGAAAAAAAAGAGTATAAGTGACATAACAAGTACCTGTGTATACCTTAGGAATTTTCTTCCTAAACTGAGATCCTAAATCAGGCAAATAGGCAGACAGCATACCTCTAAGTTTCCCAGAGACCCAGAGCTATCTTAAAACCTTAGAAAGAATAAGTGTGACAAAAAGAGAGTTGTACTTCCTCACTTCCTCCATCATCTCATATAGATCTTGAGGACTTGTCACATCCGTAAAATGAAACAAATTTGTAAGAACTTATTTCTGGAATGAACGTTTATGTCCAATTTTATTCTGTCCATTCACTGAAGCCACATCACTGTGTTTCCCACAAAGTGTCCTCTTTCTTTAATTACTCCTTTGGCTTGCCCAGGCCAGAGGGCTCTTGAGTTCAGCCATTGCCACCATCAGCACAGGATGATGTTCAGCAGTGAAGCAAGAAACAAAGACCCAAGTGTACAGCTTGTCCTACACCCTGGTGCCCAAGAAAGAGCTCACTGCCTGTCTTCGCTATAGTGCAAACATCATAATCTTCCCTGATATGCATGTAGAGGTCAAGAATACATGTTCTCTGGGTCTGCCATATCCTCCTAAGCCTGCAGGGTCTGTCCAACAGCCTGATGTATTTCAACCTAAGGTGGTCGAAGGGACCCCATCCTGGCTCAGAAACAACAGGAGACATAGGTCTTCTTGGGACTGCTTCCCCTCCCTGCATCCCTGCATTGTCTGAGTAGCAATGATGAAACCTTTGTCTCATCAATGTTTTTCAACTGTTAATTGGTGAGATGTAAAAAAAAAAAATACAGATACTGGCACTCATCTCAAGCCAACTTAATCAGGATCTCAGCAATTTGGCATATAGAAAGTTAATGCTTCTCCATGTTCCTGGTTGATGACCCCTGCTCTTCCAGGCTACTGGGCCTTGAACTTGCTTGTATATTAGAATCTCTTAAGAGGACTTTTAAAACATTCTGAAGGTCAGGTGTCACCTCCAGGGATTCAGCTTTAATTGATCTGTAGTAGACAGGATATAGATATTTTTAGCTCCCCAGATAATTCTTATGCACAGCTAAGATTGTGAACTATACTATATATTAATGTAGTTATCCTCAAACTGGGACAGACACAAAAATCACCCAAGGACTTTGTGTATACTTTCTGATTCCATGGCCTGAGATTATTCCTGTCTAACAAGTTCTCAGGTGATACTGCCATTAATCCATAGACCACCATTTAAGTAGCAAGCGGTTAAAGAATCAGACTGCCACAGACAGCATCTACTCTTAGTCAAGGAAAAACCCACAAGATGAGAAGAACCATTCTTCTGTGGAAAAGTGCCACTTAAAGATACTTCTATTCTCCCAGCATTTCTCATAGTCTTGATATCTGTGGCAGGGTCTGTATACCGAGTCTTGACTCTGAAGCCACAGTTTCAGAATTTGTAAGACCATTCCACCTGGAAGATACTACAACTCTGAGGCCTAGCACAGGAACATCAGAACCTGGAAACCCCTGCCATCACTTTGAACATGATACCAACTAAGATCCACTCTTTCCTAAATAATAGGATGTCTGGCAGTGATAAATAAATCATTTAGCTAGGAGCATGGCCATGTACTCTGAGGAGCAACCCCAATCACCCCTAATTTTAGAAACACTGTAGTGAAGAGCATAGTTAAGATCTACCCAATGTTTTGTTCAAGAACATCAAAAACACCACACTCTGGGAACTAGTAGAGTGAGAAGGAAATATCATGGCTGTTTCTCCACTGAGTTTCAAGAAATAGCACTGGGACCCAGAATCAACTCCTGCATCTGGATTAAAATGCTGGTTGAAAGGAAAAGTAGAAACTCAGCCAAAGAAGTCAAGGTATTGGTTCCCTGCATTCTTTGGACCCTTTGACGTGGACTCAGGGAAACTCTGCTGTGTATTTGGGCTGCTTGAATCTCATCCCCATAATGTGTAGCACAGGCATTGGAGACGCTTAACCTTGATGTATGATCTACTGCACTTCCTGGGTTGGGTGGTGTTATGAAGGCCCCCTTGACCACCTCAATGGCTCACAGAGATATAATGAAGGCAATCTCAACCTCGTGATGACATATCTGCTCCAGGGACTAGATGTTTTGCCCTATGCCAGGACCTAAGTGATCCAGTTGTGTAACCTGAATTTCTAACACCTGCTGCTGAACCACTCTGGTACTGACAAAGGAGCACCTCGACTCTGTGCTGCCTTGGCTTGGATAAGCATGTGCAATTGGGTTCTTCATGGCTTTAATTAACCAGGCTTTACCTGTCTCTCTATTGGAGTTGTAGCCAGTCATGAGAATGAAGAACAGAGGCAGGAAGAAGCAGCTGGGATGAAGTCAGGCCCTTCTCGGGTTTTAGCTGAGCTCCCAGAAGGGCTCTGCTCCTCAGTGCCTGTCCATGCCATCCTGTGCTTATCCACTGCCTGGACAATGGCAGCATCTTTGTCCCAGAGCACTGTAACAGCCATTCCATTGATCTAATTACCCCAACCTCCAATGTGCTGATAGGTACCTTTATAAGCCCTTCTCCAATGTGCTGATAGGTACCTTTATAAAAATTAAACTCAAAATGAAATGCGTTAATTATATTGTTCTAATGATTTCTCATTTCCTACAGGATAAATCCTAACACTTTTAAACTTGGCCTAAAGACCTTCCTAATCCAAGCCTAACCCTGACTCTCAGCTTCACTTCAGCTTATGTAACTACAGCACACTCCATCCCTCTGCAAATCCCTAACCTTTCTCATGCACATCATGTTCCCTCCTGACTCTTCGTATTTGTTTCCTTTGCCTAGAATGCCATTTCTCTTCAGCTGAGTCTCACAAACTCTTACTCATTCTTTAAAATATTTTCACTTTAGAAAAGTTGTCAATTTACAGGAAATTTGTAAAAGTTGTGCAGATACCCCATACTCAGTTTCCCTTATTGTTATATTAGTATGATACACTCCTCACAGCTAATGAAATGCTTGACCCAATTGCCACCATTTATGCAAAACTGTAGTGGAAATGATCTCTAGTGTATTCCATCGTGGCCCTAAGTCTGATCCAGCTGTGCAATCTGGGTTTCTCACCCTGTCCCCTGGGATCTAAATCCTGTCTTCATAAACTGTCTAGAGTCTCAGGCTTTTGAACTAGATCTTGCCTTGCTTATTCTCATCTCAGGGTTAGCAGCCTTGCCTTAAAAGCCATATTCTCTCAAAGATCAAGTTACTATAACTGTTATAGATTTGGGAACTTGGAAGTATGGAATTAGCATATTTTTATGAGTTGGTAGACTTATGTATTAGTTGTGTGTTTCCACCACTTACTTAACCAAAGGTCCTCAGACAGCATATTTTATAGCACAGTGCTTGAAACACAGAAGCCGGTCAATAAATATTTGTTGAATAAATTTAACTTCACTGAAATTTCATTTTCTTATCTATAAAATAGAATAAAAAAACCTTCTCTGTCTATCATGTTGAGGGACTGATCAAAGGAAATCATCTGTTATAAAATAACTTAATAATCACAGAGTAAAAAATCAGAATATAAAACTGTGTGTACAACAAACATGTTTTTTAGAGAAGGTGGTGGTAAAAATGGGAGGAGATATGTTAAAATGTAATATGTAAATATATCTAGGTGGTAGAATTATGAATAATCATTATTACCTCTTTATGCTCTTTCATGTTTTTAACATGTTTTTCATTACTTTTACAGAAAGGAGAATAAGCTTTCGATAAAAATAACTAGCAGAGGCAATTAAGAAAATTCTGTCACATGCACATGTATGATTGAGGACTGAATGGGAAAAAAAAACAGAGTCGAATTATCTGTTGGCATGTCAAAGCCAATATGAGAGAGTCAGTCATTTGGGTGCAAGGAGCTGTGGCTCAGGAGTGCCCATCTAAAACAGGCACATTGCAAGTTCATTTAAGCACAGCACCTCACATTCTAAGACTTCTCCAAGATGATGTAAGGCCCATGAGCCTGTGGGTTTGGAGACAGGGAAGTGGCCACTGCCCAGCTCCATGAAGACAGGCATTCTTTTTTTATAAAGGAAGAGGGATAGCACCAAATCATATTAGTTGCTATTCAGACAATCCTAATGTAAGGCCATTTAAATCAAAGTGGAACTTCGTGAGAAGAAAAAAAAAAAATTCCTCCAAGCCTGTTATTATTCCTATATTTTTGTCTGAAAATACTTAGGGCTTAAAGTTTTTTATGTTTGTTGTTGTTGTTGTTTTGCTTTGTTTTTGTTTTTTGTTTTTTAATACTGATTTATCTCTCCCTGGCCTTCAGGCATTCTGTACTCTGACAAAGAAAGAAAAAATACTTCAAGGCAAAACCAAAATTCTGCCTTCGAACACATCAAACGCAACGATGTTGAGAATCCGGGATCTTTCCAGTTGAGCAGGAGTTTATTGTTCCCTCACATCAGCCTGAAGCCAAGTGCCCCAGGCTGAGTGAATCCCCCTATTTCCATAAAGCTTTGTGCTCTTGCCCAAATCTTAAGACCAGAGCGGTAAACCTTTGTTATTTCTGAGCAACGTCATCCCTCTGAGTATCTGATATATATAAAAACAGAAAAAGACACAGTCCAAACAAAGACTCCAGTGGATTTTTTTAAAAATAAAATAAAGCCTTTAAATGGATTTCCAAGCTTGTAGCCAACTAAGAGTAGGAGAGGCTGAAACCTCCCTCCCTCCTGAGGGTGCCTGCTTCTCCCGGTTCAAAACGCCAAGAAAAACGTTTCAGTCAATAAAAGCCAAATGAGGCTGATAGCCTTGATAAACAGGGAGCCAGAAAAACCTTTACCCAAAGACGTTCTGACACTTAGTCATACAGCTGCAGACCATTTCATTTGTATATAAGTGCATCTGCTCTTTTGCAGACAGAATTTTGTTTATGGGATCGATGAATTTATGGCCACAGACACCCACTTTTGATAGCTGACCTGTCAAGATCAGTGCCTGAAAAACTAATTTCCAGCACCGTTAAACAAAACAAGAACTGCTACTATTTGATAAGACAGCTGTGGTTTTCATTCATTGCCAAGATCTGCATTACCCAGACCAGAAGTGTGCATGGAGCCAGAGGTTACAGCAGAATCATCACTTGAAAGGAGATATATGGTTTCAAAATCTGATTATGACAAACACTGTTAAGAGATCATCCAATTGGAGAATAAATTTCATAAAGCACTGGTCTCAGGCAAATATATTTCCTGAGTCAATTGGAGTGTTCTCCATGTTAGTGTTTGAGTTGTGAGATATGGAAATTTGAAACTTTGTGGCCCTGTCCTTAATAAATAGAGGACTATTAACCCTAAATGGGACAGGCCTCCTGTGGGAGATTGCACTTTGTGGTTTGTAATCTAATTGTACAGGTGTCTTAAAATGCTGTTCTTTTTTCTTGGGAGGAAAGGAGAGGGAATGCAATCCAACTGCTTTACAGCCCCAAGAAAGAATATGACCAATTTCATATATAGAGAGCCTTGCTAATTCCTGAGGAGGGAGGTAAGAAAAAAAGGTTGGTTTGCTTAATCCCAAATCGCATATTTAACTATACCTACCAAGACAAAAAAGATCAGTAACCTTTGTCGCCACATTTCACAACCAAGTGAACAATACTTTGATGGTAATCTTGTCTAGAGAGAGCAGTGGAAACAGGAAATGAAGTTTTATAACCAGTCTGTCACACCTCACTGCCATAGTTAGAGTCCTTTGTGAGCTGTGTCTTCATCATCGACCAGCGATTGCTGTCAGCTTGAATCAGCTCGAATCAGCTCGAATCAGCTCGAATCAGCTTGAATTGGAGCATTCAGCAAGCACTGATTTCAAACAGTCAATTGTACTTTTTTAACTTTGGCTAAATGGAGGGACATCATGTTTGGACACAAAGACAGTATCTTGGAAGCAAGGTATAAGAATCTGAAGATAGAATATTAATATCTGTAGCCAGGTTTCCTGAAGAAAAATCCAATTTAAGAGTTCATCTTGGAAATTCCAGTATATCAGGGCCATTAAGGGGTGAGCCTTGGAAAGTATGCACCACAGGAGATAACCGTCAGGTCATCTGTACCCATTGAGAAAGGGGCCAGGACCATAGTTGAAGCTCCAGATGCATTGTGTAGGAACAGGGAGGACGCTCACTCTGAGGCAGGAGAGAACTGATAGTCTTACTCCAGGACCATTTGCACAGGGTATTGAGCATTTGGTGAAAGTTGTGCTCTCTTAAAATAAGCCCCAGCAGAACTTGTGCTAAGTGACCGGAAGGCAGAGCCATGAGACACTGAAAGAAGAGTGAAATCGGCTAGAGAGCTATCACTTATGGGAGCTTCATGATAAACTTTAACAAGGATGAGAGAAAGATACTCTCCCAATGGTGCTGGAGCAGAGGACAAGAAAAACTAACAAAAGTGCCAATGACCCTGACGACCAGGTCATTCATGATGGCAAACATGGACATGCCCAAATTCTAGCTGCTACTATCTGAAATTCCAGGGCACATAGGGCTCACTGGGCCCACATAGGGATAAAAGGACTGACAGACTGCAATGGTGCGAGCAATAGAGTCTTTCTGTCACATTAACAGTGAAGGTGAAGGCAGTTCCACTTCTGCTTAAGCTATAGAAAGCAGAAAGACAATGTTGCTTTCATTATAACAAACAAACAAAAGTCAGATAATCAACAGAAATATATTTTTAAATATGCTGTAAGACCATCTGGTGAACTGGATTTCAAAAGGAGAAATCCTTCCAAGAAGAGACAGAACATAAGAAATGTTTTATTTTGGCCAGAGCATGGAACAAAAGAGTGGTAGTTATGAGTGGGTGAAAAGAAAAAAATAAAATTTTACAAAATTCTTAAAGGTCAAGTATAGGTCACCATGATAGTGAAGCTCTCTGGGACCCTAGACACAAATACTCATCAGCTCTTTCCTTCAAGCCTCCATTGGGTAGAGTGGGATTAAGGAAAAAAAAAACAAACAAACAGGACAGAGCATCCAAAAATTGGGACAGTATTAGATATATGTGTATCCAATATAAGACTTCTATTCAGTATATGTGAAGAAATCTTATCACTCGATTATAAGAAGACAAAATTAAAAAAAAAAAATAGAGAAAGGAGTTATTTTTCCAAAGAAGATATGTGAAAGGACACGATATATATGAAAATATATATGTTTAAAATCATGAGTCATCAGAGAAGTGCAAAATAAGACCAGAGGACATACCACAAAACCTCACTAGAGGGGCTGAAATCAAAGACTGACATTACCAAGTGTTGGTAAGGATCTAGAAAGAAAAAGCTGCAGTCACACTGGAGGACAGTTTGGCAATTTCCTACCAAGTTAAACATACACTGAACATACTACCCAGCAATTCCACATCTAGTCATTTACCTAAGGGAAATCTAAAAAATGTCCACACAAGGATATATGGATGTTCACGGAAGCTTTATTCATTAAAGCCTACCATGGCGAGGGACTGTTCAAACTCCAAACATCGATCACGGTGATCGGTAAATAGATACACAAAGCGTGTCCTATTTATTCAATGGAATAATACTCAGTAGTAAAAAGCAACAAGCTATTGATATGTGCAACATCTGGATGAAGCTCAAAAGCATTGCACTAAGTAAATTAAGAGAGATCAAAAAGACCACATACTTTATGATTCCATTTATATGACTTTCTTGAAAAGGCAATATTATAGCTCCTGAAAGTAGATCAGTAGCTGCCTGGGGCCAGGAATGGGAGGAGGGTATTCAATGCAAAGAGGAAAGAGGGCTCTCTGAAGATAATGGAAGTGTTCTAAATTTGGAGTGTTTTAGTGATTATACATTTGTCAGAGCTGATCAAACACTGTATACCTAAAATAGGTAAATTCACTGCAGATAATTGCATCTAAATAAACCTGACTTGTTTTACACACACACACACACACACACACACACACACACACATACACACACACTGTTAGTGATTTAGAAAAGGATGAAGCCATGTGCTGGAGAGGTGAGGTAATGGCACTGACCTGCCAGCTATGATGCTCTGGCAAAAAGATGATGACCTTTTGGGGAAGGATGATGATGATGATACTATGACCAATGTTAGTACACTTGTGTCATCCTGATTGAACTAGCTGGAGGTAAATGAGTATCAAGTGACCAAGAAATTATCTGTCAATTGAAAAGAACTGAATGCATCTTTATAAAGGTTTAGGAAGAACATAAGCACAGTTTTACCTTCAAATAGTTCCTTAGTGTGCATGGAAAAAAATAGTTTCATAACATTATATATAGTATGAGCTAGCATTTTTTAATGCTTATTTCTTTTTGTGAGATGGTACATGTGCATGCCTGAGACAAAAAGGTAGTTGTAAGTGGCTATTTCTGTCATTAGGTAGAGCGATGGGATTAGAGGAATGTTCATCTCTTACACTATACAATCCTGTAATGTTTAAATTGTTTTACTGAGAGGAAGTATTGCTTCTATAATCAGAAGAAAAACAAAGCTATTTTCATTTTGAAACTGCATTGCAATCTAGTTTATAACTATAATGTTGATTTTGTATCTCTCTCTAATTGTTTTAGGTACATTGGTTTTGTCTCCCTAAATAAACTGCAGTTCTAGCTAAGGCAGTGTCTGCAGTGAGACAAGCCAAGTTGGAATTCTCGCTCTTCTACTCTTGTACTAAGAGATCTGTATAGCAGGTCATTTGAATTGGTCATATTCTTTCTCTCGGCTCAAGTGTCCTCATCCATTATTAGTTATTAACAGACATTAGTTATCATTTATTGACAATACTGTCTTTTCTCTCAGGTCTCTACTATGCTCAGGCCCAGGCTAGCAGCATAGAAAATTCTTGCTAGTTCGAATTGACTAGAATGAATGTCTCTATACAAACTATATACACAATACATAAGACTGAAATCTGACAAGACATCTTCTGACAGCCACTGTTATGAGATCTTGCATTGAAAAAAGCAACAATGTCTCTCATCATACTTCCTCTAAACTCTGGGCCATCTTTTCTCTCTTAGAACACTTTCCTCTTCCTTTGTTCTTCAATTCCTAGTTATCCTCTGGTGATCATTCTAGAGATTCTAGCTTGCACCTTAAAATGAGACTTTCTTCCTCTGTTGATCTCAATGAATACTAGCCTTGAATCTGTGGAAATGCTTTTCACAATGTAGTAAAATTCATGTCTATCTATTCTCAAACATACGGTATTTCTTTTTAAAGCAGGGACTATCTCTTCTTCATTTTGATTCACATAATAAAATTTTATAAGAAAAATTAATAAAATTAACCATCCTCTGGGCACTTCCTCATTAATTAGCTGGAATTTCATGCTTTTCTCAAACTCCAACTCCCAGGTTGTGCCCCATATCTGAAGCTCTGTAAAAAGTGTTCTCACCCAGCACTAATTTATTTATAATCATTAAAAGTGCCTGGTCTGGATTTTCTCTTTTGCATCATTTTGTTTTGCAAATCTGCTTTAAGACTTTGAGTCATGAAAAAGTGTTAATAAAATGAATGATTCGAAAGACATTTTTTTAAATCCATTTTTTATGTCTTTACCTCTAGACAGTTGTTACATCAAAGTGTGGTCTATGGACCAGGTCACCTGGGAACTCGTTTAAATCAAAGAATCTTGGCTCTAGCTCATGTCTATTGAGTCAGTGTCTGCATTTTAACAAGATTTTAAGGTCATGCACAGGCACAACAAAGTCTGAGAAGCAGTTTCTAGATCATGCCACTATTATTTCTTGCCTAGAATCTTTATGAGCTGCTTTACTTATCTTTCAGTTCCTCTCTTATCTGCCTCCTAACTAATCCCCACCCGACACCCAGTTTTCTGCCTTCCTTTCTTTTTGTTTTCTTTTAATGAAAATTGTTTTATTTCACTTTTCTTCTAAATTCTTAATTGCTTCCTTGTTAAACTCAGATTGAAAAGTATATATCTTTTTCATGGCTTATAAGACTCTCCAACACCTAGTCCACGCCTGCCCTTCAACCTCAACTCATACCACACTTTCCATCTTGCTCACTACATCCTACTGACACTGGCCACCTTTCAACTACTCTCTCAAGCTGAGGTCTTTCTTTTCTTAGGAACTTTGTGTACGTCCTTCACTTTCCTGATCATTCTTATCCCTATCCTTCAGATTCCATGATTGGCTCTTTCTCATCTGGTAGGTTTTACCCGATAAGTTATCCTCTTGATAAAGTCTTCCTAGATCACTCTTCCTAAATATACTTAATATTCCCAGGACTTCATTATTTTCTTTATAGCTCTCAAATATTATAATTTCTAGAACCTCCCTCCATGATAGAAATCACGTCTGTTTCGTCTTGTTTTTGCTTAGCATCATAATCTCAATATCTGATACAATTTCTGGCATGCAGTGTGCACTTAACAAGTATCTGTTGAATGAACAAATAAATTAAGAAATTAGTCTAGGAGTCAGCAAAATTTTTCATAAAAAGCTAGACAGTAAATATTTTAGGTTTTTTTTTGTGGGGGAGGGGGGCAATATGGTCTCTGTGGACAATTACTCAATGATTATGGTTGGGTTCCAACAAACTTTACTTATAAAATAAGTGGCATGCTGGACTTGGCCCAAAGGTCATAGTTTACTGATCCTTAATAGTTGACACCTTTAACTGTATTGTTCCTTCAGTCTAGAATTTACTACCCTCAATTGAACTTTGCAAAACATTATCCTCCTTTCACTTTTATCATTTTTTAAAATTATTTAATTCATATTTTCAGAAAATCCCATTTTATCCCTCAACCAGAGTGACAGATTCCCCGTTGATACTTTTTTTTCTGGCTTTATTGAAATATAATAGACAATTAGTTCCTCGTACAATTCAATGTTGTTGTTTTTTAATTACAGTTGGCATACAATAATATACCAGTTTTAGTTGTACAGCATAGTGATCAGAGATCCACATAGCTCACAAAGCGATCACCCCACTAAATATAGTACCTCTCT
>NW_011888801.1:11367526-11378461 GCF_000151845.1 Pteropus vampyrus
TCAAGAAAACACACCAGAAACCGAGGCCAGCTGCCACCAGTGTGAGTCTTGGAACTGCTCAGCAAGGAGCACCTGACTCTCTGAGGACACACCTGGATGTGGCTTTGATGGGTCTACGAGTTGGGGGAGGCAGAGTTTCAGGGAATCCTCTGGGTAGAGTGACATCTGTTATCCAGTTTGATGACGTCTCCACTATGGTGGCTCTGACTCCGTGCACTGGGAGTGTGGAGGGCTGAACAGAGGAAAAATGGATACTGCCGGCACTTCTGCCCAGGATAGAGCCTTGCCTTTGGCCCTCACTGTGATAACTCAGTGTCCCCCTGTAAGTCCCTAGTGCCCCCTGTACAGCCAACCTGGCCCTGGTGCTTAGTGCTCAGAGTGAGCAGGTCTGTCACTGTGAAAGTCAGCTGGTGGACACAGCCCCTTTAAGAGGCGTCTGCTGCTGCCGCTGCTGCTGCCACAGCCTCCGTCTCACTCTGCCACTAGAGACTGGGCAGACTTGCCTCCTCGCCTCACCTTACCTTCTGCCATTGCAGGGTGACTTCTTAGATTTCTCTCTAGTTACATGGCTTGTTCATCTAGATCCCCGATGATTTTTCTTACTGTTTGCTCCTTGTTTCTGTCACACTTTGATTTGGTCACCAGAGGGATGAACAGAGCCTCTATCATCTACATTATTTTTTTTTTTGCTATATATTCTGATCTTACAGGAAGTTGGTTAAAAAATTCCATGTTATTAATAGAACTCTTTAAAATATCAAATTCCATTTATGGTGGTTAATAATGAAACTCACTTTAAGTGTATATTGGGTCTTGAAATATTCCTTAAAGGTAGTATCATCTATTGAGTCTGGCAAGATGTTTAAGTATAACTTATTGTATCTGTATATCTACTTGTAAAATTCTACTTTATATATATTTTATAATATATATAATATGTTACTATATTTGTACATTATTCATAAATAAACACTCATATATTGTTTTGAAGTTAACATTCTTTCACTGAAGGAGTAGTGTCCAAGAAATGTGGAGATCATGGCACGAGGGCACCTACAAACCCTTGCCAATGTTGCAGAAGGTGATCAGACACATCTCAACCTTTACCCTGCAAGTACAGGTCAGGATTTCTGGACTTTGTCCAGCTGGAGTGTGTCTCCAAGAGTATGAGCTCAGTGCCAGCCCAGCGATGTGTTTCTCAACAATTCTAAATCATAAAGGGCCTGAGGCCTGGGATTCTGTGTGCTTCGGTCTTGTACCAATTACGAGGGATCATAAAGATACGCTCCAGGGGCATGTCAACTCTTTCTATAGTTTGTCTGTTCCAAGATTCATTAGAGAATGTAGTTTAAAGAAGGGCCACTTCAGGAAGGCCAGTGTGGCTCTGTCCTGGCCAGTCAGTGTGGACAAGCTAAGATGAATGTGGGCACAATTACTTTCAGTTAGTCACTGACATGGCAATATCTCTAGGTTTCTTGGCTACAAACACTGAACATTCTTGAATAAAAGCATGAATTAATTTTAAATTACAGCTTATTTTTCTCATTATAAAAGCAAGTGAAACTCATTATGATGCAGGAAAGGGAAAATTCCCCTGATGGGGGAGGGGGGGTGGGAATCAGACCCCGTACCGAGAGGGAGTTCATGGCTGAGCACAAGAAAGAATTCAAATGCATGCCAAAGTTTGAGTCAAAAGGAAATTTTATTAGAGAAAAGGTGACGCTTCATAGACAGAGCATGGAGAGCATGGTCTCCTCTCAAAGGTAGAGAGTGAGGAGACTGAGAGAAACTCAGATAAACAGACAAGAAGAGGGACCAAGACAGTGAGAGGGACAGAGTAAAGACACTTAAAGGGACTGAAAGACACTGAGAAGGACTCTGAGTATTCGGAGAGTTCAGTTTATATATCATTCTCAGTTTCTGTGAATTATAGTTTAAGGACTTTATTTACCCATTTTCCTTTAATTGTATGGACGTACAGTATGAAAGGATAGGAGTATGTAGCAAGAAAGGGTAAGAATATGTAGCATGAAAGGCCTGCTGGCAGTTCCCAGCCTTTGATCCATAGCTTCCTCGTGGTTTTAGCCGTAGTGAATAAGCAATTTTATTTTGCGTAGGACACAACTTAAACATTCTATTTTCCTGTTTTCCTTTTAAGGTGTGGGTAAATGGTTTCTTAGCAATCTTAACAGAAATCTTCCTTTGTTCTGCAGGTTTCCTCGTGGTCTGGCTGTAGACCTGAGTAGCAAATTGCAGTCTCTGAATATAGCTTGATTTAATATTTTAGTTCTCTTGCTTCCTCCCTATATTAATTATACAAAGTTTTTAAATACACTGAATTCTATTTCATAACCAGAAGTTTGTACTTCTTATTCGCCTTTACTCAGTTTACCCATTCCCTTAACCCTCTTCCCTCTGGCAACTGGCGGTTTGTTCTCCATTTCTATGAGTCTATTTTTGTTTTGTTTATTCATTTTTTTTAAAGTTATACATATAAGTGAAATCATACAGTATTTGTTCTTCTTGCCTGACTTATTTCACTTAGCATAATACCCTTCAGATCTATCTATATTCTTATAAGTGGCAAGATTTCATTCTATTTTATTGCTGTGTAATATTTCACTGTGTTTGTATCACACCTTTTTTGTCCATTTATCTATTATCTATTGATCAATACGTAAGTTGCTTCTATATCTTGGCTATTATAAATAATTCTGTAGTGAACATGAAGGCTAACTATGCATCAATACATTTTTTTTTAAATATATTGACTTGTAAGGAAAAAATTTAGCAATAATTTCATCACTTAAAGGAATCGTTATTAACTTTTGTATCTATTATATATCCCCATACTACAAATACATGCTTTTAATAAGAATATATATCTATCATATGTCTTTTTTGTTTCTTTCTAAAATCATGTAATCTCAATTCACACCTTTTACATATCCTGACCCCAAAAGCCACAGAGAAGATTGAGTAGTATCATTTTTTGGAACTGAGGTTTCCTCTACCGTGTAACAAGGCACCAGGCTGGACAGGTGAAGGCATACTGAAGTGATGACTCAACCTTGGTGGGAGAGACCGCAGATCTGGTGTTCTCAAGCTTTCAGTAGCATTACATTCTTATTTTGAATGTGACGTTGTCTCTTCTAAATGTCACTTTTGTCTCCTGTATAAACCCTTCCCAAATTCTTCCCCAGACCTGCCTCAGGGCAGAGCATGTTAGAGCCAACTCTGTTTATTCCTAATATCTGCAAACTTCATTTGCATGTGACTTGGCCAATTTATAACAACATTACCAAGAGAAAGAGGCCTATACCCAGGCCAACCAGACGGGATGCTTTTGCAATTCAGACTTAGACTTTTCTGCTCCATTTAGTTAGATTCTGATCTACTCTTGGCTCCCTTCTCTCTTGAGATTGTAAGAATGTAAACACCCAGAATTTCTATTTCACCCAGGGCTCTTCCCAGGGCCTCCCCTTCAACTCACTGACACAATGCGTCCTATTTCTCCTGACTAAACATTTCTTTAACAGTTATAAAATTTCCCTCCTAATTATTTCTATCCTACATTTAGAGTCATGATATTTTCTAATGTCATTACAATCTCTAATAATTTTTAATGCTGCATAGTATTATATCTGTGGGTAGATCATAACTATTTAACAATTCTCATCTACTTGGATTTTAAAGTATCCTTTTTTTGTTTGTTTTCTCATTTATATTTAGTTTTCTGATAATCATATTTGTGGATTATTTTTTGTCATTAATATGTAGCATTATTTCACCATGACGGTCTCCTAAACTGAAATGACTTGGTCAAGAGATATAATCATTAGGCTTTGTTGCATACTGCTAAATAATTTACCCTCCACAGAGTATCAATTTATCCTGGATTATGATTGTGCTCATGTTACTGTATCATCACTATGTATCTTTTTACTTTCAAAAAATATTTTTATAAGCAAGAAATAATTTATCGCTACAACTTGTCTTTTAATGTTACTAAGTTGAAAATATTTTCATGCTTGTTAGGTAATTGCACATTCTTTTCTATGAAAATATTTGTGTTTTTTACATATAATAACTGGTTTTCTTTCTTCTTAGTTTTTACAAATATTTATGTTGCAGAGCATTCTGTCTATGAGGCCCAGGGAAAAGCCCTACTTTTGACACAAGAGTATCTCATACCTTTCAATCAATCATAGTGGATGATCAGATGCCCAAATTCTTAAGTAAAAATTGGTCAGAAGAGTCTTGTGCTTCTGAGCATAATTGAATCTTCTCTGACTTTTGGGTGAGAGAAGGCTCCATATGGGTTTATTTAGGGTTCTTTCAGATCCACACTCCAGTCACCTGTCTGGACTGGAATAGATGTTCCTGTTGGAATTCAGCTAGCTATAAAAAATAGGCATGCATATCTGCGTTATTTGTTATAATGATAGTAATAATCATTAGCTTCTATTGAATAATATTATTTAATAGAAGCTAATTCTGTGCCAGGCATTTTAATAAGCACTGAGGGTACTGCTGAAAATGGGTCAAAAAATTCTGTTCTTAAGTAGCATATATTCTAGTGAGGGGAGATAAACTATACATTTATAAAAATTTTAGCAATTATGTAAAATAAGTTAGGTAATTTCATAATAGTTATGCATACTATTCAGAAACAATACAGGAGAACAAGATGGAAGGAGACTAAGTAGGAGAGTCTACTTAGCTAGGATTGACAGATTCCCTTTGGATAAAATGAAGACAGATCGATGCAAAGAATAGCTCTAGGGTAAAAATGTTTCTAGAAGAAGAATATATACAAAGGCTTTAAATTAGGAATAGTTTTGGAATGTTTGAGAGACAGAAAGAAGGCCAGAGTGGCTGTTTTAGATAACTAGGGGTGATGCAGGATGGGGCAAATTCTCTCTGAATGGGGACTCAAATCCTGCTCTGAGAGAGGGAGGGTCTTTGTGCACAGGAAAGAATTCAAGCACAAGCCAGCATTAGAGACAAAAGGAAAGATTATTAAAAAAGGAATAATGCTCTATAGACAGAACGTGAACTCCTCTCAAAGACAAAGAATGAGAGAGACCCTAAGTGTTTGAGGAATTCAGCTCATATGTCATTCTTAGTTTCCATGAATTATAGTTTAAAGACTTTGTTTCCCTATTTTCCTTTGAGGGTATGGGTATACAGCATGAAAGATATGGCTATGCTGTGTTAAAGTCATGCTAGCAATCTCAGGTTCCCCATGGTCTGGCCATAGGGAATGAATAGTTGGGTTTATTTTGTGTGGAATATGACTTAAAGACTCTGTTTTCCTGATTTCCCTTCATTGTGTGCATAAATAGTTTGTTAGTAACCCCAGCAGAAATCTTCCTTTTTTCCATAAGTTTCCCATGGTCTGGCAGCTGCACTTTGTAGGCTCTGAATACAGTCCGGTTTAACATTTAGTTAATTTATGTAGTCCTCATGCCTCTTCCCTATATCGGGAGGAAGTGATAGTATGTTACTAGAGAACTAAGCAAGAGTCAAATCATGGAGAATGTTGTAGGTCATGCTTAGGAGTTTGGATCTTATTTTAATTGGGAGCTAAGGGAGCATCTTAAGTAAGGAATGATATGAAATTTATATTTCTGAAATGTTACTCTGCCTGCTGTGAACAATAGACTATGGTCAAGATAAGCTAGACTGTGCTGTTGTCAGAAACTTAATACAATATAAGTTTATTTCTTGTTCATGCAAAGTTAGTTGCTTAATTAAGGACTTCAGAGTTATCCCTGATTTCACCTCCTGCGTAAAAGCCATATGTTAATATTGAGGCTATGTGCCTGAGTTCTAACAAATGGTAATGTTTGCAAAAGGGGTTCTTATTTGGTCCAGAATGCATAAAAGTTTGTGTTAATCCTTTCATTTATTTTTTAGTGTCATGTAGGTCACATGTTGATAGGATATAATCATAAGATAGATATTACCTGTATCTCTGAGTCACTGCATAGAGAAGATGTTCCCTAGAAGTGACCCCAAACTTACTAAAATGAAGCTGAGTAATTTAGGAGAACATTAATATTCAATGAACAGTAACTGCCTGTAACCATATGAAACTGGTAGAGAAATAGTAATAATAGGAATACCAATTACAAAGCAATTTCAATCATCTATATGGTAATGGTGGCTGGGATTTTGGAGGCAGCAATAGCAATGGTTCATTTTCAGGATATATTTTAGAAGTATGAAGAATCAAAAGCAGGTGGCTTTTATGTGAGAGGTAACATCAAGGATGACTGATATCTTTGGCTTAAGCATCCAGGTGAATGACAATACTTGTAACTGAGAGGAGAAAGAAAATAAAAGATTATTGCACAATATGTATTTAGAGAGTTCGGAGATCACAAGTTATATTCTGGAGATTTTTGACTCTGAGTTATCTACTTGGTATTCAAATAGAGATGTCAAGTTCGAATCTGAACTTTGGATCAGGGAAGAAATCTGATCTAAGAATATGAATTTGGAAGTGGTCAGAACATTGGTGAAATTTAAAACTCATAAGAACCTGTCATCAATGCTATCATATTTTCTATTTTAAAGAAGCAAAGATTGAGGCTAGAAAGGATTAATAGCTAGTTCAAGGTCATAATTAGCATATGATTGAGATAGGGTTCAAATTCAACTGTCCAATCTCTTTCTGCCAAAAATAATGGTTGCTTTAATATTATTAATGCAACATGAACTTTTTGTTCTATTTTATAGCTCTTAACCTTCTTTTTTCATACATGATTTCACTAAGAGAAAGAGAATATACACAAAATTTCTACCCTCAGTTTTTAGGTATGACTATGAGACATAGACTATTCAAATTAATTGACTAAAGTCATGAGATATTTCTCAGGCAACCTCATTCTTGATTTGCAAGTTTTCAACCATACCACATTACACCACACTGTACTGCTCTTAATCAAAAGAGAGTCATGTGAACGTTTTACTCTATTCCATTAACTTCAGTTCAGTTACAAATGCCCTCACTGAGTTTTTGCTCTGAGCCCAGGCCCTTGGAGGCCAGAAAGAGGCAGATATTCTTAGCTGCCAACATTGAGATGCATACAGTCAGGATGGCCAGATGCCCCTCACTCTTAAGACTTATTTTCCTGCACATAGCCTTAAAGCTAATCAGAGGAAGAGCCCTCCCCAAATCTTTTCTGTGCTTTTTTTTTTTTTTTTTTACTATTGTAGAAATAAAGATGCTTATTTGGTTACCTTCAGATCTGAGTTACATATATAATCTAAAGAAGAATCTTTGGTACTGGAAGCAAATATCGTATACCTTCTGATTGTGGACTATGAAAGGGAAAATTAGAAATTGGAAAAATCATTTTTTTCCTTCTACACTGTCTCCATAGCCAGCTCAAGGCTTCCAATATCCCATTTAATATGAAATGTTTTCCAAATCTCTATTTCTTGGTTCCTATTTCCTAATATCACTGCCAGGTTATGTATACTAGTCACTTTCAAGGGTGGGTTTTAACTCTGTTATTGTCACCTTTATTAAACATTTTCTGGGTAATAATATTATTTGGCTCTGGTGCTGAGGGGAATGAAACTCCATTTGCCTTCTGTGTAGTTAGAGAAGTCTCTAAAGTGTGGGGCTAAGAGGAAGGGACAGGTGGAAGGAGATTTAAGGCCAATGTGGTTTCCAGGGTGCACCAATGTAATGACCTTACTCTCAAAATATCAATAAAATATTGGGAGAATGGGAAAATGCTGACCCCAGGAATGTGTATGGGGTTCTGTGCCTGATCAGTAGCCCCAGAGTTCAGATGAGATTCCATTAGCATGGAAATTAACAGCCTTAGAGACATTTATCCTTTCTTCCTTTATGAAATAAGGAAATGCTATGCATACCCTACCCTGTGCAGAGGGGATATTTTATAAGCGAAGTACAGTGTTCTTGGATTCAGAAGTCTTGAGTTTGAGCCTCCCTAAACTATTAAAAAACAATTTTTTTAATTCCAATTACAGTTGACATTCAATATCATGTTAACTCCCTAAACTATTTAATAGACACACAGCAAGTCATGTAACCTCTCTGAGCCTGAGTTTTTCCATTGGCAAAATTGAAGATAATAATTCTTATTCTGCTTAACTCACAAAGTGTTAGTGGTATTCAAATGAGATATACTGTGTGATGATGCTTTGTAGAGTAAAAATAAGTCCATCTATTATATGGGAGGCATTATATTAGATGCTAGGAGAATACAGAGAGGAATGAATCTGCCCATGCCTTTAAGATGAGCATGAGAACAAATGCATGGGAAACTGTTACTGATGTGTAACAAACTACCCCAAAAGTTGGTGGCTTCAAACATAAACCATTTTATTATATCTTACAGATTCTGCAGGTCAGGAGTTTGGGTAGAACTTGGTTGGGTGATTTTTTGCTATTTATGACAACAACTGAGATCACTTAGTGGTACTTAGCTGGCAGGTGGGACAGCTTTGTGAGTTCAAGAATGCTTCACTTGTATGTCTAGCACCTTGGCAGAGTAATGGAAGTTTGAGCCTATCTGGAACTATCTGCCAGATTACCTACATCTGCCCTCTTTGGCATAGTGGTCTCAGGGCTGTTAGATTTCTTATGCGAGCAAATGTCACAAGAGGACCAAGTGAATGTTGCATGGCCACTTAAAATGTAGCCTGAGAAATCACAGTGTCATTTCCACTAGAATTTATAAATTCCAAGTGAAACCAGTCAAAATTCAAGGGGATAAAAGGAGGTTAGGCTCTACATGTTGATGGGGAATTGGCAAGGCCACACTGTAGAAGAACATATGATATAGATGATGTTTCTACCCTTGGAAGATACAATCTACTGTAGTCCTGCCTCTAGGCACTATGATCCATACCCCCTCTCAAATGAAAACTACTCTCTTTTTTCCCTAAAGAACCCCAGTGTTTCACTCCATTATAGCGTCAGATCAAAGTTCAAGATCTTATCATCTAAAGCAGGTCAAGGTGAGAATGAAGCTCTCTGGGTACAGATTCTTGGATACAGCTCTCCAAGTGCAGTTCCTCTCAATCAGTCTAAAAAGACAAGTCTTCTGACCTTCCCATACTCTATATGTAAAGGTAAGGCAATGATAGAGTAACTGCAATAAACATTGCCATCCATAAAAGAGAGGGGTAATAGGAGGCACATAATGATTGCTGGTCCATAGGAATTCTGATATCCCTCTGGGCTCACGTTATTAGTATCTTGATTGCCACCTGTTACTACTTCCTGGGAATGATTCTCCATCCGATCCATCCTCTGAGCTTTTCAGTCTGCCTTCTAGATCATCCTTACGTTTTTATAAAAATGTATACTCAGTTTGCCACTAAATAGTTTTCTCAGCTGTTTCCTGCACACGAGAAATTCAGGGATATAAAATTACCTTTTTCAGGTTACATTTTCTCTGCCCCATTTAGTTTAAGTTGGCTGCGCTTCTGTCATTATAATTCTTTTAAAATTTCTGTGAGTTTTTTATTAAGTTTATTAGTTATTCACTACATTAGATGAAGACCACACCTACAAATGTCTTTGAGACAGGTTCTACCCTACCTTGAGCTCCTTAACAGGCTGCTATGGAGTTTTGGAGGCTCTGTTGTCTATCAGAGAAGGTCAGATTGAAGAAAGCCATTTATCTCTCTGAAAGGTCTACAAGATACTATGTTAAGCATTTCTGAGGTCTTAAGAAAGAGTTTTACAGTTGTACCTTTGATTTCATGGGTCCATATTTTCTGAGTAGCCTGAGGGATTTGGTCTTTCTATCAAGAACCTTTATTATTTTGGAATTTTTTTTCTAGAAGAGACTGGTCTTAAATAGTTTTATTTTTAAATCTAAGAGATTGTGGCTTCTATATGTTTTCTCTAAATTTTGCTTGAAAACAAAATTCTTTCTTTAGTCTATGAATTTTCTATGTATCTATGCTTGCATTCCAATACACAACTAAGAGAAAACAGGATACTTCAATATTCTGCTTGATAGTTTCTTAGCCAGATCCATGAGTTTGATGAAAGATTTTTCTATTTTCCATATTACTGCAAGTGACAGTTTTGCTAAATTTTCTGCTACTACATAACGAAGGTACTCTTTCTTTCAGCTTCCAATAATATTTTCCTCACTTTCCTTTAAACTGTCACAGTCAGTCTTCTTGAAGCCCATTTTGCTTCCACTAAAAGTTTCTTTAAGATCTTTCTAGATTCCTCTGTTACACAGTCCCAAAGCCAATTCCACATATATTTTATTTTCCTTATAGTGCCACCATATTTCTAGATACCAAATTCTGTTCAAGTTGTTATTAGTGCATGACAAATGTCTGAAAATTTGCTATTATAAACAGCAATTTTATTGTATCTTAAGTATTCTGCCTGTCAGAAATTTGATCAGGGCTTGGCTTGGTGATTTTTTTGATGTTAACTGGGATCACTTAATGGTTCGCAGCTGGCTGATGGGATGATCTTAAGGGTTTAAGATGGGTTCACTCACCTGTCTAATGCTTTGGCAGAGGTGGCTGGAAGGCTGGATTGATCTGGGACAGTTGCCAAAAAACTACCTGTGTGTGTTTTTGTTTTGTTTTGTTTTGTTTTTAGTATGGTGGTCTCAGGGCTGTTGAAGTTTTTCCATGGCAGCTGGCTTCTCATTGATAAGTGGTTTTAAATGAGAGGTGATTCTGTCTCCCAGAGGATATTTGGCAATGTCTGGGGATATCTTTGACTATCTCAGTGTAGGAGGGAATGCTGCTAGCATCTAATTGGTAGAAGTCAGGGCTGCTAAACATCCTACAATGCATAGGACAGACCCCACAACAAAGAATTATCTGGCCCAAAACATCAGTGATGCCAAGATTGAAAAGCCCTGTCCTATGGCAAGCATCCCAAATGTCAAGCAGAAGCTCCATGGC
>NW_011888801.1:11380990-11387493 GCF_000151845.1 Pteropus vampyrus
AAGAAGGGTAATAACTACATTCCTATCAACAAATACCTCAAACAGAAAAGAGTTAAGTGCTCCAACCAAAAGATAGAGTGGCCAAATGGATAAGAAAACAAGACCCTTACATAAGCTGCCTATAAGAGACTCACTTCAGATTAAAAGGCACACACAGACTAAAAGGAACAAGGTAGAAAAAGATGTTGTCTTGATAGACCTAGAGGGTATTGCGCTGAATGAAATGGGTCGGACATAGAAAGAGAAATATCGCATGATTACATGTACATGTGGAAGCTAAAGAACAAAATAAACAACAACAACAACGAAGATGGAAATAAACTCATAGATACAGCGAATATTTGAGGGCTATTAGATGGGAGGGAGGTTGTGGGGGACAGCAAAAAAAGACAAAGGGATTTAGAGGTACAAATGGGTGGTTGCAGAATAGACATGGAGATGTAGGGTATAGCATGGGGAAGATGGTTAATAATGTTGTAGTAAATATGTAAGGGGGGAGAGAGGTACTATATTTAGTGGGGTGATCGCTTTGTGAGCTATGTGGATCTCTGATCACTATGCTGTACAACTAAAACTGGTATATTATTGTATGCCAACTATTATTGAAAAAAAGCTCATTGAATTATACAATGTAAATACAAGCAACTAATTTTCTACTATATTTCAATAAAGATGGAAATAAATAAATAAATAAGTAAATCTTAATAGACAACAATTGTCAGGTCCAGCTTTCAGGTTCAAAAGATAAGTGCTCACTTCTATGAGGAAGATGGCAGACTAGGTAAAAGCAGGGTTCATTCCCTCCCAGCACCTCATTGAAATTACAACCAAACTATAAAATAAACAACATGGAGAATCACCTGAATCCAATTGATCATAACATCTACATCTGATAATATAAAGGAGTGAAATCAAAGCCGGCAGGAGAGGTGAAGTTGCGAATTGGGCAGGACCCACATCCGCGAGTGATGGAGGCTCGCCTAGAAGGAGAGTGAGGCTGCAGAGGCTCTCCTGAGGGAGAGGGGGGTCCTGGTCTCATCTGGGGGCTCTCTAGCACAGGGTCCCAGCCCAGAGAAGAGGAGATTCCAATAATTCTGACTGTAAGAACTCAAGGGGATTCCGGCTGTCCGGGTGAGACAGAAGGCGACTGAACCCCTAGATGTCCCTTTGAAGGACCCGCGCAAAGACATTCTGACCTGCAGACGCTCACCCGGACACCGGCGGTGAGCCACAGGCTTGTGCAGGATTCATTCTGAAAAGGTCTCCATTGCCTGGTGTCTGAATGAGGGCTGGAAAAGCAGCCATTATTGTGCCTTTGTCCACGCCCCCTACCGGGCAATCTATAGACCGCACCAGCTTGACTGTACAGACCCCTCCCACAGGGCCATTAGGAAGCTCTTGTCTGAGAGCTGCATTTCTAATCCCAGCAACAGTGGCCAGCGCTGTGAGCCACATTTCAGAGATAGGGTCAGGCAGAACGCTGTTGCCAACACGAACTTGGGTAGATAACGGCGACCTGTGGGCAAGTCCCAGAGAGCAGCTGGTCTTGCTGTGAGCTGAGTTTTCTGCAGGAACTCACAACAGTTATCAAATTTGCAGCAAGACCGAGGCTGAATTGATTTTGACTGCCATTGTCTCTATGAGACCTCACCCCACCCAACCTGCAGATGCCCAGAGCAGTTGTCGCTGGATGGCTGCCAAGCCCTGCTTCAAGTGATTCAGAAACAAAAGTATTCACAGCCGAGTGGCCATTGCTGTGAGGCTTTTTCAATCCCAGCAACAGCACCAGCTCTGTAAGCTACATTTCCACTCCCAGCAGGCAACCAGCTCTGAGTAGCATTTCAGAGGTAGGATTAGGCAGATCACTGCTTCCAACTCTAACTTGGGTGGATATCAGGGACCTGTGGGCCAGTCACAGACAACAGCTAGTCTTGCTGTGATCTGGGTCTTCTGTGGGAACTCACAATAATTACCAAAGTTGCAGCAAGACTGAGGCTGAATCGATCTGACTGCTATTGTCTCTCTGAGACCCCGCCACACCTTACCCACAAATTGCCCCAGGGAACCCATTAGCAGTGAATTGACACAGTCCTGCCCTTCCCCTTCCCTGGTCTCCTAATCCACACAGGCAACAAACTTTGGCTGGCACAGGGTGAGCACTGCATGGAAATCAATAGCAGGCAGACCTCTGTTGCCTGCAAGAGTTGCAATTTTGTGTCCGGGGAGCACAGAGGTCTGTGGGAACACCTCTGACAGCAGCTGGTCTCACTGTGATCTGTGTCTACAGAGGGAACACCCAGGCACAGAAGTTGCAGCAAAACTGAGGCTGTATTGACCAAATGGACCTTGTATCCCTGAGATCTCACTTCATCCAAACCACAAAGTGCCTGCAGCCCATTGACAAGCAGCCTCTTGTGCCCTGCTTGGCTCTGGGATTGAGCAGTTAGTGCAAGTAACAGACCTTGGCTAGCGCAGTGAGCACATTTCTAAGAAAACAGTTGTGGACAGACCACTATTGCCTATACGAGCTGTAATATCTCTTAAGGGGATTGTAGGGGTCTGTACTGGCCTGATGGCCCTGGACTCCCTGAGCTCCTGCCCTAGTACACAGAGTGCCCGCTGCACATTGGTAGGCAGTGGTCCCTGCTCTGAGGTAGTGCATTTAGGCCCAGGGTGGGCAGCAGTTGACCTTGCTACGAGTGGAAACTTGTACAGCAAGCCACAGAGACAGTGTGGGCACGTAACTGACACTGCAGTAGCAGCGGAAAATTTACTCACTAGACCCAGGAGACTCCCAGAGTCCCTGCACCACCCAACATGTATATCACCCAGAGGCTCATCCAGTTTCAGAGACTTACAGGCATCTGATAGGCAGTATTAGACCTTGAGGAGCACTGGTCCTTCTGCTAAACTGCCCTAGGTCAGGGACGGGGGATAATCGAGAGCTGCCTACAGTGTTGTCTCTTCCACTACCTATAGATACAGCATAGACAACAACCATCAGCGGATCCCTTTGCAGTTCTCACTGGGTAGCCCTGAGCAATCAAAAGCAGCGGCTGACCTTGGCCTGCAAGGAAGCCCCTCCCAAGGGACCACAAAACCAACGCATCTGGAGGTGGCACCAGACCACAATGGAGTAACTCCTGACTAGCTCCAGTAGTGATACACAAAAAGGGTGGTTGTGACAAGTACACAAGCCTGCTCGGGCAAATCCCACTCAGTGAGGTCAGCCCCCACACAACAACTCTTATCCTGAGGTTGCAGCCAATTCACACGATTAGTCAGCCTGAATGTTAATCCCACCCACTGATCTACTAACAACAATAAAGGCTTGGTGACAACAAAAGATTACAAACAACCCACACAAAGGTCACGTCCAGAGCTCCTGGCATAAGGTGTTAGGGAGAATGTGCCACTGGGCCACACAGGACACCTTCCACATTAGGCCATCTGGCCAAGGCTGAGAGACAGAACAAATATTCCTGACACATAGAAATGAACACAGAGAGGCTAATAAAATGAGAAACAAAGAAACATGCCACTAATGAAACAACAAGAGAAAACTCCAGAAAATAAGCTAAATGAAATGGAGGCAAGCAACCTACCAGAGACAGAGTTCAGAATAACGGTTATAAGAATGCTCAATGAACTTATGGGGAAAATGGATGAGCATAATGAGAACCTCAACAGAGAGTAAGCATTAAAAGGGACATAGAAACCATAAAAAAGAACCAGACAGAAATGAAGAATACAATAACTGAAATGAAGAATACACTAGAAGGATTCAACAGTAGATTGGATGAAGCAGAAAGTCAAATCAGCGAATTGCAAGTTAAGGTAGCAGAATACACCCAATCAGAACAACAAAAAGAAAAAAGAATTTAAAAAATGAGAATAGTTTAAGAGCCCTTTGGGACAACATGAAGAGACCTTTAAGAGACCTTTGGGACAACGTAAAATATATCCGAGTCATAGGAGTACCTGAAGATGAAGAGAGAGAGCAAAGGATTGAGACTCTATTTGAAGAAATAATGACAGAAAACTTCCCTAACCTGGCAAAGGAATTAGACATACAAGTTCAGAAAGCACAAAGAGTGCCAAACAAGAGGAATTCAAACAGACCTACACCAAGACACATCATAATTAAAATGCCAAACATCAAAGACAAAGAGAGAATCTTAAAAGCAGCAAGAGAAAGGAAGCTGGTTACTTACAAGGGTACCCCTTTAAGAATGTCTGCTGATTTTTCAATGGAAACTTTGCAGGCCAGAAGGGACTGGCAAGAAATATTCAAAGTTATGAAAAACAAGAATCTACATTCACGAATACTCTACCCAGCAAGGCTTTTGATTAAAATGAAAGATGAGATAAAGAGCTTCCCAGACAGGGAAAAGCTTAAGGAATTCATCATCAATGAACCAGCATTACAAGAAAGTAAAGGGATGGAAAAAGATATTTCACGCAAACAGAAATGAAAAAAAAAAGCCAGAGTAGCAATACTTATATCAGATAAAATAGACTTTAAAATAAATGCTATAATAAGAGATTAAAAAGAACGTTACATAATAATAAAGGGATAGATAAATCAAGAGTACATAACCCTAGTAAACATATACACACCCAACATAGGAGCACCTACATACATAAAGCAATTATTGACTGACATAAAAGGGGAGATCAACAGTAATATACTCATAGTAAGAGACTTTAACACCCCATTAACACCAATGGACAGATCTTCCAGGCAAAGAATCAACAAGAAAACAATGAGTCTAAAATATATACTAGAACAGATGGATTTAATAGTTATTTTCAGAGCATTTTACCCCAAAGCAGCAAAATATACATTCTTCTCAAGTGCACATGGAACATTTTTGAGGATAGACCAGATGTTAGGACACAAATCAAATCTCAATAAATTTAAGAAGATGGTATAAAACTCAACTATAAGAAAAAAATAGGAAAATACACAAACACATGTAGGCTAAATAAGAAGCTACTAAACAATGAATGGGTTATTAATGAGATCAAGGAAGAAATCAAAAAATACTTAAAGACAAATGAAAATAAAAACACAACGATTCAAAATTTATGGGACATGGCAAAAGCAGTCTTAAGAGGGAAATTCATAGTAATACAGGCCTACCTCGAGAAACAAGAAAAAGTTCAAATAAATAATCTAACCTTACAATTAAAAGAATTAGAAAAAGAACAGCAAACAAAATCCAAAGTGAATAAAGGAAAGAAATAATAAAAATCAGAGCAGAAATAAATGAAATCGAGTCAAGAAAAACAATACAAAAGATTAATGAAACCAAGAGCTGGTTCTTTGAAAGGATAAACAAAATTGACAGACCCTTAGCCAGACCCATCAAGGAAAAAAGAAAGAGGACTTAAATAAATAAAATCAGAAATGAAAGAGGAGAAATAACCACAGACTCCACAGAAATACAATGGATCATAAGAAAATACTATGAGCAATTATATGCTAACAAATTGGACAATCTGGAAGAAATGGATACATTCCTAGAAACATACAATCTCCCAAGACTGAGTCAAGAAGAAACAGAAAATCTGAAATGACCGATTACTACCAATGAAATAGAAACAGTAATCAAAAACCTCCCAAAACCCAAAAATCTTAGACCAGATGACTTCATAGGTGAATTTTACTAAGTATTCAAAGAAGAATTATCACCTATTCTCTCACTATTCCAAAAAATTCAAGAAGAGGGAAGGCTCCCTAACTCCTTTTATGAGGCCATTATCTTGCTTCCAAAACTAGACAAAGACATTATAAAAAAAGAAAACTATAGGCCAACATCTCTTATGAACATTGATGCAAAAATCCTCAAAAAAAATTAGCAAACCGAATTCAGCAATACATTAAAAATATCATACACCACGATCAAGTTGGATTTATTCCTGGGATGCAAGGTTGGTTCAATATCTGCAAATCAATTAATGTGATACACCACATTAACAAATCAAAAGATAAAAACTATATGATCATATCAAGAGATGCAGAAAAAGCATTTGACAAAATCCAGCATCCATTTGTGATAAAAGCTCTCAGCAAAGTTAGAATAGAGGGAACATACCTCAACATAATAAAGGCCATATAAGACAAACCTACAGCTAACATCATACTGAATGGGGAAAGGCTAAAAGCATTTTCCTTAAGATCAAGAACAAGAAAAGAATGCCCACATTACCACTCCTCTTCAACACTGTAATGGAAGTCTTAGCCACAGCAATAAGATAAGAAAGAGAAATAAAAGGCATCCGAATTGGAAAGCAAGAAGTAAAATTCTCGTTATTTGCTGATGACATGATACTATATATAGAGAACCCTAAAGATTCCACCAAAAAACTGTTAGAGCCGGTCAACGAATTCAGTAAAGTAGCAGGTTACAAAATAAATATTTAGAAGTCAGTGACATTTTTATTCACCAATGATGAACTTTCAGAAAGAAAAATTAAGAAAACAATGCCATTTGCAA
>NW_011888801.1:11387543-11389969 GCF_000151845.1 Pteropus vampyrus
AGGTTACAAAATAAATATTTAGAAGTCAGTGACATTTTTATTCACCAATGATGAACTTTCAGAAAGAAAAATTAAGAAAACAATGCCATTTGCAATTGCGTTGAAAACTATAAAATACTTGGGAATCAAATTAACCAGAAGGTAGAAGACCTGTTTTCAGAAAATTATAAGTCATTGAAAAAAGAAATTAAAGAAGATACAAATAAATGGAACATTCCATGTTCATGAGTAGGAACAGTCAACGCTGTTAAAATGGCCATACTACCCAAAGCAATCCATAGATTCAATGCGATCCCTATCAAAATACCAATGGCATTTTCCAGAGAGCTAGAATAAATAATCCTAAAATTTATATGGAGCCATAAAAAAACCCAAATAGCCATGGCAATCTTGAGAAAGAAGAACAAAGTTGGAGGTATCACACTATCTGATATCAAACTATACTACAAGGCTACAGTAATCAAAACAGCATGGTACTGGCATAAAAATAGATAAATTGATAAATGGAACAGAATAGAGTGCCCAGAAATAAATCCATGCCTATACACTCAATTAATATGTGACAAAGGAGGTAAGGATATACAATGGAGTAAAGACAGTCTCTTCAATAAATGGTGTTGGGAAAATTGGACAGATACATACAAAACAAAAAAACAAAAAAAGGAGCTGGACCATCTTCTTACATCATATACAAGAATAGACTCAAAATGGATTAAAGACTTAAATGTAAGTCCCAAAACTATAAAACTTTTAGAAGAAAACATAGGCAGTAAACTCTCTGATATTACTAAAAGGAATTTCTTTTTAAATATATCTCCACAGGTGAGGGAAACAAAAGACAAATAAACAAATGGGACTACATTAAACTAAAAAGTTTGTACAGAAAAGGAAACCATCAACAAAACAAAAAGACAACCGACTGTTTGGGAGAAGATATTCGCTAATGATACTTCTGATAAGAGGTTAATATCCTAAATTTATAAAGAACTTATATAACTCAACAACAAAAAAACACAATCTAATTAAAAAATGGGCAGAAGACCTGAACAGATATTTCTCCAAAGAAGAAATACGGATGGCCAATAGACATATGAAAAGATGCTCAAGGTCACTAATCATCAGAGAAATGCAAATTAAAACCACAATGAGATATCACCTCACATCTGTCAGAATCAATACATCAAAAAGCAAGTTGGCAAGGATGTGGAGAAAAAGGAATGCTCATACATTGTTGATGGGACTGCAAATTGATACAGCCACTATGGAAAACAGTATGGAGTTTCCTCAAAAAATTAAAAATGGATATATATTTTGACCCAGCAATTGCACTTCTGGGTATTTATCCAAAGAAAACCAAAACAATAATTCATAAAGATCTATGCACTCCAATACTGCACAATTTACAATAGCCAAGATATGGAAGCAACCTAAATGCCCATCAACAGACAATTGGAAAAAGATATTATGGTTCATATATACAATGGAATATTACTCAGCCATTATAAAAAAATGAAATCCTACCATTTTCAATGACATGGATGGACCTAGAGGTTATTATCCTAAGTGAAATGTCAGACAGAGAAAGATAAATACCATATGATTTCACTTATATGTGGAATCTAAGGAACAAAAAAAAACAAACTAATCAAAAACAAACTCACAAATATAGTGGACAATTTGGTGACAGACAGAGGGGATGGGTTTAGGGGGCTGGGAGAATAACGTGAAGGATTAAAGAAGTACAAATTAGTAGTTGATAGTTGGGCACGAGAACGGGGAGCATGGCTCAGGGAATGCAGTTAGCATTAATATGATGGCTAAGTAGAGGGCCAGGGTAGGGAGGGAGCAATTGGGGAATCATTTTATGAACAATATAGATGTCTACCAATGTACTGTATGCTTGAAACTAATTTAAATAAATAAATTTATTTAAAAAAAATAAAAAGATTAGTGCACAAATACAGGGAAAGTGAGACTTAGCAGCTACAGCCAATGAAAAAAATCCCAATAGGGATTTTACTTTCATGGAGCTAAGAATGAGTCAGCATTCTAGATGTGAGTTCCCAGATGCTCTTGGGCTGTATTAATGCAAGTTTCTCAGTGTCCCAAATAAGGGATATGAGAGTCCTTTTTTATCTGTCACCTGAGCCTATGTTTACTTTTGAACTCTTGAAATGGGGCTCAACCAGCTGGAGCTCTTGAGGAGGACAGCAAGCTTGATAGGAAGAGAGTTTGCAGCCATGATCATAGGGAGAATAGAAAAGAATCTGCATTGGGTTCTTAAGCATGGGAAAGTACATAGTTCTGGGGACAGGTTTGCGTTTGCAAAACTCTGAAGGGCTGTCATGGGAAAGAGTGAGCAGACTTGGCCTGCAAACCTAGAGCTAAGAGGTAGGAGGGAGGGAGGGAGGGAGAGGAGGGAGGGA
>NW_011888801.1:11391144-11396574 GCF_000151845.1 Pteropus vampyrus
GTGAACATGGACAGACTGATTATGTGAACAGAGTGAGGGCACTATCAAGCACACAGGCAAGGCCAGGGCCAAGGCCTGAATGATTAGCCCAGTAAAGATACAACAAGGCACTTTTATATTCAGACAGTTTTATACTTACATAGGCAGAGAAAGGAAGAGTAGCCAAATGTGCTAGCTCCCTAGGTAGTTTTTACCCCACACTAAAGACGATGGCACTGAAACAAAAGGGTCTGGAGGGTTGTAACAAATGGTGGGATAGCCCGTTGCCAAGGAGCCAGTTCTAGACTTCGGCCAAGCGGCTTTATATCCCACAGCTGTACCTTGTATACGGAGAGCCTCATAACTTATTAGAACCTGAGAAGTAAGAAGAAACTGTCTCAGGACCAGCACCCCAAGAGAAATAGGAAGGAGAATGAGAATGACCTCTAGCAATTCCTTACAGGCCTCCCTTCTGCTCATGTTCCAGGATCGCAAGGCATTCTACCAAGACTTACATTAGCTGCGATTTAAGACTTTGCCTGTGTGGCCTGTCTTGATATATGCAAGATTGTCAGGATATCATGGCAGAACCATTCCCCTACAAACACCAGTGTCAACCTATATAAAAAATGTTATAAAGTTTCATTTCCTTCTCAAGTTTTAAGAAATGAAAGACCTACAGTGAAACATTCTAATGATATCCTCTGTCACCCGATGGCCCATTTCGTTCATGAGATCACTGATCTAGAGAAATCTCTATATGATGTCAGAATCCACATGACAGAAGCCTAAATGGCTACTTAGATATTCAGCAGATGTTGGGAGGGAAGATTGACTCACTTTCATCACAGGTGTCATTTTCCAAATCTGGGCAATAATTCACAGAGTTATTTCTTACACTGAATCATCAATATATTCATTAATTAAACAAACATTTATTGAAGCCTGCCACATGCCAGAACATGACAAGCATAGAACACAGATGAATGAAGCATAGTCCCTGTCCTAGAGAAATTTATGAGCTAGAGGGATAAAAGTACAATGATCAAACTAATTAAAATCATGGATCACACATAAGAAGAGGGTTTGTGGAATGCACTGTAGAAAGACAGAGGGAAGAATAATCAATTATCTTTTGTTGCATTATCAAACGATTGTGAAATGTAGTAGCTAAAGACAGAAATCATTTTCAATCATTTTATTTTCTCATGCTTTTGCAGTTTGGACAGAGTTCAGCAGTAGCTCATCTTTGTTCATGGAATATCAATCTTGGAAGATCAATGGGGCCACAGGATCTACTTCCAAGATGGCTTTGCCGATATGGCTGGCAAGGTGGTGGGGTTATCATCTGGGGGTCCAGCAGAAGCTATTTGGCTGAGCCCTCAGTTTCTCTTCACGTAGCGTGGTGGCCTCAAGGTGGTCAGATTTCTTACATGGCAGCTGGCTTCCCCCAGAGTACAAAGTGAAGGCTGTCAGGTGTCCGAAGGAAGAGGTCCAGAACTATCATAGCGTCAGTTCTGCCACATTCTATTGACTAAAGCAGGTCACAGGGCAGCCCAGTTTCAAGGGGAGAGGACTAAAAAGGGGCATAAATACATGGAGGTGTGAGTCATTGAGGACCACCAGAAGAACAGCTCACCACAGTCCCATCTCCCTCATGAGACTGTTGAGAGGATTAAACATATTCATGAGTCTACAGTACTTGTAGTGTCCTGACTGACCTGCTCATACTGAGAGGTAGGACAGTGGAGTGGTAAAAGTTAGAGAATCCAGCCAAACTGCTGGAGTCCCACCAATCACTAGCAATGTGATCTGGGATAAGCTACTTAACCCCTATGAGCCTCAAAGTTCTCGTTTATATAATGTAGATAATTATAGATAGCACTTGCCTCTACAATTGTAGGGACTAGATAAATGGGTGTTTGTAAAATGCTTAAAACACTTTAACAACACTAAAGTTAAACACTAGTATTTAGCAGTTAATCATTTGGGGCGCTAAAGTGCCTGGTACATAGTAAACATGAAAGAAGTGTTTGTTGTTATTTTAATCCTAATCAGAACCAACTCCAATCTCTTGGAATGTCTCCCTGACTTTTCCTTGACTAATCACTACATGGAAATGACAATAACCAAAGAGAACTGTTCTCCTGGGTGGTAAAAGGCGATTTGCACAGTGATAGAAAAATAACATTTTTTTTACCCAACCCATAATTAGGTCTTAGAGAAACAAATTAAGTGAAGGCAAAATTATGTGTCTTTGAAGCATGAATGTATAATGATGTACATCTAATGGTTTTAATTTCCAAGGGAAACTATTTTTAAAATGAGTTTAGAAAATGTGTTTTCCCTTCAATTCTATATAAAGTGAAGTCCCCAAGTCTGGGGCTGCATTGCCCTGGCCTGCAGTCCTAGCTAATTAGTGATGACACTTTTAACTTAATAATTAATAGCAAAAGTGTCTTCCACCTGTGAGGGCACACTGCCATGGCAGGTAAAGAATTCGTGCAAGAAAGAAATGGTCCCCAAAGCATGGTGCTTCGGGATCTGCTCTATTGCCCCATACCACTACCACCTCCTCCAATCCCCAGACCCAAGCCTTCTCAGTGGGACCCTTGATAGCAACCATTATTGTTGTTAGGAATAGAGAAAACAGCATTCTGACATCCATTTTGGTCAGTAGCATTGTAGCTTACCTCCTTGGAAGGTGATGTCATGACAGGAAACTTGAAGCCAGACAGCCCTGTCTGACTTGTTAGTTCAGCCCAAATAAATAACATGGAAAGTGTTGACCTTCAACTGTTTTTGACTTATATAGATGGCAATTTTATATGATTCAGCTTTACTAAATGCCTACACAATAGATTTCAGATGGTATTTTATTATTATTATTATTATTATTATTACTTGGGAAACTCAGTTATAAATGGAGATGGTACCACTTATTTTTCAGGTTGTTGGGAGAATTCAATGAAATTAATGAAATAATGTGTTTGGCACTCTGCCTGACACACCAGCCGCTTTGCCAAATTTGGGTTTGCCGCCTCATTTTATGTTTGCTGCCCCCCAAAACAGATTAATTCTGTAGAAGTCATAGGGCCTTGTACCTCTTTATCTTTAAACCTGCCCATGTCTTGATTAAAAACCCCAGTCAGAGAAAGACATGTCATATCTCATGGATACAAATCATAGCAGGGCCATCAAAGTCCACTTGTGGCAGTGAGGTTCTAAGCCAAAAGCCAGGCAGAAGGTCATTCTGAAACGTGGACGTATTTAACCACTGCCTACTCACGCCCATGAGATGAGGCTTCCTCCTCATAGTTTTGATAATCCAATAATAGCACCTCTAACCTGAAGTTAAAGTTCCCAGCTTTTGGATCCTTGATTAATTCTTGGCCAACTCTTCAAAGGATAAAGAGACTCTGAGCTCAGCTAAGCAAACAAAAAGTAACTTCCCTTGGGTATCCCAGGAAGGACAGAGAACCCAACACCCTCCAGGCACCTACCATATGCTATTCAGTTTGTTCTCTCAAAGATGCCTGTGGCCAGTTTTATAATCCTCATTGAGCCCCAAAGAAGCTAACTTCCTAGCTCCTGATCACAAATCAAGTAGAAGATCCACATTTCAAACGCTAATGGTTTTATCTTCAGAGTGTCATAGATCACACCCCCAAACCAAAGACAGCAACTTTGAAGGCAGCTTGTTTAGGCTTAGCACAGTTAGAGATGTGTAAAGAGGAAGAAATGACTCCTGTTGTTTCTAGTTTTTGATCATTCATCAAAGAAATATTTACTGAGCCCTTTCTATGTAGGTACTGTGCTGGGGGCTGGGGAACCAATGCTGAACAAAAGATATAGTCACTGCTCTCATGGGAGGTGCCCACATAAATTAGCAATGATCGTTGTGCTGTGCAAGTTAGTGCATGGCACCAACTCAACCCAGAGTCATCAGGGAGAGCCCTTTAACGAAGAGGTTATGGCAATAAGTTCTAAAGGCACAGTGTTAGCCAGCCAAAGAGAAGAAGCTGGGATGGGGGCCATGAGACAGATAAACCTGTGACATGAGTCCTAGTAAGTCAGCCTTCAATATCGTAAACTCTGAAAACCTTCAGATCCACATTGCCATGGTCCCCCTGTCCACCAAACACTCCCTGCGCCACCCTACATTCCCCGAAACACACACACACACACACACACACACACACAATTTCAAAGTCTTATTCAGCAGCTCATTTGAGTATTGCAAACTGAATTCTGCATTTTAGAAGAGGTGAGGATACCAGAAGAACAGAACAAAAGAAATGCTTAAGACAGGAAAACATTTTTGTCAGCCTACTTGAAATGTAGTTTGCTCCTCTCCAATATGTTGAAAACATTGAAAAGCCTTTCCAAATATCTCACGCATCTGTTGAGTGGGCCAAACACCCCCTCCCATTCACTCTGCCCACAATCTCTGTATCCATCAAGCCACATATTAAGCAACACTCAATTACAACACGTATAATTTTGCACCACATTCCTCAATCAAGGGCCCGTGCTGGGGCAGTTTCTCTCCCACTGTCCTCTGTATGTGTGTGGTGATGCCAATGAAATGCACGTGCATGATAATTAAATTTGACATAATTACTTTTCCAAATGATCACGGACACGCCATTGTTCTGAAAGGATTAATCTTCAGAGCTTTCCAAACACAGTTCTCTGGGTCTAAATAAGATTTCAAAGAACGTAATTCATAATAACCACAACCCCTAATGCACACTTTAATATATCTTTTCTTTGTTACAGTCATTTGCTGGTAAAATCCCACTGAATTAGAATTCTCCTAGGATGATGAGCTACCTGTCCATGGATGCCAGCTGTGCTGTTACAGACATTCCACTGTAAAGCTGGACCCAGCAAGTCACTGTCTAATCTGCCCAGATGCAGGAGGTCTGCCTCAATCAGCTTCCTCCTTTCTAGCTAAGCCGGGGACTCTGCCCCATGCCAGGAAGAGAGGGAACAGACTGCTTTCTCTCTTCCTGCCGACCAAAAAAAATGGTGACTGGGCTTTGCCAGGGCAGAGGGAGGGTAGTGGGGAGAAGAAAGAAACCCCCTGTCCTGATGTTGTGAAAACACAGGTCAGATTGGAGCATGTAGAAGGAGTGAATGGCTGCTGTGAATGAGGTGAATTCCCATGTGCTTGATATACATTAGCTCACCGATTAAGAGAGCAACCCCAGGAGAAAGCTATGTCCACGCCCCCTTTAATGCATGAGGACTCTGAGCAGCCTCAGCATCAAAACCTAACCTAAAGCCACACACCTGTCATGGGGGAGGGCTAGAATTTGCAACTACATCTATGAGGCTGGAAATCTCATACTCTTTCTGAAAACTGGGGAACCATAGCAGAACACAGAGAACCTGGGTAGAGGGTGGGTAGACAGCAAACCAGCAAGGACCTCCTGTGACCAAAGG
>NW_011888801.1:11398039-11410114 GCF_000151845.1 Pteropus vampyrus
AAGGGGTTGTCCAAAACCCTTGAAAACACACTTGCATTTTATTCCCAAATCTATTCAAAGTCATTAAAGCTGTGTCCTTCGGTTAGTCCTCCTCCACTTACACCAGATTAGTACCTTCACTCCACTCATAGAAAGGTAGCCAGTTAGATTTATTTTGAGCTTACACTTCTGGTTAATGTTGAATGTTAGCTGGAGTGTGGATGCAAGCACAGTTCAAGCAAAAGAGAAGAGGAAAACTGAAAACAAAAACCAGGATCGCTAAATTCAAATTTCTACTTGTCTGAAGGTGAGACCTTTATGGTTCTAAAATATGAAGGGTCGTTAGACAATATAGCACAAATGTAGTAGGAATTTTTCTTGGTCCCACTGATGACAAAGCAAGTGAGTTGGATGGTGACTGTCAGGATGACCACTGTATCTTTACACCCCATATTTATTTAGAGCTTATGATGCTTCAGGTGCTGCATAAAGTAATTGATGTATATCTCGCTTAATGCTCAGAATAATCTTTTTCATTCATATTATTATGTTGATCTCAATTTTTAAGCTAAGGAAACTGAGGCTCGGAGATGTTAAATAACTAGCCCAGGGTCCACAATAAAATGGGACCTGGCATCTGCCTTCTAATTACATATGTTAACCCCCGCATACATACTTCCAGGAGGCATGGGAAGTGATCTTGGCTACCCCATGGAGCTCTGCATGCAGAGGAAGATTTAACTAAAGAGACTGACTTGGGCTTCAGGGCCTTTCTGTTACTGTGGCCTGATCAGTTGCTAGGGAAGAGCCCTAGCTATGTCCATCATGCCCCTTTGATTTTGTAAAATTTGCAAAAGTAAGATACAGAACTAAAATTAATTAAGACCGCTGTTCCACTCCAACTCCCTTGAGGCACACTTTTTCTTACACCTACTGCTGTTGGAACAGCTAGTAGAAATTTTGGGAAGCTAAGTTTGTTATGTTTGGTTTGAGTTTAGTGGGATACATTTCCATGGTCTAATGTTTCTTCTGTGCATAGTTAACTTATTTCAAGCTGTCTTGGGATGGCAATCCAGGATTTCTTTTAACTACCCTGTATGCCGACTCACTTGGCCTCTTACAACCAAGGCGCACAGATTGTGTCATGGCAATATATGTCCTGCAGTCCCTGGCCCAAGTCAGAAGCCAGCTGTGGTAAAATTTTCCAAATCTTACAACTCACGAATGAAAACCCCAATTTGACAGTAATCTTAAATATATAAGACCTTAAAAATTATGAGAAGCTGAATAAAACTATTCTAACCAACTACTAATAAAAAAACTTTTAACCAGCTATACTGAAGGAAAAATTTAATTATCTTTCTATTTTCACTATAGAACATGAAATTCAAAAATATCATCATGTGGAGAGAGGATCAAACAGTAGCCAAAAAAGGTAGGAGAAAAAGTATTACAGAACTGTGTGCCAAGCATTTTGTGTGTGTGTGATTTCATTGTATTTGTCAGCTTTTTCATATATTTTTAATAATTTGTTTTATGACTTATATTCCCGGTAAATGAATATTCACTTTCATGCCTGATTTTATATTCACAATTTCATGTTCTTTCCTTTAAAAAATCCCTTGAAATTGTATGCAATTTGTGTCTCACGAAAGAAACCTGGATCCACACTACCTGCAAAGCCTACCAGAAGTGAAGGTCCTTCTCCACCGGGTAAGGATACATCTATGCTCCCCCTGTTTCCTGAAATCAAATCCACATATGTGACTGACAATCCTAATGAGGTCTGGAATTTCTTTATAATGAGCATTTGGACCTTTGCTCATTATAATTAGGTCATAGGAGCTGGTACCAGGAGAAGCTGGGCTTCTCACATGCAGCATTTTATCTTATTGTAAAGCTTGTAAATAATCACCCATTTTGCTTTGCCTGCTAGGAAATATGGAGCCAAGTTTATGTGCAATGTAGCAATTGTACTCATTCATAGAATTCACGCTTCCTATCTTTCTCCCATACCATCATTTCCTACCCTCAGCTTTATTTTTTTGTCTTTCATTATCTAGATTCCAATTCTACCAGTTATTGTCTATCTTCTTTTGGTGTCTTTAGATGCTTGAAATTCTTTATTGAATCAAATTCATTAAAAATGCAAATGCATTAAGAAGCATATCTATATACAACAAGCATGCTTATTTTTAAATGAGGAAAATAAACTTTATATAGAAATGCATAGATATATAAATAAGACCCAGAAGTCCTGAGTCATTTACATTCTGCTAGAGTTTTCAGCTTGTTGTTAATCATTCCATGGGCAAGAATTGTGGGTAGGGGAGATGGAAAGGGGCCAAGCAGATTTCATGGGAAGGAAGTGGACATCTCTTTGGTTCTTTTATATATCCTTGACAGCTGAATTTTTCCTCTGCCTTTATGCTCTTCCTTCCCGAATATAACAGCCCCTGTTCCACCTGCTGCTATTTCTTTTGGCTGGAAGCACCCATCCTGTCCTGAGGCAGAATCATTCTATAGAAATTAGCAAGCCATGAGAGATTTGTTGAGAGCTCTCTACTTGTAGATAGCTGTGTTTGGTGCTATAACTGTAGCCACCATGAAGGCATATCAGACACAGCCAATCTGTATGTTATTTTTTATAGGAAAAGAATCCTGTTGCTAAGGGAGGCAACCACAAAATCTTGAAAAGCAGGTGACAGAATTAAGAAGTGTACAGTAATCCCAAACAGAACAGAGAATGCAAACGCCAGAGGCCTTGACAGAGAGATTTATCACCTTCCTAGGAAATTCCAGGCTAAAATCCATTAAGGGAAAATGAAAGTTGAGAATGTTTTGCCTTTAACCAAACCTTAAAAAAGTACAGAAAATATAAATTATTCAATAAATGGTGTTGGGACAACTAGATGACCATCTGGAAAAATAGTAAATGGAATCTAATCTTCACATAAGGCATACAATATGCCAGATGTATTCCTAAAAGATCAGAGCTTTAAATGTATCAAATTGAAACTATAAAAATACTAGAAAAAAAAGGAAAATTATTTAAAATCTAGAGTCTATTAAAAAAAAAAGAATGGTAATTGGACTACATAAAAACCTTTCATGTGGTAAAAAAAAAATAATAATAATAATGACAATAATAATGATGACAAGTAGAGCAAAAAATCAAACAATATTCTGGGTAAAATATTGGCAATGCTGAGATTACAACACAAAGGAGAATCTCCCTAATGTTTTAAAACATCTACAAATCAATGAGACACATCAACAACCCAATTTTTAACATGAAAAAATTATATGCATAGTAATTAAAGAAAAGGTAAAACAAATAACCGTAAAATGTTTGAAAAGATACATGGCCTCATTAAGGATAATAAATAGATGAATTTCAATTATTTTGTGTTACCGTTTTTCACCTATAGGGTTGGCAAATATCCTGAACTTTGGTAAGGCGCTACATTAACAAGGCTGTTGGTGAATGTAGAAATTGACTTGACCCCAGTGGAGGGCAACTCGGCAATGTTTAGCAAACACACGCACATGCAAATCCTTTTAACAAGGAATTCTATTTCTAGGTATTTATCTTAAAGTTATTCTCACACACTTGTGAATTAATATGTGTTCAATGTTACTCATTCAACCCTGTTTTGAAGAGCAAAAGATTGGAAGCAGCCTAAATATCCCTCATTTGGGTGCTAGTAAAATAAATCACGCTCTATTCACTCGCAGGAAACTTTTGCAGCTGAAAACAGACCAAATAAAATTAAAATTAAAAGATTTGCAGTAATGCACCTGTAAAAAAAGAATCAAGAAGTTCCATCTGAACTAATATGAAAATAACTGCAAGAACATCAGTAAATATGGAAATGGGGTTAAGGTCTATATGTTCTTATTTGTTTGTATGTGGTTTAAAAAATGTCTGTAAGAAACTAACAACATGAGGTATCTATTCAGGCAGGGAGGAAGTAAGAATTAAAACACAGGAGTTATCCTATTTGTTGAAAGAATGGGGAGAATTTTTACTATATGCTTTTTCTCATATTTAAAATTTTTTGAACCCTGTATCAACCCGATAAACTTTAAAAATAATATTTGCCCAAGTTCTAGGCCATCAGAAAAATAGTCAAGTGCCTCCTGTCGGCGGTGTATCTAGTGAAGTGGCTAGTTAGAAGCTGTGGACTGAAAGATTTGAGTGTTGTATCCTGACCTTGACACTAACCTCTTCTACATTTCTGGCCAAATCATTCAACACCCCTGGGCCTTGCATGTTGGAGGAAATAGTGGTAAGGCCTTTATAGCTCTGAGGGAAGGCTATAAAGATTTAGCAAGCAGTTCTTGATGCTATAGGTCCAAGAATGAGCACTTAACATATGTGTATGAGATAAAAATTAATCCTCAAAGCAATCTTTATACATAAGAAAAGTGAGGCCTAGATTAATTTCATGATTTCTTCAACAGAAGACAGGGAACAGACACTGATAGAAGATAAAATATAAATGCTTAATAAATAAATAAGAAATGCTCTCCCCATCCCTCCACTTATGCGAAAAATTGAAACACACATTTACAAGACAGTGTCAGGGGCCTGGCTATAGCAGAGCTGAAGGTCATCTGTGCAGACTGAGTATGAGCAGATATGGCCTATGCTGAGACTTACACACAATACCAAGTGGCTGAAGGGAAGTTGCAAGAGGTACAACTATTGCCTGGAAGCCAGACCCTCACAGGGCTTCTACCAAGCCCAGTGGCCATAGGCCCAACTCAGGCTGTCACACCTGGCTCCTTTTATGTAAACAAGCAAGTACTGCAGATTATCAGAGTGCCTGACACTTCCTCCCAAAGTAGAGGAGGTTGGTCTGCAAAGTCCACGGCTCTGTGAACTGGAAGCCAAACTGAGAAGAGACAGGAACAATGCTGACAGCCACATTTTGGCAGAGCCCTCAAATCTCCGCTATATCTGCTCCCCCACCCCCTCAAGACCACTTGTCCTTGCAAGTCCCTATCAGCCGAGAGTTTCAGGGATGGAGGGATAAAGAAGGCCAACTATGGTGAGATCCTAGCAAAAAAGCACATTTGTTACCTTTAGCTACAGTAGGTGGTGGTACAGGGAGCTGAAATCATTACCTGGAAAAAAAACAACTTGATGCCCTATATCAATAAAATGAATCACTGTCCACTGTAAACAGGAAAGGGCCTGTGTCAGCACTAACTCCCATCTTCTTCTCCAATTTTCCAGCTCAACATACAATCATAGCTTGGCATTTTCTCTTCTAGCTTGTCAAATATGCCCTCTGTCCTAATAAGTGTGCCTCAAAACCAGAGATATACAGATTTTTCCAGCATAGGCAGTAGAATAGGGACTCTCTGCTAGAAACCTGAGGTCCACTCTGTCCAAGGCCCCTCTTCACTCCCAGCCAGCCTGCAATCTTGCCACCACTGTTTTACCTACCTCTGACCTACTGTACACCCAACAAATCCATTCATACCTGGTGTATCCCCACAATTTCTTGTCACGGGGGGTCCCAGTTCTGCTGAACATTAGAAGTTCTTGAGAGTCTTTAAAATAGACTGATGCCTGGATCCCATCCCCAGACTCATGATTTAAGAAGTATAGGGTGGGACCTGGGTACTAGGAGTTTTAAGAGTTCCCAGGAACCTATATCTTATTGCTGTCTTCTCATTATCTGTCTTCATGGAGATTATAATCAAATGAAGGAGGCAACAAGGATTCTTACAGCAGCCAATACCCAACTTTACTTGCCTTTCATCTACTAAAGAGGCTTATCAATTGGTTACAGCTCAGGATAGGAGAGTGAATCAACCCACGTGTGGCGCTGAAAGTCTTACCTCCCAAGGACATAGTCGTGAGCAAATCAGGAATGCTGGTCACCATAGCTGAGGATATCACATCATTCAGCATGGTAGACAGATATTTAGCAATCAGTAGACACTCTGGTATGCAGAAGTTTATACTTAACTGATATCATGGAGAAGATATTGAGGAAAGAATGAGTCCACACCCCAAATATATTTCTTTCCATGATCTATCATCTCAGGACTCATTCAATAACCAGTTCTTGGACATCTGAGGGCCAGTTCCATGTTGCCCACAGGATCTACAGGAAGAGGCCATACACCCTACAGAATTTGAGAAATGGGTAAACAGAAGATGGAAGCAGGAATGGGATAAAGGAGGCAGAAAGAGGCTCTGAAAAGTATGGGCAGCACCAGCTCTGGCAGAAGGGATCCTGGAGGTGTGAGAGCAGCTGTGAGCTCAGGCTCGTGGGATGAGCCCATATTTGACCTGTGAGGCAGGAGGGAAACCCATAGGGCTCATGGAAGGGGAGCAGGGGCACAGAGTGACCAAGAGATGAGCAGGTAACTCCATGAGGTAAGACACAGGCACCAAAGGGAGCAAGGTGAGATGGCAGCAAATGACACCTGGTAATGTGATTCTAGGCCCAGGTTGTCAAGAACTGTTTAGAGGAGAAGCACAGTACACCCAAGTGTACTGTGGTTCTCTCTGCTAGTCACTGTAGGTCCTTGGGATGCTGTGATGAGCAAAAATAATGTGGTTCCTGACCTCAGGAAGCTGTCTAGTGAATGGGAGGGACCTGTAAGAAATAATTTCAGGCCACAGAGATGAGTATGCCACATGTGCTTTGCTGAGGTTTTGGATTTTAACTTAAAATCAATAGGAAACCAAGGATTCCTAGCAGAAAAAAAGACCTTGGCAATGAACTTTAGAAAAACACCTGATGTGAAGATGAGGAAAATGTAAGACTCTCTAAGCTGGGGCATGAAAACTGAGAAGAGAGTGGGGCAATACAATATCCCCTGGAAATAGCAATATTTAGAGGAATGTGAAGGAGAAGAAAGCAACTAAGTAGTCTCAGAGGGAGCCGACTATTGAAACAGAATTCTAGAAGTGTTTTAAGTCATCATTTTTCAAAATATTTTCAGTGAAATAAAATACCTTTTTTTCTTCCTGTTCATGTAGCCAAGTTGCTGTTGGTGAAAAACTGGGTGGAAAAGCTCTACACCTTTCATGTAAGAGAACTGTATAGCTCAGTCACCCCTGGCCCAGGAATGCCTCGTCTCATTTGCTGGGGTTTCTCACTCTATGAAGGCCTCCAGGCAAGCACATAAAACACATCAAATGGAAACAAGGCTCAATATTTGTTCTCTTGCTTCACTCTGTCAGAAAATCTACAACCTGCCTTGGGAGAGTGAAATCTCTCTAACCTCGTAGGAGTCTTCTCAATTATTCTGCCAGGGTTTCATCACTGCCACCTGGCTCAGTCAGATGCTTACTAAGCACCTGCTCTGTGCTAGGCCCTGTGCCCCCAGCAGACACCTCTTCCAGAGGTTTCAGAAGGACAGAGACCAATAGGACAAAAGCTCCTCTGCAAATCCAAAAGGACAGGCTCAACTGCTCCTCTCCCTGCCCAGCCCATGCTTTTCCATTTTAATTAAAACATGTTGAACACTGGAAAGATTGGACAGCATTTGACAGCGTTATCTGCTCTACAAGCACAAATGTGAGGAGGTTAATTACAACGTCTAAAGAGGTCCTAACTGCTCCTTCCAGGCATGTTCTTCTATCGGTTTGCCTCTGAGCCAGCAGTCATTAATACCAGCTAATCTCACACAGAAGATGCTGGCAAAGCACTGCAGAGAGGAGGATGGAGAGAGTATAGGAAAGTTAAATGTGGAAATGATGGTGGCTTCATTGAGGTCACTGTTTTCAGGAAGGTGGCCCCTTGCGTTGGGAACTGGTTGGCTTTGCACACTAGTCTGTGGGAAGATGGAAAGATGCCTGCCAGGGAATGGGAAGGGGATGCCGAGCAGGGCAGGTGCAATTTCGTGCAGAGTCTCATTTTATCTACGTTCTTCAGGAGCTAGCCCAGATTGTGTGCTCCCTCACAAATCAGGTGATGCCAGGTCAAAAAGGGATGAAACAAAAGAAACAGGGGCTCCCCAGCTCCATATTTCTGGCATGTTGTAAGTGCTTAATAAAGATTTGTTGCCATTATAATTTCCAGAGTGCATGGTCTTGTCAAGAGAGACTGGATGCCCTGCTTAGCCCAGCAGGTGGTTACATGCTTAGAAACCCAGGAGGCAAGGGAAGTGAATAATTCACTGTATTTCAGAGGAGGCATTTCTTCTAATCTCTGTAGAACATCATCAGGAGCCTCTTCCTGGTTCCCCAACCAGAGGGGAGATAAAAAGGTAGGTGCTCGTAGGATTAAGAGTAGGCATTTAAATCTCTGCTCTCAGAGTGAGTGTGAAAGCAGCAGAACCCAATTTTAAAAAATCAATATTGAATTAAAGATAATTTTTCCTCTACTAGAAAGAAACAAAAGCTAATTCCCCTGGACTCCCTAGTCATAATATCATTTAAGGAAGAACATTTCCCTTCAAATATTAAGACACTGCTAGATGCTCCCACTATGCCACATAAGCACTCTGATATCACCAGAAATTAATTACTTGTCTTCTGAAATCCATACTGCTATTTTTTGTAGCGTGTCTCTGACAAATGGATAATCTTTACTTTTGTAAAACACAGGATTATTGATGACATAAGCTGTAATATAGTAGTGGTTGACCAATGTAAACATGTAGTTCAAATGAGAAAATTCTTGAACGATGTAGTTAGTAGGCAGGTTATCAAGGTACAAACTTTCCAACCAGACGTCTTGGCTCAGGAATAAATGTATTCCTTTAAGCCTCTTGAGTAAAACCTGAACTTAATGAACACCTACTATGTGCTTGGCCTTGAGGTAGGCATTTTACACAAAGGATCATACTTAATAAGCCTGTGAAGTAAATAACATTGTCTCCATTTTCCAGCAAAGAAATAAAGATTTTTGTGCATAAAGAAAACTAGTCCACACCAGTTTTCACATGGTCGGTAACTGGTTGGGCCAGAATTTGAACCTTAAAATGTCTGGTCATAAAAGCCTGGTAGGATCTTATAAACCTTGCTGATTATTCAGAAGGCCAGGAATTCTCAATAGGTTAGCATTGGTTTGACCTATTTTTATTAGTCTTTTGTCTTAAAATTAATCTTCCTCAAGGCATAAATTAAAAGTTTAATTATAATAAGTCTAAATTAATATTCTTTTAAGAATTTCATGACATTCCTAAGTTGAAAAGCCAGCCAGGTCTGGGAGCCACAACAGTTAGGAAAAAATGAGAATCGCTGCAATGATACTAATTATAACACTTAACAATTACCCTCGCCCCAGAAATGTGTGTGAGCACACATACACACACACACACACAGAGTAGTCTATACCATAGAATCTATGTCATAACATCTTGCCAAGGAAATGCTTGAATTATTGACAATCACTGTCTTTCTCAGGATATCTGTGGGACGGACAGTATTATTATCTATTGACAGCTTGAAACACAGTTTCTTCATTCATTCAATAAATGGTAATTGAGCATTCCAGGCCCTGTCCTAAACTTTGAAGACCCAAAAATAAACAAACAAGCAAACAAAAAAATTATAGCTCCTCTATATACTGTTGTCTGATAGAGGGAGACAGACAAAAAGCAAAACAAGGCAAAATAAAGAGTAAATTAGGTAGTGGGATGATTAATTTTTTGTGTCAACTTGACTGGGCCTCAGGGTAGCCAGATATTGGTCAAACATTATTCTTGGTGTTTCTATAAGGGTGTTTTTGAATGAAGTTCACATTTTAATCTGCAGACTGAGTAAAGCAGATTGCCCTCTCCAGTGTGGTTGGGCTTCGTCCAATCAGTTGAGGGCCCGAATAAAACAAAGAAGCTGACTTTCTCTGACTGAGAGAGAATTCCTCCTGCCTGACTGCCTTCAGAGTGGAACATCAGCTTTCTCTTGCCTCTGAGCTTGAACTAAGACATTGGCTCTTCCTGAGTCTTGAGCTTGCTGGCCTTAGGACTGGAACTACACCATTAGCTCTCCTGAGTTTCATCAGCTTGCCAACTAATCCTAGATCTTAGAACTTGTCAGCTTCCATAATCATGTTTGCCAATCTGTGTGTGTGTGTGTGTGTGTGTGTGTGTGTGTGTGAGATATTGATTCTGTTTTGCTGCTGTATAAATGATTGTATAGGAAAAGGGACAGGAAATGCTTGGGTATTGAAATTTTAAGTAAAGTGGATGAAAAAGCCTCACTTTGGCTCTCAGCCTCCTAGGAGTAGGCACAAATAGGGAAATGCTGTTAGTCACCTAATTCCTCATAATCAGAAGATACAAGCAAACAGATCTCTCTGGGGGAATTACAACTGTTTTTGATATTATCATGAGAAAAAACTGTATCCTGGGGGATCATAAACCCAGACTCTGTGAAACAAAGTGGCCAACATCATCGTTAGCAGTATCCTTGCAATGAATGCAGTGAGAAGCTTCCCAGATACTGTTTCTTATGTGGCAAAGTACAAGGTGCTCAAACTAGTTCTGATGAGGGTACGGAGAGGGCTGGGCATTTAAGGGTATCACCCCCAAACAAATAGACTGACTTTAGAATGTATTTTATAATATCAAGCAATCTCTTGTTTTAGTGTAATCCTCACTGAACTGACTTTCTTGAAGCTGATTTATTAACAGAAAGAATGATGGTACACTCAGGACTGGCCTGGTTCTGCCCAGCAAACTCATGGAATGTGGTTCTCTGGCCACCATTGTAGTTCTCTGGCCATTAAGTCTGACCTCTGAGACTTAGGAGGAAATAGAGCCAGGTACAGATGACATCCTTTTGTAGAAGCCATGATTCCTATAAGAGCACATCCCAGCTGTGTCATAGGTGAGCTGAGGATTACCTCTGGCAGGACCAGGAATCACCTCAGAAAACTGCTTCAGTACATAGACAAATGGGCAATCAGAACTGACCCATTGCTCCTTTTATTCTAGCAAGGCCAAAACTATTTTACTCTGAAAAAATATAAAAGGCACTGCCACAAGCACTTGCTTGAGCCAAAATAAAATTTCCCAAGAGCACCCTAACAATTGAAGCCTTTGAAAAAGGACAGCCACACCAGCATGCACCAGGAAACCATAGGTTATGGGGGAAGGGATGGTTGGCTAGTTGAGGTCAGTGGGTGCCCTGCTATCATGGGGAACTGAGAGCCTTTAAACAGGAGCATGCAGTATTCAGTGCTGTGTGGTTTCCTGCATGGGGCTGTGATATAACTTCCCCGCAATACATCAAACCTTCAGTAAAATCTGTCACAGATGGAAAAGAGCTGGGAAACATCTAGCAAAGATAATAACATCAATTTTAGGAAAGTTGAAGAAATGTGATTCTTCTCTTAGAAGAATTATTTTGGAGAGTTTATTATCTGACCAGGAATCTCCCAGTTCAAGATGGTAAAAACATGTCAGCTCAATATTAAAGAATTGTTGACTCTCATTTCAAAAGCAGGTCACATGGTTCCATATACTAGTATGTATGTATGTATGTATGTATGTATGTATGTATGTATGTATGTATGTATATATATTTTTTCAACGTAAGCTCTGACTGTATAAACCAGTCCTCAGCCCATAAACATATATGCATAGTCCACAGAACCCACTTCAGATGTGGTCATACAGCAGATGAGTAAATTACAAACCTCTAGAGAGAAAATCAGGAGCTGTAGAGGACATGGGTCAAAGAAGTTTCCCTAGAGAGCATAATGGGGCTCTGCCAGGGAACTCGCCCACTGCCAGAGTGCAGGAGCTCATGAGGGCTTCCCAAGAGCTCAGTGTTGCTCCGAATGACTGCCAAGTGTCTCCTTCTCTTCTTTCTCCTGAGTGGGAGTGTTTAATGCATTTATCCTGTCCCAGTGTGAGGACTGTGTATGAAGTAGCTTTAGGTTGAGGACTGCAGACAACCAGAGGTATCAGTTCACTTGTTTTGGCTCAAGTCCCAGGACTACATGGAGCCTCATCATAAGCTTATGGAGTGCAGAAGTTTGGGCCTTTGGACCGAATCCAGAGGCTGGATGAGATTTTGGGGTTGTCTCCTTTGAGAATGGGGTGCATATATTCTATGTGAGGAAAGAAATATGAAACATAATGGTGACCAGAAGGGTTAACTGTGTCAAGGTG
>NW_011888801.1:11411049-11443630 GCF_000151845.1 Pteropus vampyrus
CCCCATTAGACTTTATGGCAAGGCCTCCAGTAATAAATAAGTTGTACCAAACTCTCTACCACTGTGACTGATAGCATCCCCCAGACTTCAAAAGCCTAGAATCAAATTAGGAAATTTGTCTTAGGAAATTTGGCTTAGGATAAGACTGAAGACAGAATATTAGCCCTCCTCCAATAGAAGGAAAAGGAAAAATGGCCGCAAAAGTACATCAAACGAGTGTACACATACAGCACACTATACTTACATATTCATACACACAATCTCTGACTATACTAGATAATGCTATGTAAAATAAACGGGTTTTTTTCATAAATTGTTCCCCCAAGTAATCATTTTTCCCAAGTTACAGAGGCAGTGAGTCCTGACTCATGGATAGAAATCTGCCTAGATCAATGGCCAGTCTAAATGACACAATATATTTTTTAATGCTCCTTTTATGTCATTCACCGAACACTCATTAGACACCTACCATGTGCTAGAAATTGCATTAGGCAGTTCAGAAATTGCATGTAGAGCATGTCAGCCCCATCTTTGAAGAACTTCGCAACCAAACTGCAGTGGCCACCTCTCAGGTGTCATAGCCAGTAGTCGCTCTGGTTCTCAGGTCCAAGACAACCACCTCCCCAGGAAGTCAGTCTACCCAGAGTTGACTTGACAATCCTACCTCTTTGCCTATGGCTCAATGACTCAGCCCCTACAGGCATACTGGACTCCAGGGAAAAGTGGTGGTGTCCTAGGAGGGCAGCAATGGGCTTGTAAAGGCAAAGTCAGTCACCACAGCTGTGAGGCAGCATTCTCTCCCCACACTCCTCCCCACCCTGCCATTTCACCCAGGGGCTTTTTCTATTGGCAATCTCAGTAGTGCACATCCACATTTAGATAAGTGGCACTAAAATAAAATGGACTATAATTATTGTTATAGATTACAGTAATTATAGAGGGGGAAAGGGCCGATTAGATTAGCATGCTAACCCCCCACCAGAACCCGGCTGATATGAAGGAGATTTGTGCAGAGGCCAATGAACCTGCTGTGAGCGTGGAAGTCACTAAGGCCTCCCAGGGCCCAGGCTGCAAAGGGCAGGGCAGCAAAGGAGGGGAAGTGGGAGGGAGAAACTTTTAACCTGGAAATAAACCAGCCATTAAAAAATGAGGCCTCCTGCCAGCCTGCCTAGGGGTCACACGCAGCCAACCCGGCCACCACTGTGAGAGGCAGAACCATGGCTGGGCTTCCTACCATGGCCCAGTGCTGTCAAGAACCAAGTCTTCCTCCTATGGAAAGACTTGCCCCTCTGCTTCCCAGCTCTAGTCTGCCATTTCCCATCAGGCCACACAGGCTTGCCTGGAGCATAGCACTTACGAAGGACAACTGAGACACTAGCAAGTGACTTAGACTCTCTCTGAGTCTCAGTGTCCTCTTTGGTGGATGGAGAGACCATTCCCATTCATGTAACATTGTAGTGAGATCACAGACATAGGGCATTCAGGACAGACTGTGGCTGGCAAAGAGGAAGGCCTGAAAAATGTGACTGCTCCTTCCTTGCCCTGGCCACTCCCGGCCCCACATTAGGCCTGCTGGTTCTCCCATCCTCACACTCAGCTTGGACTGAACAATGCTGACCTTAGGTAGAGAACTTAACCTATGGCTGCTTGGGCCATGAAATCTGCATTGTCCTCTGAGTCACAGCTCTGCTGTCCACCTAGACCCCATTCATAAAAGGTCTTATGTGTAAGCCTACCACCTGAGCAGCTCCTGGCTTGTCCAAGAGCTGGGTACCAACCTCAGTGCTAGCTTCCAATGTCTAGGCCTCGTTCCCTCTCACTTATCTTTCTGTGGGAACTGAAGTCCTATTTTGAATCCCAGGGTAGAATATCTGGGTACTGAAGTCATGAATATTTCCTGCTCAATTAGCCCTATTTCCTTTCCCAGGGCCTATCCAAATTCAGTGACCCCCACCAGTACTTAGACACTTAGGATTCCCATTTGTCTGAACCATGGATAGAACTAGGCATATGCCTAGCCAAGTGCACTGCCCACCAGCGGACCTTCACCATCTCCTAGGCCAGACCATCTCTGAATAAGTGGGTCTATTGCCAAAGCCCAGCCCTTCTCTGATGCTCTGTCCAGCTGACACCTAGCAGTCAGGGGCACATGCTGCCAAGCATTCTCCAATATAGTTTCTAACTACACATGACCCCTCTGCTCCAGGGTCTGAGAAGAGACCATAGACTTCACAGAATCCACTCTGAAATTACTCCCTAATGTTTGTTCCCAGTTATGCTCTCTGCTCATATCTCCTATTAGCCCTGGAAAATACTTATCACATCATAAGTATCTGCTTACTCATCGGTCACCCTCAGGAGGCTATAAAACTTCATAAAAAAGTAATTTTGCTTTTAATTACCCCTTAGCAGTATCTGACACACAGTAGATACCAATTAAGAGTTGATGAATGAATGAAAGAATAAGAAATTATTGATGCCTAGACATTTGTCAGCTTCTTACTTTCTTGATTTACTTCTTCTCTGTAGGGAGAAACATTCTTTATAGAATATGGTCAGGGGCAGAAAGAGGTACAGTGAGCCTAGCCAGAAAGGCAGGTGCTCGTTGCACTGCTAGGCAGTGACCTGGGCTCAGCAAGTCAGGAAGGAAGAAGGGACTGGCAGATTGCAAAAACAGCCCCCATTCTGAATGGAGCCCCAAAACACTGGAAAACCTTGGCTATTGCAGGTTTGCTGTAACCCATGGAGATTAGTCAGTGTAAGTAGACCAGTAAGTTTTTGATTCCATAGCGTCTCCTCTTACCTGGTAGCCATTCTTGCAAAAGTGGAAACCCCTGATCTTGACAGGGCTTGTACAGCTCAGCCAGTGTTGGTAGATTATCATCTTGCTCCCTACATTCACCAAGAAAAATTGAATCCAGCTTAAATGCTTTTCTGAAAATCTGCAAGTTGCTACCAGGCCAGTTTTTGTTTTTAGGCTCAAAGTTTGCCTGTTGGCCCCTGCTTTCTACACAGAGAAGCAAAATACAAATGTATCCATAAACCAAGACCAATGCTGCCACATCACCATAACATTCGAGCTCCCACTCCTATTTCCCACTGTCACATATCTGATGGCTTGCATTGCCAACACACCCAAACAACCTTGTCTCAGGAGCATCTGTGGTGATATAAAGCCTCAGAAGGAGAGCCACTCAGTGGGAAAATCTTGGGACCCATGGGACAGATCTCACCCAAAGCAGCTTCCCCATTGTCCCTCTGCACCCTTCCAACATCCTGTTGCTCTCTCAAAGGCAATATCTGATAAGATAGAAATAGGGTAAGTCTGATTTAGGTATTTGTATACAATGTAATTCCCATGATCAGATCTCACTGGTGGAGGAAGCCAGGCAAGGTCATTTTCCTCCATGTCCTAAATGTAATGCTGAGTTTGGCCCTCCGTACTCTGTCTTTGGGACTAGGAGTTTCCCAATAATAGGTAAGCTGAGGCAATGACTAGAGGGTCCTTACATGGAGTTCCTCATCACAGAAACCTCAAGGCGGTTGCAAGTTAAAAACAACAGTCATGGACACTTCTTGGAGGAAGCATCTGATCCCTGGAATATAAGGACACCTTAGAGGATGCCTGCCCTTGGTTCTCTTTTCTAATATTTATCCCCAAACCCTTAGACATGCAGCCTCCTCTTCCAGCTTGTCATCCTTCTCATCAGGTAAGACCAATCCTGACAGAAGATGAAGTCTCTCACTGAAACATAGCTGCCCTAACCCAGCATCTATCCAAGCCTAATGAGTCTCCTCTGCTTTAAGAGGCAGAATTGTTGGACACTGCTGACCCACTCCTGCCTTCCCCAGGGCCCAGCCTCTCACATAGACTAGTCTCAGAGTCAGGTTCTTAGGCAGAGGCTCTTGGAGCCCTAAGTAAGAGATGGGAATTGTGACATCAAAGACATATTCAAAGCCACATGGACCTCCTTAATCCCCAGAACTCTCCAAGGCTTGGCATACCTTGGTGCTTTTGCCTTCTTTTCCTCTGCCCATAACATGGTTCCTCTGGTTCTTTATGTGGCTTTCTCCTTCTTAACATTTAGGTTTCGATTTGTATATTACTTCTTCAGGAAGAACTCTGCAGAACACAGTCCTGCCACCAGCACTGCCCCATCTCCATCAGAGCCGCTCCTGTTTCCTTCTTAGCATTTACCATTAACCTTTCATTATTATGTTTATGGGTGTCCTTAATATGGGCAGTCTCCCTGTTGTCCTCTCTGCAGCACCTAGCATGGTGGCTTATTCAGAGACAGGTCAATGAGGATTTGTTGGCTGGTCACATGAATTTATTCTCTGGTGAAATGCAAACACTAATGTTTCTAAACATCAATCATCAACTAAAGATTTCTTCAATCTTGAGTATCTGGGAAGGCTCGTCTTCCTTCTCCTGGGGTACCTGATTTATTTTTGCCTTAGGGATGACCTGGCACTCCAACTAGAAATTCTTGCATTCTTTACTGTGGCTAGTAGGAGGCTCCCAGGCATTTAAGGAACATCAGGAGTTGACCTCCAGCAACTGATCAAGTTCTTAGCAGATGAGTCACTGAGCACCAGCTGCACCAACGGGGAGGGCTTGAGCTGCTTTATTGGTTTCAGCCCAAGTCAGGACTCACTGGGCAAATACTACTACTGGGCTAAAGAACACCAGAGGTGAGAGGCTGATTGAGGTGCATGCGTCTCATACACTAATCTTTCCATGGCTTTATCTTGCATCTCTGTCCTCATTTTCTCTTTGCCCTGATTTCCTCCATTTCTTAATTGCGGGGAGGGGAACCTCCAGTTGTACATTAAGTATTTCTGTAAGCTGCCGCTAATCCTTTTCTGAGATGAGGCAGAATATAAATAAATATAAATAAATATACTCTATTTTCCCCCAGGGTGCCCCACTCCAGTTGGATTTAGGTCATCTACACGTCTATTTATGATCTATTTTCAAATTTCAGGATTCTGACTGTGTAAGCAGGAACCACAGAGCTGGCTCTGGGACTGAGACACCTGCCAATACCGACATTACACAGAACTCTGCCGCTAGCGTACAGGCTGAGGCCAGCCCAGGGGCCTGGGGAAGATGCAGGAACATCCACAGAGGGATTGTCAGCACACAGGGCTTGGGCAGCATTGCAAATCCAGAAGAATAGTCAACAATCATCTCTCCCTGGGCCTCAGCTTGAACTTATATAAAATGGGGGTTCTGGACAAAGACCGTCTCTGAGAATGGGTTTTGCAAAGCTCCTGGTGCTGTGTCTGGGACAATGTATGGTTCCAAGTAGCAAACAGCCCTTCCAGTTGAACTTCGGCTGGTGGGCTCTTAGCACAGCCCTATGGATTCCTCTGCTACAGCTAAAGCAGCAAACACTCTCAAGTTTCAGAACAGAGGTGGAAGGACTGGGCTGACTTCAGCTTGTCAGACATGGTGGACAGTTCCTGAGGCACCCATGCAATTTTAGGGCCTGGTCAAAGTGGCAGAAATATAGAGCACAGGTGCAATGGTACCCCAGGCTCCAGCCTCAGCCGGTCCTAAATGCCCCCACACTGTGGCAGAGTAATCTTGTAAAATGAAAACCTTCCTGCTACCCTTGAAATATAGTCCAAATACACAGGTGTTAGAGTCAGAGTCATAGGCCTTATCCTTTTCTCTCTTCCCTCACCCTGAAGAGCTCCCAGTTCTGTGATGGCAGCACCCACCTTTCTCATGCCTCTAGGTATTCACACCTCTCTCATCTGCAGGGAGCCCTCTGCCTTTTCCACTCCTTTGCTGACTCTGCTTCAGGCTTCACTGTAGATGTTACCTTGTCCAGAAGGTTTTCCTGGGACCATCCCACAGCCAGGCTTGGACCACTGTTGTATGTTCTCCTATAGCAACCCTGTCCTCCCCTAGTCTCAGCCCTCAGAGCATCACTGAAAATGTCTGCCAGGTGGGCACCAGATTCTAAATGTGGGAGGGCAAGGCTGTGTCTCCTTTTGTCCGCTGTCATTTCCCTGGCACCTAACCCCATGACTGGCACATACCAGGAACTCAATGAATATAGATTGAGCAGAGCATCACTGAAAATTATTAAATGAGATGACACTCATTCTGCCAAGCACCAGCAGTTTGACACTAGGTAATTGTCCTCAGGGGACCTGGCTCTATACCCAGAGGCCATTTTAGGCCTTGAAAAGGAGAAACTGGAAAAAAACAAAGTTTGCTTCTGTGAGGAGACTGCAGGACAGAGAAATTACGTGAGAGATTCGAAGCTGTGTCTAAAGCAAGCTCTGTCATAGGAAATAGACTAAGAGGGCAGGGGCGACAGATGATATAAAATGAGGGAGGTCAAGCACCATCAAGATGGGGGACCAGGACACACTGGAGTCACTGGCTTTGGGCATGGCCTCATCCTTGCTGGTCAGAAGCACATGGAGATGGACACTACCCTACTCGTTGAGTGGGCATCCAGAGACAGAAAATGGAGTGGCTGCTGATAGTCACCAAGCTCTAACAGAGTCAGGCACTTTGTCATTATAAGGCCATCCCAGTTTTGTCACTTATCCGCCTCAACACTTATCCTCCCTCCTTCCACATACTGCCTCAACAAGCCCTCTTTACAGGTTGCACAGAGCCTTCCGCCATCCAGTTCTTGTTCTCCTGCTGGAGAAGCTTTGCAAGATGCCAGCCACATCCTTGGACTCTCAGAAGCAGAGGTGAGAAACTGGCTTTGATCCTAGCCTTCCTGAGGGTCTGCGAGTGACACACTCTGCCTCCCCCAACTCATAACCTGCTCCCCTTCTAAACCTGCCTTTCCCAAAAACAATGAGCAACCTTCACGCTCAGAGACTCTAAACCACAGTACCCAGAGCACATTTGCCTGGTAGGGACACCTGAGTGATTAGACAAACACTCATGAGCAGAACACAGGTGTCCCCAGATAAGAGAGTTGCAGGGAGCCCACAGAAAGGTGAGTGATATTGCTGAAGAGGCCAGGTCAGCCTCAAATACAACAGGGACAGAGCAGAGGAAAGTCCATGCTGAGGTCTCCTGCCATGCCCTGAGATGCCCCAGGATGAGGCAGAGTAAAGGATCTGAGGGTAGACAGCCCAAGTCATAACACGGAGAATGTGGATCTTAAGGGGATTTTCTGAAAGTCCCTTAAGATTTTGAATCCTGAAAATTATGGAGAGATGCATGCCCAGGACAAAGTGAATCACAGACAGTGAGAACTGATGTCCAAGGAGGTCCAGGAATGCCCCAGCCCATTTCACCCCCCAGTTCCCACCCCTCCCTACACTTCCTTTAACGAGAAGCTGGAGTTCCTCAACAATGAGTGACAACTAGAAAGGAAGCAACAATGAAAACATGAACAAAATTTCCCCAAAACATTGGTGAGGGAGGGAGGAGCAGGCACGGGAAAGAAAGGAACGTCAGAAAGAACAGATAAAGAAGTAAAATCCATCACAAGAAATTATTTCTTAGAGAAAGAAAAAAAAAGATGAGGAGTTCAGACCAATATCCTCCCCTCTCTCAAAGAAGTTAGAGATAACATGGTCTCTTGAAGGAAAAAAAGAAATCTGAGAGACAAAAAGTTCAAAGAAGAGATTATAAAACAACAGAGATGAAAAGCAAATCATGAAGCTCAGGAAAGAGCTGGGCAGAGGAGTGGCCCAGAGAAAGTACATTTACAGGCTAGGACATATCGAAAGTTCTCTGTCCGCCCCAGCCAAACCATGAAGCATGCCTTTCCCAAAATCCTCCTTCCACAGACATGAGACCTCAGCCCCCTGGAACAGCTGCCCGCCCCACTAGATGATCATGTCTCCACTGCCAGTGCCACCAGAAAGCCATCTTGACAGGTGAAGCTCCCGACGGCGGCAGCAACAGCATCATCAGTGGGAGAAACAAGCTGTAGCTGTCAGTTCTGAAATGCAGACAGGGTTGTCCCTGTCTCTAGATGATGCCACAGGACTCAGGGCTTTAAATAAATCTCGTATTGATATTTCCACCAGTGGAGGGAGCCCTGGTGGGGTGCCTTTCAATATTTTTTAAATGATTTTCCTTCTTGACTCTACTTCATAATAAGTCATCAGACATTGGAAGCCAGAATCTTCTTTCCTACTGCAATGATTTGTTCTCTGGCAGGACGCAGGGTTTATTACCCTGGAATCCAGTTCACTACCTGAGCTGAGAGTTACTGAAGGCCTTGGTATCTTGGTCTCCCTCTGCTCATAGAGCAGGCTAAACAAAGTGACAGTGGCAGCTCTGAGCACCCAGATCCACAGGGCAGGTTCAAAGGCAGGGCCACTGGAGGCCTTCTCAAAGGAAGTTGTCTCCTTCTCTTTGAAGGTGAAGCCTCTCCCTCCTGATACCCAAATGGAATGACAGAAATAACACTCCAGAGTTATTCAGGGGGAGCTACAGTGTTTCTGTGTCTGATTGCCCTTCTGACCAAACTATCCCCGAGTCCAGAGCTCCTGAGAAAGTGGGCCAGCAAAACAGCAGACACTCAAGGTCCTCATCCATCAGAAAGAGAGAAGTGAAGATGATGCAAAAAATCTCAGCTTTAGTCAGATGTCTGCTTTGAGGGCTGCCACACCCTGTCCCAGCCCACTCCCACCCAAGGCAGGCATCCAGCAGGAAAAAGATCAAGTTGTGGGCAATGGTGAGTCAAGATGTTCGAGTATCTGGGACAGAGAAATCCTGCGACCTCCAGGATCGGCAACATGGTCCTTTCTTTTTACCATCTTCAAACAAAATAATTCATAGGTAATATGCCTGATGTTTAGACTCTGTAATAAAGGAAATATATGTCAGCATCTTCAGAGAGATGCAGATATGAAGCCCAACATGCACAGCTTTGGCCTTCAATATACACTAAGACTGGGGTCCTACAAATGGTGTATGTGCACCCTGTCCAGAGATGCAGTCGCCAAGCACTTGCATGGCCTGATGCAGGTGTTAATATGCTTCCAATATCAAGGATGCAGCCTGAATCCAAATATGCAGATCCCTCCATTCTGACAGAAAAAAAAAAAACACTGTGCTTCATGTCCTTTGTGTGATGTGGTTTGAGAGACCACTAACTGCCTCAGAATCTGGAAGAGGCTCTTAATTCCAGAAACCTACACCTGGAAGGACTTTTGGAGATCAGGTAGTTGAAAATCCCACTGACAACAGAAATCCCTTCCATAGCATCAGGACTCTGCATGAATACTCTTAGTGTTGGGGCACTCACTACCTTACAAGACAATTTATACTGTCTTCTGACAGCTCTATTAGAAACTTATGTTGAAAGCTGTTTTCCTATAATCTCTCCCTTCTGGAACAACACAGAGCACATCCCCACTCCTCTATGAAACACACTGTTCCCAGACCTTCTCTAGGGCAATGTGTACTTTTAGAAGGCAAGGCCTCAGTTATCAATAGAAACCTAGTTCTCCCAAGCAGCCTCAAGTCCCACCTCCCTTCTACAATTCCTTCAAATCCTTCAATCCTTTCCAGTATCCCTGACAGAGCCTTGGACCATACTCTCAACATCTCTCTCCTAGATTATTTCAGATGGCCTCTTCACCATCCTTCATGCTTCCAATCTCGTTTCCCTGTAACTCCTCACCACACAGAATAATCTTTCTAAAATTAAACCTAACCATGCCATCACCCCTTTTAATATCCTTCAGTGGCTCCCCATTGTCTTTAAATACACCTCACTTCCTCAGGAGGGATTTCCATAATGGACAGTTAGCTATTATATAATGCAGGTAACCTATATGGTACTCGGATGATGTGCCAGGCACTGGGCTAAGGCTATGCTATCTTATTTAAGACATATGAAGTGAATTTCACTTTTTATCTCCATTTACTAAGTGAAGAAAAGAGTATATATCAAGTCTCTAAGTAGATTTCTCATGATTAAACATTTGGCATATGCCAGATGTTAGATTCCAGTCAACTGTTTCCTGCATAGAGTAGATGCACACCCCTTTGCTGTAGCTCAGCACCAAAGATGGGCTTTGGCAGCCTCTCTCTGTCCATTTTCCATTTCCTCCTTCTTCCTCCAAGGGTTTTGTGGTCCATCTACACTAATCCTAACGCCTCAAGCAGGAGCAACTATTGGCAGTTCCTTATGCACACCTTCATGCTGCAGGCTGCAGGGACAAGGATCATGTATCCCATGCTGAAAATCCTTAGCCTGCCACCCACCTGGCAGCTCCTGTCCATTCAGCAGTTCAGGTGGGCTCACTTTAATCAAGTTTTACTGAAACCTCCACTAATCACTTCCTCTTCTGGAGTCTCTTACCCCAGCTCCTGTCATATGCTGAGCCCTTGTGTGTTCACTTCTGTTATCACTCCAGATGTTAAGCCCTTGGAGACAATGTCTATATCTTATTCATAACTTTATTCACGGAATCTAAGACAAGACTGAAAGAAGGTCAGGAAAGATGTGAATGAAGGAATAGAGTCCTGCTATTGGACCTCCAGCTGCTCCATATAGTTCTCTAACCTCTACAGTGGTGAATGGTTTCTCCAGGGCCCCACCATTCATCATTCTTGTTATCATTATTGGTATTAATTTTATACAAGGTATAATATCTCCTGGACACTGCATAAATAGTAACTATTACTACTATCGTGAAGAAAAAGTTCCAGGCAGATAATGAAGAGTATATGAAAAAATAAGAGCACTATTACAGTGGGAGAGACAGTCAATGATGTGAGAAAAAACTCACTGGTCTGACTGTAAAGATTAACCCATCATTTAAAGTGAATTCTACAGAGCACTCTTCAAACAGTACTAGGTCCTACAGGGGATAACAGCAGCAACAAGGAGGAAAGTCCTGTGGTAGAAAAAAATGGGTATAACAAAAATTCAACAGATTTCTTTACTACTAATTTTTAAGATGTTAATATGCGTTGTTGAGAATCATCAGAAGATTTTAACATATAGCATTTCCCATACTTGTTTTCCCCAGGGTCCCATTCCTTCAGGAAACATTTTCTTGAGCCTAGTGTTGCTCAGAACACACTTTTGGAAATGCCAAATTAATCTCTCTGTCAGGACAGGTGTTTCAATTGATTGTTTTTATTCAAATGAAGGCTGTAGATTTTTCCCTGCTGAGGTTACTTGGTTAGCCTCTACCAGCCTGCCATAATGATTTAAATATCCACTCTGTCACCCATCATTTTAGCTACTTAATATGATCAGTAACTTAATCACTAAAATGATTTATAATATCATAGGACAAAACAAGCAGAGCTATTTCCATCCCTGAGACTGAATCTCAGTGCTTCAGTGCTTATAAAGAAAACATGTGTCAAGCATCAGCTGTTTTCAAGATCATGCTCACAATATAGCCGATAATGAGTTTTCCTAACCATGTCCCTCAGTGATAGTCAATGATATCACACCAAAAATATTTGATGAAATGGGTCTCCATAAAGAAAGCAATTCCTAACAGAGGAGGCTCACTCGATGCCCAGCTTCACCCGATTATAAACATTAGAGTGTCCAAATGATTGACAGATTGAATAACTTTCAGATAATCTAGTAAAAGTATTGTTTCTTTCAATCTGCCTTTGATGGGGATTAAGTAGCGACAAGTTCAAAGTTTTGCTTCTAAACAAGTGCCTGAGGTGCAGCCAGTATTACCACATGACTCCAATAGAGTCATGTACTGTGAAAGGCAACTGAGCCAAAGATATGACCTTGCATTTTCCTGCTGCAATCATGAGACAATATAGCTGTGCCCCTGAGGTTAAACACTCATGGAGAAGTGTAAAGCTGGTTTATATCCAAGCGATTGCTTTCCTTGTCCCAAAGGAGATTGCAAACTCAATGTAGATTATTTACCAAACTCTTGCACTATGTATATAAGTTTCTAGTTTAAAATGGAAGATAGTACATTCTCCCCCAACTTCTAACTAAAATATTTATAAAGACAAAGAAATGACAACAGAAAAGATCAAAGAAAAAAAGATGAAGACAATACCGGCAGTCATCCTATTATAAATACTGGGAGGGATTTCCATTGAATAAAAGGTCAATGAATATGAATTGAGAAATGTAATCAGTGGACTACCTATGTATATTGCCTTTCTAAAACACCACAGGTGAATATTCTAAAATCACCCTTCTCTTCTTTGTTTACTCTGGAGCTCAGGGTCTATGCCAACTTAGATAGTGTACATGAACTCCCCTTGTATGTGCTTCCCGCTCCTGAATAGCCAGATGAATTTCTGCATGTTCCAAAACATATGATAGCAAAGGTTCCCAGAATGTGTTCTTCAGAACGTCAGTCTTACATGATGCATTTCAAAGAGCTTTCATCTCATGGAATTAGAGTCATCAAAGGTTCTGAGAAATCATTCTGTAAAGAAGCCTTTATGGTTTTGTTTCACTCAACATTTCTTAAATGCATTTGAATATACGGCACTTTTATTTTTCACTTAACATCTATACACATTTAGAAGAACTACTGTTCCCTGAAATACATTTTCAGAAAATGCTCTACAATTATTCAGGGAAAACTATTTCCAGAGAACTATTGGGCAAGAAGTGGAGAAAAAAAGGAATAGGCAAGGCCACATTGAATCCTGAGAAATGAGTGCTGTTTGCTCAGACAGATTTAGAAAAAAACAGCCTCTTCTAGCAGGGATTGCTGTTACAGAGTAATTGATTAGAGTGCCAGACAAAGTTAGCGTAGATAGACTAGACAATGTAATAAACCACATCTGCTAAATAATTCATACACATTTATTTTTTTATGAAATTGTTAGAACTAAAGAAAAAGAGAAGGCTAAGATGGAAAGTCACAGGAAGAGAAAGAAAAATAACAAACTGAGCTTAAAAGGGGAGTTGGTAACTTAAAGAAGGAAGGATTGAAAATAAAACCAAACTCCTAATTCTCATATTGAAGTCTGACCTCATGTGACAATGAAGTAATATTTTTAAGGTATTTGAGACAAAGGAATATTAAAGCTGGAATTTTATATCCAGCCAAACTGTCTTTCAAGTGTCATAAAAATATCCTCAGACATACAAGGCTTCACTTGGTTTGTCACACAAAAGTACATTTAAAAAAGATTTTGTGAGAAAGCACTAAAATAAAAAAAGAAACAAACCTAGCAGATGTTGCAGGAGATTCATGAAGTAGGAATGAAAATAATAAGGCAAGAACACCCCCAAAAAGGAAAAGACAAAGATCCATAAAGAAAAAAAAATTAAAATTCTAGAAAATAACAAAATGCTTTGAGTAATAGCAAAATTAATGGTACAAAGCTGCTACATTTCTTATCATTTGGGCAAATTAAAAAAGATTTTAAAGGCAAAAAAAGTTAGATAATTTAAATCAAATTTTCAAATGATATAAGAATTCAAATGTCTTAATAATCACAATAATTTTTATTTCCAATTTAAAGACAATGATTGGAGGAAAAATATGCTGTGTGTTGTTTGTAAACTGCCTTAAAGACACAGACAGGTTAAAAGTAATAGGACAAGAAAAGATATGTCAAGATATACCAATAAAAAGAAAAACTAAATCAATATTAGACAAGATAAATATTAAGGCAAAAAGTACAGAAATATCTAGAGAGTTACAACAGAATGTTGAAGGCTTTAATTAATTTAAAAGATATACTATGTATAAATAAGCATGCACCTAATAAATTAGCCTCAAAATATATAAAGCAAACATATAGAATTGCGAAGAGACATGTAAAAATCTGGCAACATAGTGGTTAATTTCTAAGAAGCTTTCTCGATTATTGGCAGATCAATAATCACCAAAAATATATAAGATGTGAACAACACAATTTAATGAGCATATAATTATGCATTGGACAATGTAAAAATACACATTCTTCTCAGACACATATGGCACATTTCCAAAAACTGATTATGTAGTAAAATTGAACAAACTATGTTCTTGACAAAAATTACAAGTTACTAACGAAAACATAAGATATTCCTATATATGAACAATTTTTAAGTACTTCTAAATAACTCAAAGATCATAGAAATATTCAAAGTGGATAGTTCAAAACCACCAAAATTGAATAATAATTATAACAACACAACAACCACATAGCAAATATGGTAATTTGAGAAAATAGTTTCCAATCATTATATTCAAAGAGAAGCAAGACCTAAAAATTTTAAAAGAATATAACAGTAATTCCAAAGATATTTAAGAAAAAAGATGATAAAATAAGAGCAAAAATAAGATATTTATTTACTAAAAAATTATTTATATGTCACTGTTTGTTAGGCACTATTCTAAGTGTTTTACAATTAGTAACTAATCTAATCCTCATAACAATCATGTTACATAGGTATAATTATTATTTCCATTATAGAGGTGGAAAGTGAAACACAAAGAACTTAAGTAATTTACACAAGACCATACAGTTATTGCCTCAGCCAGAATCTGGCTTTAAAGTTTGGGCTATTTTCTTTGTTAAAATAGAAAGAACCAAACAAGGATAGTTAATTTTTTAAAAAGGAATAACAAAATAGACAGCTTCTGAGATTACCGATTTTTCAAGAAAAAGAGAATGTGTAAATAATATCATCAATGAAAAAGTGACATAATTACCAATATAGCAAACTTTTAAAATAAGAGATTATTAATTCATTTATGCTAATAACTTTTAAAAGTTAATGTGTGCTAAAACTTATAAATGATTCGAGAAAAAAGAAAACATAAAAATTCCTATTGCTTCTGAAGAAATTTAAAAGTATTAGCTAATAATTTTCCCATAGAGATGTTCTTAACTGTTTTCTGCACAATTTCTAATAAATTTATAAAGAATATATCCTTTTAGAAATTATACAAAGGAGCAGACCCTAACTCATCTAATGAACCCACTACAATTTTGACCCCCAAAGGAACAAAATTAATACATGAAGGATATTTTATAGAACTATTTCATTCATAATTATAGATTAAAAATATACAAACAAAAAATCTGAAATGAAATTCTAATAACTGCATACAACAGCAGATAAATTGGATTATGCAGATTAATGAAGAAAATCCACATCATCACTTCACAGAGGCAGAAAAAGCTTTCCACAATACTCAATATTAATTCCTGATGAAAATCATATTAAGAATAGAAGGAAAGTTCTTTAATCTGATAAAAGGTATCTGCAAAGTATATTTAATAAACATAATCCAAAATGGGGAAATAGCAAAGCAATTACTTTAAAATCAGAAAGATGAAAGATATGTACTATTACCAAATCTATTTGACATTATACTAGAAGTTCTAGAACATACAATAAGAAGAAAAAAAGACCTAAGGAATAGAAAGGAGAAAATGAGTTATTATTTTTAGATTACATGTTTATGTATATATAAAACAAAAATAATCGAGAAAAATTATTAGCTATAAAAGATGAATTTAGCAAGATGAATGAATATAAAATCTATTTCATCTCAAGTCAAATGTATGTTTAAGTTCCAAGCAATTAGAGAAAAATATCTTTAAAGAACATCATTTACCATGTCAGATAAATCTAACAAAATATGTGAAAGATCCATATAAAGAAAATTATAAAAATTACTGAAAGTCATTAAAGAACTTTAAAAAAGGATAATCTATGTTCAAAGAAAGAAAGATGTAAAACATGATAATCAATTCTCTCTAAATTTATATGTACAGGCAAGAAAAAAAAATAGCTAACAAAAAAGCAATATTTTCCCAGGAACTTGGAAGAATATAGAGCTAAGAATAGCTAAGACATTTCTGAAGAAGAATTGAGAGAGAAAAACCAACTAAATATTAAAATTTATATGATTTATTATTAAGCCATAGAAATTATAACAGTTGGTATTGGTGCAAGGATAGACTTGCTCACCAACACAATAGACTAAAGAGCCTAGAAGTGTATATGTGTGTATATATACACACAGAGAAATTTGCTATGGGAAAGAGGAGGTATGATAAATCATTAGGAAAAGGCCTATTCAATAAATGGAATTTGGGCAAATGGTTGTCCATATTTTTTAAAAATTAAATTAGAACCAACTCATATTATCCAAAAAAATCACTTTCAGGTAGATTCAGATCTTAAATTTAAAAGGAAAAAATTCAACTTTAATAGAAAGAACTCTTAATCTTGGTCATAATAAAGTAACTGGATCACACTAGCCCTTCCAAAATAAATAAATAAAAGGTTGAACTAAATACATGAAACAACTATTTTTAGTTATTAGACAAGAGGCAGTACAGGACTGTGATCCTTGAGGGAAAAGAGACAGATGAGGAGAGGCTTACAGTCTCACCAGAATCCCAAGGAGGGTACACACACACACACACACACACACACACACACACACCACTAAGCACATTATAATCAAATTGCTAAAAAAAAAAAAGAAAATCTTAAGTCAGCTAGAGACAAAGAAATATTATTTAGAGCATAAAAAAACTATAAAAATTATTGCAGATTTCTACTGAGTACAATATAATCCAGAAGATAATGAAATAAAATTGTTAGTGAAAAAAAATAATTATTGAAGTAAAATTTTATATGCAGTAAAAATAAATCCCTCAAAAAATAAGAAAAAGTAAAACACATTTATAGAAAAACAAACACCCACCAAAAAATGTTAAAGGAAGTTTTTCAGGCTGCCAGAAAATAATATCACATGGAAATGTTAATCTACCATTCATACCATTAATCTACCATTAAAGGAAATTATATATATATAATCTCTCTTTAATTTTTTTCATTTTTAAAAGATATTTGAGTGTGTAAAGGAAAACTACTAACAATAAACTGTTGGTTTAACACATAAGTAGAAATAAAAATAATGACAAGTAATAAAGTATGGAATAGTGGAAATTGGAAGTATAGTGTTCTAAGGTTCTTACATTATTTGTGAATTGATATAGCATCATCTGAAGTTGTAAAGTGATAAATTAAAGATGCACATGATAAATACTAAAAGAAGCACTAAAAATAATTTTAAAAATTAAAGATATATATCTAATAAACCAAGAGAGGAGATAAAATGGAATACTAAAATATAATACAAAAGAAGAGAGTAAAAGAGAAAGAAAGAAACAACAAAAACCCTAGATGGCGCAAATGAATAAACAGCAAATTTACAATATAAACCTAACCATATAAATAATTACATTAAATGCAAATAAAATAAACACACTAATAAAAAGTGAAGATTGTCAGAATGATTTTTTTATAGCCAAATATGTTAGCTGCAAGAAATGCTCTTTACTTTAAAAAAAATAGTTAAAATAAAAGATTAAAAAAGAAAAAACATGCAAACCCTAGCACAAAAAAAAAGGTGCAGGGCTATATTAATATCTAATGAAGTACCCTGCAGAACAAGGAACAAGACTTTTTATAATTATCAAAGTAATAATACACCAAGAATCATAAAATCTATGTATACATCTGATAACAATATTGAAATACATGAACCAAAAAATGACAGAAAATTCCAATACTCTTCTCTCAATAACTGGTATTAAAAAAAAAAAAGAAAAATTCAGTAAGTATGTAGAAGACTTGAACAATACTATGTACAAACTTAACAACTGGCACTTATGGAACACTGCATCTTACAACTGCTGTACAATTGTACTACTTACCTAGACAAACAATTATTTTTCCAACAAACAAGTCTCAATAAATTTGAAAGGACTAAAATCATACAGAAAAAATATTATGTGATTAAGACAAAATTCAGAAATTAATAAAAACAATATTTTCAAAAAAGCTCTAAATAATAAAATTTTAAAAATATATGTGTAAGTAAACAATTGGTCAAATATCACAATGATAATCAGAAAATATTTTGAACTAAAAGATAATGCACATCCAATACATCACAATTTATAAGATACAGCTGTAGTAGTACTTAGCAAAAAATAAATTACAGTTCTAAGACTTACATATTTTAAAAAAGAAAAAGGTATAAAATCGCTAATCCAAGCTTTTGATTAAAAGGCTAAGAAGAGGAACTGATACAAAGTAGGTAGAATTAAGAAAATACTAAAAAGAGGAAATAAACAAAACTAAAAAAAAGAAAAAATAGTTATGCCAAAAATTGATTATTAAAATGTCAATAAAAATTGATAAAATCCTATTTACACTAATTAAAAGGGAAAAACAAACAAAAAAACAATTATTGATATGCGTGAAAATGGGGATATCACTACAGATTCTACAGACGTGAAAAGAGTAATTGATTTTCAACAGAGATCCCAAAGTAATTCATTAGGGCCGCCTTTCAACAATTTCACATGTAAATAATAACTTCGATATCCATCTCATGCCATATGTAAAACAATAATTCAAAATGGATCAAAGAAAAGTAAGACCTAAAACTGTAAATCTTCTAGAAGAAAACATATGGGATAATAAACTGTAGTAGACAGAGTTTTTATACATATGTAGGAAACGAAGAGCACTAACCATTAAAAAAGAAACTGGTAGATAAATTGGACTCCATAACTATTAAACACTTATATCCACTAAAAGACACTATTAAGGAAATAAAAAGGCAAGTAATGAACTGAGAGGAAATATTAACTATATATATACAACTATTGACTGGTATCCAGAATATTAAAGAACTCATACAACTCAATAAAAAAAAGACAAGCAAGCAATTTTAGTGGGCAAAAGATTTGGATAGACACTTAAAAAAACATTTTAGGAACTGCAAATAAGCACATGAAATAGTTCTCAACATCATTAGTCATTATAAAAGAAATTTGAAAACACAAAGACATACTACCTATTAGAATGACAAAAATTTAATAGATATACCAAGTGTTGACAAGAATGTGGAGCAACTAGAACTTTCATCCATTGCTGGTGAGAATTCAAAATGGTACAGCCAGTTTTTAAAACAGTTTGGCTATTTCCTGTAAAGCTAGACACACATTTGCCATACCCCTAAATATTTACCCAAGAGTAATGAAAGCTTAAGTCCACACCAAACATGTGAATGCATGTGAATGTTCTTGGTAGCTTTATTCATGATCCAACATCGGAAAGAAACAAAATGTCCATAAAATTGTGGTTATAGTCACATAATGGACACAATTCATCAATAAAGAGGAACAAACTACTCATACACAAAACAACATAAAAAAATTCACAAACATTAGGCTAAATAAAAGAATATTCATACAAAAGATAACTATGTACTTAACTTATACTTTCTAGAATAGAGAAAACTAAACTATAGTGATAGATGTCAGACCATCATTTGTATACATCAGAGGAGGGCATTGAATTCAAAGAGACATGGGAGAACTTTTTTTGGGTAATGGAAGTTTTCTATTCTTTAAATAAAGTTGTGATTATCAGAAAGAACACATTTATAATCATTCATTCATTTGTTCAGTTAAAATAGATGCACTTATTATTTGTAAGTTATATCTCAGTAAAGTTTTATAAAAAACTTTTACTAGAAAACATAAGAAAATATGTTTTCACCTTGGATTTATACCAAAAGTACTCATTTAAAAATAAAGAAAAAGAAATCTTAATTTATTAAGATTAAAATTTTAATATTTTAAAGATATCTTAAAGGGATAGAGGGAAATAAACATGATAAAAATTTCAGAAGATAACAGCATGTCTTTAAACCAAAAAGTTATAAGCTCCAGGAACACATAAAGAACTTTTATTAATGAGAAAGAGGAAAATAAGCAAAAAGGATAAACATTAACAGAAAAAACATATGCTAAAGTAATATATAAAAATCTTCACAGTGATCAGGGATATGCAAACCAAAATCAAAATGTGTTATTATTTTATACTCTCTTAACTGGCAAAAATATGTCCAAAAAATAGTAAGGAGTAAAAAGGACGTAGATCAATGGGATAACATATATATTGCTGGAGGTATAAATTCATATCACCTCTTTGGAAAACAAACTAATATTATAAGTTGATTTTTAAATTGACTGTTCACAACTCAGCAATTCCATCTCTGTACATACTGAAGAGAAACTCTTGTACATAAGCACATATACCAGTGGTCCCCAACCCCCAGGCCACAGACCAGTACCAGTCTGTGGCCTGTTAGGAACCAGGCTGCACAGCGGAAAGTGACTGGCTGGAGAATGAGCGAAGCTTCTTCTGTATTTACAGCCACTTCTCAGTGCTAGCATCATTGCCTCAGCCCCACCTCAGATCATGAGGCATTAGATTCTCATTTGGTCTCTGGTGCCAAAAAGGTTGGAGACCACTGACATACACAGTAGTCCCCCTTCATCCATGATTTTGCTTTCTGTGGTTTCAGTTACTCATGGTCAACCATAGTCCAAAAATATTAAATGGAAATTTCCAGAAATAAACAATTCATAAGTTATAAATTGCACACCATCCTGAGAAGTGTGGTGAAATCTCATGCCATCTCACTCTACCCTTGCCCCCCAAACATGAATTATCCAGAATATCCATGTAACAAACTTTATTTGCATAATGTTGAATTTAAAAGTAAGTCTCAGGTGAATATTTACAACATGATACCTTTATTTAAAGGTTCAAAACTATTTAAACTGAACAACACTTCAAGCAAGAGAGGAACATGAATGAATACATATTAGAATAAAAATAAGGTAACTTCCTACAGTAAACAACTATAAACCCTATTCAAATTTATAAAATAACTGTTTTGGGGCCTCTTTGTATGAACCAATACAAGACTACATCTGAGATAATGAAAAAAACATGAGAGCCTGATAGTCACACTATGTTTTCTTACCTGAAGGTATTTTTTGATTCATTTTGCATGGAATTTAAACAAGGGCATAGAATGGCAGTCTCACTAGATGCAAGGAACAGTTTTTGGTTCCAAGGTGAGAGAAGTGTATGACACATGTTAAGAGAGAGGAAGAAGCTGAAATGAAAAACTACAAAATATCTCTGTAAAAATTCCATGCAAGTTCTTAGGTGACTCCTAGGATATGTATCTAGCTTGCAAAGAATCTAAGAGGATGTGATTGACCTGCTAGGAAGAAGAAGAAATGATCACATATTTCAGAAGTCATAAAATCCTAGAGATCTTTAAACTTTAGGCTCAGCAAAGTATAAATATTTTAATAAATTCCAATCACTTTCAATTGAGACCCCAGAAGGCCATGTCCAAAGTGTAAGAATTCTGTTCTAAGAGAGAGAGAAAGACTACAGTAAAACAACCACGATAAATTCTAAAACCAAACCTCAATAGTATCAAGATGGTTTATTAGTAACTTAAATGTCTTTCAGTGCAGCATTTCACAATAATCAGAGAAAGATAACATAAGCCAGACCCTACGGCATATCTCCCACAATAAAATTAAAGATTACTACTATACATGTGTAAAAAAGGAAAGAGTAACCAATAATCACGAATTAAAATATAGTCAATAGAATTAAGCTCCTAGTAGATGAATAGATTCAAACTACTAGACCAAGATTTGAAAATAAATAATATGTCTATGTCATTTCTATATGTGAAGGAAAACAAAAGAAATGAGGGAGAATATGAATGAAAAGTTGAAAAATTTGCACAGATAATTTGAATCCATACAAAATAATTATAAACGTAGTCAAGAATGGTAAAAGAAAAATGTACAATTAGTCACTGAATCAATATGAAAGCTGACTGAACACAATAGAATATGGAACTAGTAACAGCAAAATATGGGGCTAGTGAACTCAAAGACACATTTAAATCCAGTATTTAACTGAAGCACAGAGAGTGAAAAAAAAATATGGGAAAAAATATATGAAAAATAAATGAAAGACATGCATTCCTTTATAATTGTCTAATAAATTAATGTCTAATAAATATTTAATAAATATTAAACATGTCTAATAAATATTTAATTGTCTAAGAAAAGGAAATAAAGTGTCACAATGAATATTAAAAGACCTAATGACTGAGAACTTCCCGAATCTGATTGAATAAATCAAACCATTGTCTCAGTAAATTCAGCAGAATAAAGGTAAAGAAAACCATCCCCCTAGACATATATACTCAAACTTCTGAAAATCAAAGGCAAAGAAAATCTTAAAAGCAGCTTGAGAAAAAATTATACTCTCTTGAAAGGAGCAACAATAAGATTGATAACTGACATAAAAAAATCTATGTAAACAAGAGAATAATGAAATTACATATGTAAAATATTAAAGGAAAAATAACTGGAAACCTAAAATTTTTTGCCAGTAGACCTGTACCACAAAAATGCTAAAGGAATTTCTTCAGGCTAAAGGAAGATAATATCAAAAAGAAACTTGGATCTTCAGGAATGAAAGAATAATAAAATAAATGATAAATATCTAAAGATTTTTTCCCATCTGAAGTACTTTTAAATGTGTATGACTGTTGAAATAAAAAGTTCATTACATTGCAGGGTTTCCAATGTATGCAGATATATACGACACCTATAACACAAAATAACTTAAGGACAAAGGAGGAGAGTTATAGGAACCTATATGTTCTACATTTTATGTAAAGTAATATAATATTAAATCTAAATAGATTACGAAATTATATAAACATACAGATAGATATAGAGCAATGCATCCCTAAATGAGCCCCTTAAACATTGATACAAAAAGATAATAATCAAACAAATAAACTAAAATTGAACATTAAAAATATTCAAATAGTCCAAAAGAAGGCAAGAAAGGGGACACAAAGTACCAAGATAAAAACAAAACAAATAAAACAAATAATAAAACTGTAGCCATATATCCAACTCTATCCATAATTAGCTAAGATGTTAATGGTCTGAACACTTTGATTTAATGGCAGATAATAACAGAGTAGACAAAAAGCAATAGCATACTATTAGTTGCCTATAGAAGTCACAATTCAAATATTAATGTCGGATAGATTGAAAATAAATGGGTGGATAATGGTACAACTTATCAAGTTTTATTTAATGTGGCAAAAGCTGTGCATACAGTGAATATAAATTAAATGTTTATATTAGAGAAAGAATAAAGATATAAAACAAGTAACTCAAGTTTCCATCTTATGTAATTAGGAAAAAAAGAACAAATTAAACCCAAAACAATCAAAAGGAGGGAAAAATAAAGATAAGGGGTGCAATCACTGAATTCAAAAACAGAAAAGCAATAGAGAAAATGAAACATAAAGCTAACTTTTGAAGAAATCAGTAAGATTGATAAAACTCTTACCAGACTGACCAAGAAATACTGGGACAAATTACCAAAATCTGATATAAAAATAAATCATCACTCCAGAATTTAAAATAATAATATAAGGTAATACTAATAATAATATAAGGTAAATAATTATATGCTCATAAATTAAATAATTTAGATGAAAAGAACCAACTTCAAAGACATAAGCTATCATAATGCACTCATGAAGAAATAGATAACCAGGATATCCTCAGTATCTATTAAAGACATTTAATTTGAAATTAAAAATCTTTCGAAAAAGAAAACTTCAGGCACAAATGGTTTCATTGATGAAATCTACCAAATATTTCAAAAAGAAATAATATGCGCTTTATACAATCTCTTCCATGAAATAGAAGAGGAAGGAACACTTGTATGTGTGCAATAGAAAAAATATTGATTGTGCAAATCAAATAGTAATAACTTATAGGCTTAAAATATATGTAGATTCAACAGTGATGAAAGAGAAAATAAATTATTTAAAAAATACTTTACATAAAGGCAAGAAAAAAGGAAAAATAATATGAAACATATGTATCAAATAGAAAACAAATATGAAAAAGATGACCATAAATCCAAATAAATTAGCCATTACTTTGAGTGTAAATAGACAAAATACCCCAAATCAAAATTCTAGAATTGTCAAAGTGAATTTTAAAAATCAACAACTATATGCTACTTAAGTGAAACATACTTTCGAACATGAGAAAATGTTTAAAAATAAAATAATGGAAATGAAAGACCAACAAACATTATCCATAATATCTCAAATATGCCAGCTATATTATCAGACAAATAGATTTTAAGGCAAAAAGCATTAGCAGACATAACAAAAGACATTTTGTAATAATAAAAGTTCAGTCCAAAAGAAAAACTCCAAAATTCTAAATCTGGATGTCCCCAATAACATAGCTTCAAAACCTATCATTTGAAAATACACTAAAAGGAGAAATCTACAAATCCAGTCACAATAGTAGACAATAAGATAGAATACATAGTCTTTTTAAGGGCTCATGGAATATTTACCCAAGCAGACCACAGGCTGGTCATAAAGTAAGATACAAATTTTCAAAGAGCAAAAATCATTCACAAGTTCTATGATCATGGTGGAAATAGATTAGAAACTATTAATTAAAAGATGACTAGAAGATCTATTCTACTTAAAAAAAATAAGCAATATGCTTCTAAATAAAACCATAAGTCAAAAGGAATATGAAAATAAAATTAAAGTTTGAGCTGAATAACATTAAAAGTAAAGTATGTCGATATAGATTCCAGATGGCATAGATAATAAAGGTTGTACCTGCCTCCTCTAGAGACCACATCAAAATTATAGCAAAACTACAGAGTAACCAGCATGTGAAGCTGCCAGAGTAACCAGCATGTGAACAGAGGCCCTAAAACTAGGTCACCTCAAATAACAGGTCACCTCAAAACAGTAGGAAGGGGCGGAGATGTGAAACGGCTTGGTCCGACAACCTCAAGTGGTGATTGAGATTTGGGAGGACTATCTTGGCTGCAGAGCCATCTCCCCAACATAAGAAGTGAGGAGTTCCAGCTGTACACTGGGCTTTCAAGAACAGGGTTCCAGTGCTAGGAAGGAAGTCCCCACAACCTCTGGCTGTGAAAACCAGTGTAGGTTGCAGTTGAGTGAGACAGAGGGTGGCGAGAAGCAGAGACCTCTGCTTCCTCTCAAAGGCCCATGCCTGGCCTTACTCACTGATGGAATCGCTTGCTCTGAGCTCCAGCACTGGGGCAGCTGCTTGAGAGATGCCCGGGACACAGTGAGGCACTGAGCTGTCGGGTTTCAGGGTGAGGGATGGAGGGGCAGCTGGCTTCCGAACAGAGGTGCGGGCAGAAGCCATTGTTCCTTTGTCGAGCCCTTCTCTAAGAATGTTTATAGCATTATTATTAATAGACAAAATATAGAAAAAACTCGTGTTAACGATAAAATAAAATGTGAAATATTCATAAAATAAATATTGCATGTCAATGTGTATTAATCATGTCTTTGTATTTTCCATGTGGCTGATGCTTTGATATCTGACATTCAGATCCTTGCTAAACTTTGGAGAGACTGTCCCTCCCAGTGTTAGTCAATTCCTAAAGATAATAACTGACTCAATTCCTAGAGATAGTAACTGCACGTGTGCCTTTTATATTCAAACGAAGCAGTTCAGAACCCATAGCCCCCAAGCACCGCATTTATAGAGTTCTTACACTCTGGGCTTCTATTCCCTGCCCTAATCATCCCAGGGCCAAGGCAAGGTATTAGACAACCAGGTGCAGTTCCAACCTTCCAGAAGGCCCCTAAAATTATCTAAACTAGCTAATCCTAAACCTGCTTATCCTGCTTCATTCATTACTTTCTGCAGAAACCACAACAAAGTCTCTTGCCTACATTGTCACCTGTTCCCTCTGCCTCCTCTCTGACCCTGATGCTTTCCTGCATGGCCCTGTGTGGTGGGGTGCACCCCTCCTCCTAGGAGCTGTAACAAACTATGTTTCCAATGGCAGGCATCTCCCCATTTGCTGGCCTCACCATACCTTAATAAAAATAAAACCTACATTTTAAAACTCAGTAGGAATGAATAAACTAAAATTACATACAAAAATCATAATAAATCTCATAAACATGATATCGAGCAAAGGAAGGCAGTTAATAGAAGAGTGTAGAGTTTGTGTGTTAGATGTCAATATTATTTTCGCCGGTGAGTGTCATGACCAGAAGGGGGCACCAGAGAGATTTCTGGGGGCACGGGATGTTCTGCTTCTTGATGTGGCTGTTAATTGTGTGAAAATGTTCACTTTCTGAAAATCACTGTGATTTACTCATGAGTTAGGCACTTTTCTGTATGAGTATTACACTTTTGTTTATATTAGAAAAATTACTAGGATTCAGCCACAATTATACCCAGAATCAAATAGCATTCCAAAACTGGAAAGAATAAAAATAAATTATCTGACACCTCATACAGTAAGTTTTAAAATTAACAATAAAATGAACACTAGGCAGCATGAATGCAGAAAAAAAAAACCAATCCATTAATTAGAGTAACGTACAACAAATTGATTAAACAAATTAGACTTAGTTCTTTGAAAAAAAATCAATAATAAAAAAACTTCTGTCAAGTCTAATTAGGAAGTAAAGGGAGACAACACAAATACCACAATAGTAGGAATGAAAAGAGAGATATTTCAAGAGATAGATTTTTTACATATTTGCAGATACTATATGGAGCTTAGTAATGAATTTGAAAATGTCAGTGATATGCAAGATTTTCTGTAGAGTACTAAAAATGACTCAAGGAAATGTAGAAAACAGGAAGTTTCCAGGATATCGAGGTAATAGCCCAGATAATTTTACAAGTTAAATTATTTCCAGTTTTCAGGAGCTCCGCCCACACAAGTGCAAAAGAAGCAGCGATTCCCTATCCACATTGTGAAGGAAGTACAAACTGAATAAAAGTTGAACACAAGCATCTGAGAGAGAAACTATAGGTCAGTGTCATGTATGCATCTGGGTAGAAAACCTCAATTTCAACTGCAATAACAAAAAAGCAAAATGAAAAATATATATAAAAACGAGAAGCCACGATCAACTCCTGGGAAAGGTCTCCCTATTTATAAAAATAAGAAACACAGAAAGGAATGATCCTCTTCTATGTGCTGCTTTCTTGTTGCGTATGACCGTTGGAACTGCCACAGCCATCGTGAAGCTTCGACGTGAAGCTATGAGGAGAGCTCAGATTGTGCCCTGAGGACAGCCAAGTAAAAAGATGAAAAAGAGCAGAGCATTTGATCTGGGGACTGAATGTCTGAACTGGCCAACTCAAGAGTCATCCTGGCTGTAGGCCTCTTTTTATGTGAGATATTAAGTTTTCTTATTGTTTAATCCACTTGAGATGAGCATTCTGTTACTTGCCGACAAGTACATTCTAATTATGAACAAAAGTAAATTAAATTTAACTTGAGAGGAAAAAAAGAAAATTTTTGAGATGAGTCTAAGAACTTTTTTTTGATCAATAAAATTTAGTAGAACATATGATAAATGTGACACTTAAAGCAATGGGGAAAGACAGAATTCTAGATAAATGGTAGTGGGAAACATTACTGAAAAATATTAAAGCTAAGTCATCACATCGTAATTTATCCCAAATCAAACCCAAGTGGATAGCAGATTTCATTGAAATAAAATCAAACCATAAAAATACTAGAAGAAAGTATGGATGAATACTATCAACTTTGCAAATTGGGTATTTTTTTCCCCTCAATTTATTTTTTATTTTTATGACTTTCTAAGAAATACAAACACATACATTGTTAAATGTCTCTATGTGCAAATCTTTTCTTTATTCAAAGGCAAACGATTTACGAGTACAAAATATTTGAGACAAATAATTACTAATTCCTTTCTGAGAATTTCTATGGTTGACAAGAAAATTTTTATCCCCTGAGGTATAATTTTAAAAATATGAAATTCAAATGACCAATGACTGTATTTTAAAATATATAATCCCATAAGAAATGCAAATTTAGCAACGTCATTTTTTCATACTGCTACCAAATTAGCATAGATGTTTTTGAGCCTAAGATATAAGAGACTTCTATACATTACTGGCGGATGTGAAAATTATTCAATCTTTCTATAATCAATTTGAAAGTATGTACCAAGTACATAAAGAATTTTTTAAAAAGGTATTATCGTTGGTTTGGCAATTCCACTTCTTAAAAAATACAAGGAAATAAATATAGATATAATTAAATTGTATATATTCCGGATGTTCATTACAACACTATTCTATAATAATATGGTGAAAATGCCTGAACATTCATCACATAAGAAGATAAAATAAATGATGGCTCCCTGTAAGTTGAGTAATGTGTTTCCATTAAAAAATCATAGTGGAAAAGAACAAAGAAATGAGAAAATACATCCAATATAGCATTAAGTGGGAAAGTCAGGATATAAAATGTATGCAGCAATTTGATAAATATACCTATCACTATCTCTATCTCTACGTATAGAGCAAGGGGTTGGGGGTCAGGGGGAAGAAAGAGTAAATAAAGAAAATGCACCAGAAATGTTAACAGTATTTATTCATTGGTTCAGAGATTATAGCTGACTTCTTCATTCTTCTTTTCATTTATCTGTATTTTCTAAACATTCTACCCTAAATGATCATGTATTGATGCTATCATCAAAAATGTAGTGGTAAATGTTAGTTAAAAGGAAATAGTACTTAATTGTATCTTTTCCTTATACCTTTACTCAGATGAAGCAGACGTTGGTTTTGGTTCTCAGCTCTGTCGAAAGTGGTTTTGCACGAGATTTCAGAACAGGCAACATTTTTATTGGGGGAAATCCGCTGCAAGAATGCTAATCTGTAAAGAGGCTGAAGTTTATTTCTCTTCTGTTATTCACTGTGCACAGTCGGGAGTCTCTATCAGAGAAGCTTAATAGAGATCCTGAAAAATTCTCAGACTGGATCCTCCTAGTCCTACCACTGCCCATCTCCTCGTCCTCATTACTAAACCCACTGTACAGCTCCTGGCACCAGCTGCTGGATCCCTAGCTAAGGGATTCCACTATGCTCCAAGAGGTGGCTCTTACTTTATTAGTGAGAGCTATCCTGTCTGCTGGCAGGTGCCTTTTCCACCTGACCTCACTGCTTAGAACTTTTGAACCTTGAGAATGTGGGACAATTTGTAACACAATGTAGCTGACCTGGGCAAGAATGTTAATAGTGTATGCACATCTAAGCCCAGGGAGGGCTGGGGCCCTATGGTGTGGCAATCAGTGCATGATGAGCAATTATTACTCAGCAAATTATCAGCAGCCATAAGATCCTCCTGAGGACATGACATCAAGGGGGGCATTTGATTCTTGTGCAAAGCCAGCTTTTATGAAGAATCAAAATTGACAGAGAAGACAGAAGAAGCAGCTTAAGTCTTAAACTAGTAAAGGAGAATGAAGCCCTCCCATTTCCCTGGGTAATTGCTGGAACAGGGAGGCTGACCCAAGGGCACTGGAGCAACATCAAGTCAGCAGGCTCCAGACCAATGGGAAGGGACTGTGAAGCCCTCATGCTGGCTGGGGGAGGAGAGGAGATGATAGGAGGATGGAGTGGAAAGTGGGTGGGGTGAAGTCACAGAACTGTACCATCTTGAGTCAGGAAGAATGTTCTGGGTAGTGTGCCACTCATCCACCCCCCAACCCGCACCCCCCCACCCCCACATAAATCTTCCTTCCAGCCCAGCACGGCCACGCACTCATTGGTGCTACATAATCGAGTCTTTACAGTCTCAGGGCCTCAATTTCCCAGATGGAGCTGCTCAGAAAACCATGGAGATTTGGGGGATGGGGAGACTGTGCAGGGGAGTCGCAATTCCCCAGCTATTGCAACCACTGCATGTCTGCTTCTACAACTGTTCGACATATTTGGGTTCCAGTAAGATTCTGCTGGAAGAAATTTTCTAGGACTAGAGAAAATCCTTTAAAAACATTAGACAAAATTCTTTCTCAGTCTCTTGGTCCTAACTCGATTCTACTCTATTGAAAGCAACAACAACAAAAAAAACCAATCCTGTTTGTCTCCTGTCATACCAAGGTGTGCTTTGTCCTGGATTGCCAACTCATAGAGCAAGCAGACCCACAGGCTTTCCCAATGCTTCTGCCCACTTCCCCATCTTCCTGCCCAAAGAGGCAGGCTGCGTTCCACCAAGCCAGTGAATCAGGTAGATGGCACTTCTGGGAAATAAGGTTCAAAGAGCCTACGAGCAGCTGGCAATTTCCCAAGGTTTTCACTGCGCCAGGGCCACCGTGTAAGTGGAAGGAAGGGAATGAATCTCCCACACTGATATCAGGATGGAGAAGGGTGGACATCCTCAGCAATCATGTCATGGAAAAATGTTTCCGCAGGGCTGAGGCTGGTGTTACACTCCAGGCAAGTCATGCTTATGGAATAAAAGACAACCATGTTTTATTTCTTCTATTAATCACACCAAAACAGTCCCAGAAATAAAATCTCATCAGAGGTGAAGCTCCCTGGTCTCTTTCGGCCTTTGGTCTTTACAAGAAGTAAACATCTGCTCCCAGGCATGGAAGTGGGGCTGGGCACTACCCAGGCACACAGAGCCCTCCTCCTGCCTCTAGCCTCAGGTCTGGCACATGGCGTGGTGAGGAGCTGCAATCCAGGACACTTTGAGACAGGTCATGTTCTAAGCCTGCTTGTGCCTCTTTGCTCTTGCGGGGCCAGGGATAGAACGCTCAAGTTAGTATACAGGCCCATCTTCCTGAAGCTGACGGCCCAGGCCACACAGGAGAGTTCTCACTGCCAAGTGCTACAGCAAGGTCATTACCCTGATTGACCCCTCTATTCAACCAGGAGGTTCCTATTACCTGCACCTCCATCTGAGAAAATGAAGGTTCAGAGAAGGGAAGGTAGAACCAGGAGTGACGCAAAGGTTCCCACAACAGAAGAGACAACATATGTATGATGTACCTTTGTCCACAGTAGGTGCTTCATTGTCCCTGCTTGTCTCCCTCTTGTCCTGCCCTCAACAGATTTCCATGCCCCCACCTTTGGAAACTTTCCTACATGTGGCCTCCAACAATCTTGTCCCAGCTCAAGTCATGAGGTAAGGACATTTGCATGGAAAAGTCCATGGGAACCCCCTTTGGAGATTTCTGTCTGAACAAAGAGAAAGCTGAGAAGAAATCTGTAGGGCTCCAACAAGAACAAGCATGCACCTCCAGGGCAGATGTCAGTCCAAGTCCTGTGGGAACTGGACAGGACTCTCCAGCAAAGCCTGACCCTGGCAGCATTGCTTGCTGATCACCTGCACCCAGCAGCTCCAAGCAGAACACAGAGATGATTGATGTTTTGCCCAGAGTTATACAGCGAGCTGGTGACATAGACTCTTGATTTTGCCATCCAGCACTCTCTCAACGAGAATGCACTTCCTGGTTGAGATAATTTAATTAGTATTTATCCAGCACCCTGCAGTGAAAGGTGATCACCCATTCTTTCCATACTCTGATGAGGCTGAGTAATAACAGTCTCTTGGTGCCACTTAATCTAAAACATCTTGGTGACTCACCCTCCCCCAACTTCCCTCCAGAGTATTTACTTTAAGAAAACATCCATTTGTTCCCTAATTTAAATGAGTGCTTTTGGTTTAAATCTTAAAGGAACTACTTGGTTTTGGTTTTTGTGTCCCTGTTTGTTTGCTGTAGTTGTTTTAAAATTAACATATGTAGATAGATAAATAATATATTAGAATATATACATATACTAAGATATATATCATCTTTTTAGTGATCCCCTGACCCTGCTCCAACATGACAGTATTTTGCAATCAGCCCAGTTGGCTCTTGTAACAGCTCTGCACTGGACATGGCCACAGAGAGATCATTTGAATGGAGGTGGGAGAGTCCTCAGAGTTGCCCTGTCCTTCTTAGATTGACCAATCTTTGCACCAACTTTGTGAGCCTCAGAACCCTAACCCTGCCTTCAAATCTGCTTCCCACCCTCAACTTTATTTTTAGGTAACCCCAATTTCCCAGCCTTCCCCTTACAGCCACATGTTCACCCAGGAACAGCAGCTCAGCCCTGCCTTTAATGCTGCCCTAGAACCATGACACTTTGTCCAAATCCTCTCCTTGCTTCATCCTGAAACCTTCCAGACCTTGCTTTAATGCACACTGGGCCTGAATAACAAACATTTGCTATGGTAAATCCCATTCCTGCTTTCCAGATAACTTCTCTTTAACAGCGATAAGCTGCCAGGCAGACAGATAACAACTAGGATATGCAAGTTATTAAGGGCAGATTTTAAAATGACAAAGGATACATTTTAAAATAAAGCCCACTTGAAAATCAGCTTCTGTTCCAACTCAATTACATTCAGGCTTCCTGTTCAGAAGCTCCTTATACTGAGAGATTCCAGCTCACATTGGCTTCAGGGTATTGGAAGAGAGTTGCCGTAGCAACATGGGAGGTCCAGACACCTGAAACAGGAAGTGGAGGGCACAAAGCTTCCTGCTCCCTCAGGCACCTTGAGTGGCCAGCATGGCCCCCCATCAGCTGCCTAAGATGAGGCAGGGACCCTCACGGCCAATATTCTCACCCACTATGGGGACTTTGGTGTCCCCGTAGTGGGTGAGAATATTGGCCGTGAGCTGAGCTGAAAGAAGGGGGATGGGGTAGCAAAAAGAGCCATCAGACAGGGACAGATTGTCACTGACCTTAGAAGAACGCTGAGGAATAAAGGTAAGTACCACAGCAGACATGAATGGTTGTTTTGACAAGCAGCTACACTTAACAACCTCCTTATCAAGTAGCAGTCCCAACACAAGTCAATTTCTATTGTAG
>NW_011888801.1:11447945-11448341 GCF_000151845.1 Pteropus vampyrus
GCCACCATGAGTTACCCAGCCCATGTGTCTCTTACTGCCTGCTTCTTATCCTCCTTGCTCACTTTTCTGTCCATGGCCTTGTCTCACTCTTGGATCTGGGGGACACTGGCAGTAAACTCTATCTCCTGCCTCAGCCACAGTCACAGCTGTCCCCGCAGTTGGGCTGACCAGCTACTCTGGGAAAACACAATGCCCCTTCCAGCCTAGCCCAGGATTGCAAGACTGGCTCTCCAAGCCCCAGCAACAACACTGGACTGCCAGGGGCCCCTGCTGTACTCAGAGACTGCATTAGCAGCACTATGACTCTTTCTCTTTGAAATTCTCTGAGCCTCCTCCACACTGTACCCCATAAACACCAGCATGGAGGGCAATATCAGCAGAGAATGGGAGGGAGGA
>NW_011888801.1:11449351-11468427 GCF_000151845.1 Pteropus vampyrus
GTGTCCAGCATGGACCTCCCTCCATTCCATGGCTTGGTGGACTTGCGTATGCAGTTGAGGCTTGCCATGCTGTGCCACTTCCGGTCCTCCAGCTTCCTGTGGAAGGCGTTGGCCAGCATCAGAACACTGTCATACAAGTAGAGGTTGGAGATCTGCAAAGACAAAGATGGTGAAACCCTTTCCACTGGTATATTTCCATAGAGAGGGAGGGAAACAAGGAGAGGACTGAGGTGACTTAAGATTCCAACACTAAGAAATGGTGCTCATTATTTATGCCACATCCTCTGGCTTCTAGATGTTCATTTGAAAACCTAGCCAGGTGCCAGAGTCCTGACTAGAATAAGACCTAACGCTGCTTCAGGAACTGGAGTTAGGAGGTAGATCCAGACAACAACAGGAGAACCAGGCTGATCAGCACAACTGGGTCTTGTATGCAAGCTCTGTGTGAGACTGGAGTGGGGCATCCTGCTTACATAACAAAGGATGAAGGCAAGGATGAGGAGAAACCAAAAGATGGAGAGAATTGTAGGGAGGGCACAGCATTAGGCAAAGGCATGACTATACAAATGAGTAGGGCCAAGTAGGGCAGGGTCTGCCAGAATTTCCTATAAAGGACCAAGGTAAAGATTTTAGGTTTTGTGGGGCTTACAGTCTCTTCTGCAACTGCTCAATCCTGCAGGTATAGTGTAAAGCAGCCATAGAAGATACTTAAGTAAAGGACATGCCAATGAGACTTTACTCACAAAAATAGGCAGTGGGCTGGATTCAGCCTGTGGGCCATAGGTGGCAAATCCCTGGGTTAGAAGGAAAAAAAAATAGTTCAAGATACCTGCCAATAGAGAAGGAGGAGGATCAAGAGGGAGGCAGGGACTGGACCGTGCTGAGGAGTAACAACACATGTGACTTTGGGGAAAAGGACACCATTGGAGGATCTGTGCTTAGAAATGATATCTGTGCCTTAGAAAGAACACTCTGGCCTTGGATGAGCCTAGGGTGGAAGGTGGGAGAGGCCACGGAGTCTGTACCTGCTGGCTAGGGGACACTTTAGGGATTTGCAACAATGTGCATCTAAGAACTTCCTCTCTGCTTAGCTGTCCACAGCACAGCTGTACAGTTGTAGAGGAGACAAAGCCCATCTCAGCGCTCTGGAGAGCATGGTTCTGAGTTCTTGGAGAAGTGGGAATAACAGTGAGAAGAGCTGCACCGCAGCAGTGCGATCCCGGGGTGGGACGAGTCTGGCTCACTCTCCTGATCATGATTAAAGACCCTGACCTGGATGAGCCGAAACACCAATGCCTGCCTTCTCAGGGGCCCAACAAGCGCTCCCTGTGGGGAGGATGGCAGCCCTATTCTCAGATGTTAACCTCATGCCACCCCACTCCTCCCAGGGGATGTCATCGAGCACAGAAGGAGGAGAGGAAGAGGAGGGTGTGGGGAGGAGGTAACATCGACCCTCAGTCAGGTGCATGACCCCTAACAATAACTGTTGCACAAACAACCATCAGCAAAGTGGGTCAAAGGGATGATTCTCTACACATTTAAGCAGCAAGATGTCAGCTAAAAATATTTCAGAAAAACAAAATCACCGTATATAAATAGGAGCATATGTCAGACTCACAGAACTCCTGGGAAGATCAAATGAGATCCTTGGGCTGCAGGAAGAACCCCTGATGCCACCCAGCCTACCTCCCCCCAGTCCCCAGAATGCCCCTTGCACCCCTGACACCGCCATGCCTTGTTCTCAGCCTGCAATTTCTATCCTCACATGTCTTCAACTGGGTGCCCCCAAAACAGAGCCCCAGACAAGAGCTTGAGTAATAGGAACCATCTTGAGAACTGCAACTGAAATCAGAGGTGGGCCAAAGGAGCTGGTATAGGACATCGAAAACATCTGCTACATCATGCCTGCCCAGCAATTCATGCTAAGTTTCAAGGGTCATCTCTGTCCATGACATGTCCAAGTAGAGCTGACCACTTCTGTGGGTATCCCTGTGCCCTGACCATCCCTGAATATCCCTTTCTTATGTGCCTTCAACCTGTGCTTTCGCAGTTGGCACAGGAATGTATGCCACTAAGGTGCCTGTGTGCCTGGTATCTCTCCATGCTGTAGGTGTAAGATGGGTGGAAGATGGACAAGAGATGTCTCAGTGGTAGCAGGAGAGTATCTGGGATGACTGACCACTGCTGACTGAAACAAGGGCCTCAGGCCAAAGGAAAGCAGGCATGTTAGCAGCTGGTGACCTTTTTCAGGGCCCTGCAGTATACAGGTGCTTACTTGACAGCAGAGAGAAGTTATTCCTACCACCAGGAATTTACCCTCTGCCCTATAGGGAATACTAGGACAAAATCATGTCTCCCACCACTCCAGTCCTGGGGAGCATTTATTTGGGAATGCTCTACCAGTCCTCCTAACTCTCAGGAGCCCCTACCATAGCAAAATTATTTTTTACATGTCTACCTTCTGTCTGGAATACAAAGCCATAATGGAGATGTTGTTATAAGAGAATGTAAGCCACTTAGATTCGGCTTGGTGTTATTTTTTTTTCTCTCTCTCTCTGAAAGGATAACTTAAGGCTGAGAGTCCTTGTGACATGAAAATTTCCCTTCTCAAGACATTTATGGATCTCCCATCCACCCGCTCATAGCTAATGCTATTCAACCAGTGGGACATTTTGATTCACATCTACACCTATAGACACACTCACACACACATAGGCAGAACCAACTCAGCTGTGGCCCAGACCAGCATCCAGTAGAATTTCCCTTTTTCCTTCTAGCATTCAATTCACAATGAATTAAGGTACTTAACAAATGTATGAATGCAGAAAGGTCTGCAATGAAGAGCAACAGGCTCTTTTCCAGGCATGGAAAGGCCTTCCCACTGTCTGACATCTATCACCTCGGGCACCTTCTTCCATGATATACTACACGCTGTCAATTCATAAGTATACTTACCTCAGCAAACTTTGAGCTTCTTAAGTGCAGGGAACATTTTTTTTTTCACTATTTTGGATATACCTCTATATATCTCTCTATATATTCACTACCTCTAGAACCTAGTACCCAGCACCAATCAAGGCACATGGTTGGTTATTAATGTACATTTGATGACAGATGAATGGTGGATGGAAAGAAAGAAGGAAGGAAGGAAGGAAGGAAGGAAGGAAGGAAGGAAGGAAGGAAGGAAGGAAGGAAGGAAGGAAGAAGAGATGAACTGATTTCCTACTAAGAAGGTGCACACTGAACTTGGTTCACAAAAAGAGAAAATATGGAAAACAAACAGCAGGAAAAAAGATTTGCTGCCTCCAACTTTGACTTGAGAGGGAATCTCCTTTATTCAAATAATTTGTTTCTCATTTATAGCCTATTTAAAATGTCTTCTTAATCCTCACTTGGAACTGTTTCCATCTTCTCCACTGACTGCTGCCCCTTCTCCTGGTAAGGTGCTGTCTCAATACTTCCTTGCCTTAAGCAGAAGCTGACACTCAGTATTGGTCTGTGGGTCCACTTCTGCTCCCCAGCCTCAGCATCCTCACTTAGGCGACCTGCTGGTTTCACTGGTGGGAATGCAAAGGGAGGAGTGCTACCCTCACAGTCTGGTTGTCCAGAGAAGGGATGTTTGGGGAAAAGATCAAGAGCAGATCACAGAAAGGCAGCCTCTCCTTAGGGCTCTCTCCAGTTCCTGACAAAGGTAAGAAAAGCCTTTCCTCAGGGTGGGTGGGTAGAGATCAGTGTCAGGCCTTGGTCATGCTGTGCCCTTGAACCAAGAAGAGTGGTCTGGAAGGAGAGAGGCTCCCAGCTGCAATCCGTACATCTCACTGGTCTCAAAGGGCTAACAGCCCATGCTGGAGCTATAGGCCACAGAGCTGGGGTGGGAGTTAGTGAGGAGCTGGCCTGAAGGAGTCCCTGCCTTTCTTCCTCACAGAGCCTGGGGCTCTGGTTACCCTAGGAACACTGCAACACAAAAGTGATAAGGAATCAAAAAAAGCATTTCAGGTAAGAGTAGACTTGAGAAGCAAAAGAGGAGCCAAAGTATCAAGGCCAAGGAGATAGCAGAAGAAAGATCCAGACACAAAGCAAAACACCTGGCACCATGTCAGACATGTCAAAAGGCATCAAGTGAGAAGCACACCAGAGCCAGAGCTAGAAGAGGGGCCCAAGGCTTTTCTGGGAGGCTGTGGCCTCACTCTAGATGGGAACCGAGCTGGTTCAGCTGGCCGCCCTAAAGATGTATATGAAGTTCCTCTTTCACTCTCATGCAGTAGGACTCTTACTCTATTGTGCCAGCAGCTGAGCCGGGTCACCAGGTAGGATGAGCAGGAGCTTTGGATTCATCACAACCTGGGCCAGCTTTGTTCAGTGCTATACTCCAGTGTTGACAACAATGTATGGATATAGCAAGCACTCAGTAAATGCTTACTGAATGGGTGAGTCGAATCTCCACTTGCATTCATTTGCTGAGTAGTGTTGAACAAGTCATTGAATGCTCTTGACTTATGTAGATAATAAAATGTGATGTGATCGGTGGCCCTAGAGAAGTGCATTGGGCAGCCCTGATTTACTCCCTGTGAAAAAAGGTGCACCAATACTGTCCTAAGCTCTTTGCATGCATTTTCATTTTTGGAGGGAACACAGATAGGAAAAAAATGGAAGAGAACATAAAGGACCCAAGCCAGTAGCTGACTTCAATGTGGATGAGCTAAGAGCTCCTCCAAGGGTGTCGCAGTCACTGGGACCCAGTACCTGTCTGGCCTATCAGAAGAAAATTGAGCTTGGATCTGCCAACACCACTCACCCTCTCGCCCAATTTCTCTTGGTCTGAAAGCTTTTCAAAAGTGAGCAGGGGTCATATCTGGCTTTCGTAGTTTCTGGCTCAGAAGACTGAGCAAGAATCAGTCCTGAGCATTATATCCCCAATCCTGCCTATAATCTGCTCACCTGAGCACATGTCCCTGGTCTCTCGCTGGCCCCAGCAGCAAAGTCACAGCTGCCACAGCCCCCTGGGTCTGAGCCTGGCCTTTCAGAACTGCATGCCCTGAAGTGTTGCAAAGCTGCCTCTGAGGGAAAGGCAACTTTTCTGTCCCTTGGGTTGTTCCACAAAAGTAGTCAACACAGGAAGACCCAGAGTGGGGCCTCTATAATACCCTGACCCAGGTTCCTGACAGGAAGGTGGCTTGGACCATTGCAATAAAAAACCTGATATGTGCAGTGCAGGGCTGGCTCAGCCATAGAAGCCTTCAGAACAGCCAGTCCTGTAATGAGACCACCCAGGTATGCACGAGCAAGGGGGAGGCAGACAGGATATGACTAGAACAGTGGGCAGCTGCAGCCCAGCCCTGTGGGAGGTGCTGTGTTCTGCACTCTGTTGTCACCTATTGCCTGTCCCCTACTCAGGTTTAGGAGTTTCTGTCCTGGGGAAGCTTCCTTACGTCCTCTCTACATGATCACCTGTCCACCACCACCACAGCATGATTCAAGTGCCCTCATTTGTCACTAGGAAGACAGTAACCACTGGTTACTTTGTCCTCTAGTCTGAGGATCTTTCATTCTACCCTCCACAGAGTTGCCTTTCTTGGATGTACATCCTGTTCTGTCATGTCTTCAAGGGCTACACCCTGCCTCAGCACCCTGGCAGCTGCCCTTATCTCCAATTGACCTTCTTGCATCTCACCTCTTACCTCAGACACACAGAATTCTGCCTGTGCTAGCCTATGCACATGCCATTCTCCCTAACTGGAACATGCTATAGAGATTAATAGTCCCAATTTATTTGGAGTTTGTGAGAATTAAGAGAGAGAACATTTATGATCTATCTAACAAAGGAACTGGCATAGAATAGGTGCTTAATGGATGTTTGTGGAATTAATGAATGTTGGATTAATAGTTTTAAATCTGTTCTTAGAAAAAAAAATGCCAAGGTAAAGAGATGTCAAGGCATTTGCAAAGAGGACGCCTCTTAGAATATGAGTAACAGAGGATGGAAACCATGGTGGGAAAACGGTATAGGAGCTCTGGACCAGTGTGTTCCATGTGGAATTGTCCATTTCCAGTCAGAGTCTGGGGTATGAACTTCCATGCGAGGTGGGTTCCCGAGAAGGCTTGAATTTCCAAAGTCAATTACCTATCCAAGAGGTGAGTCCTCAGAAGGGAAATAGGGAGGGTAAGGCCACATCTCTGGGGGGCAGAAGAGGGAATTCAGTCATGAGCTCTTCACTGGAGCTTGCAGTTCTTGAGAAACCCAGGTACACCCTCCTGTCTGCTGGATAATTAAAGATCAATTGCATGAGGCAAACTGAGGACCAGAGATGGAAAAACTGGTTTGATTTTCTAAGAGTTAGTACCAGAATCTCCATTTCACCAGTAACTATATTTTATTTAGGAATATACCTTGTGTCAGCAGGAACAAAGGTTACCAATAAGATTGTTAAATTGATCTTCATGAGAAAATAAGGAGAATTTACTTAGGTGTCAAGACCCAGAGGGAGAAAAGAGAAGGTGGAGAGAGAAGCCAGCAAGATAGAGAGAGGGTGGGGCATGGGAGAGGGAGGGGGGTGTTCAGCACATCAGAGATTGTGTGTGCAGCTACAGTGTAAATGCCACCACTGACCCCCACCACACATGAATGACATCATCTCTGAGACTTGGATTTGTTGTCTCGTTGGAACCAGGAAAGACACTGATTTCCCATCTGGAAAATGTCCATGCCAGGTGGGGTGAAAAAAGCGCTATTCGAGCTCAGATAATCTGTTTACTTACTGAGTCCTCCGAAGCAGTATTAGAGCCAGAAGTAATGGAACTATAAGCTCCCCAGCACTGTGAAAATCTCTGAGCAGTTCAGGAGAGTTGTGTGCTTCCAATCCTGTCTGGACCTCAGCAGTCTGAGATCTGTGCCCACCCACTTCAGACTGGAAGGGAGAGGTTCTGGAGGATGATGGTTGTGTGTGTAACTGGCTGTCTGCCCTCCTGGTGCTCTCTGCATGTTTCTCCATAGTAAATCTGAAAATTTAGGCAAGTCATATGAAGGTGCTCCAAGCTTGTCTCCATTATACTATACTCCAGGAGGGTTATGCATCCACATTATCAAGATAAGAATCCTTTTTGAAGGCAAAGGAAGATGAATGGCAGGCCAGGATTAGAGCCACATGCACCAGCTGCATCTTGCCATCAGACCATTATCTGCCCCACGCCAAAGCTGGAATCATGGAAAATGTTTTTATTAAGAAAGGCTGAATTTCTTCTAGGTTTCTAAAGAGCCCAGTTTTTCTCTTCCCTCCGTCATTAATCAAGCCAAGTGGACTGTTCAGGGAGATCTCACAGAGACAAACAGCGGGAACTGACCTTTGACCAGATCCTCAGACAGGCTCCGGTCACCCAGCAAAATCAGACAAGCAGCCGGCAAAGGGTCCAGCTGGGAGGACAAGCTGACGCCCAGATGTCACAGCTTGAGAAATCCATCCCCAAGCGAGGCCTTTCTGCCAAACTGCTGCCGGCCCACCTGTCCAGAGAGCAGGCACCACAGCCAGGCCTGAGGAGGGACAGATGGCAGCAGAGGCCAAAGGGTACTGGAGCTCTGCTCATGGCTGAATCCACGGGGAGGATGTGCAGAGTGGGGTGGGGCATTTGTCTATACCAGAGGACCTCTAGTTCCAAATGCATATGTGGCCGCCTGCAGCCAGAATGGCAACCAGTTGTACCCAAAGAGAGTACCTGTGTGATTGTCTCTGACAAAGGCATTGATGATCACGCTTCCCTAGTCTAGTTGCTAAACGGTCCATTCACATCTTTAAGATGAAGTAAACCAGTGAAAGTGACAAGGTATCTCTGGTAGAGGAGGCTTAGTGTTGCTTCAGAGTAAAGGGTTCTACTGGCAGTTTGACAAAAAGACTTGTAGCCAAGAAAGAACACAGAAAGCCTTAAAGAAACAGGGACACATGTGAGAAAGGGAGTTTTAAAATGCTTAATAGATTGAGCTGGGGAGATGTGATTGCATCTATCAAGCCTCTCAACAATTTTAAAATGCACAAAGAAGAGAAATATCAATCCGAGGGAACATTTTATCATAATACCACATCGGCCCCCACAGCTTAATTCAAAGATCAGGCTCCACAGTGACCATACAGCTTATATCATTTGCCTGTTCCCCTTTAGAAACACATTTAAATATAAATGGGGTGGCAATGTGACAAGATGTCTGTTACTTCAATTGCACCAGGAAATGCAGTTCTGAAGACCAAGTACATTATAGATTCTCCTCTAAGCACAGCTGCTCATGAAATCTTAGCAAAATCTCAGGGTTCTTTGGGATTGGTTATCTCTTTTATTACTGCCTGAGTCAGACAATCCTTAAACTAGCTTGTCAATAAAACAAGAATGGAAACACCCAAATAAGACAGTGCTTGGTAGGGAACACTAAACAACAGCACTGTACACTGGCAATATTTTTGAAGCTACTAGAAGACACTTATCTAGGTATTTTTCTTCCAAGGGACTTTCTCTCTACTAAATAGGAACCAAATTGATTTGCTATACTAATGCTTGTTTGGCTTTACAGCACAGAAAGCCTTGACCATAGGCCTAATAGAAGATGGAGTTTCTGAGGTCAGCTCCATGGAGAAGCTGAGAGATGGATGATCTTGTAAAAATTTCGTGTTCTTGATGGTCCTCATGAAAACTTCCAACCCAGAATTATCATCCCAAGAGCAGCCGTCGCGGGGAGAAACTAAAGATGGACTTAAGAGCCCCATTTCCAAAAGGATTTTCATTAATTTCAAGACAAAGTTAATAATCCATGACATAAATTTTTGTGAGCTGGTTGTTCTAAACATGTTAGAGTCTCCTCAATAAATCTTACAGCTAGAGGCTAGTAGAAATTAGTTTGTTTTCTACACTGTCATTAAAAAAGAAAGAAGTGGTAATAGCTACTGAGGAAACTTGAAGGGAATGGCTTGTAAATGAGATGAATCTACGAGCTGCCCAAATTGTTGTTGGGCAAGATGAGTAAATAAATTCACATTTCCCTCTCTTCATAGCTCCGCACAAGGAAGCAGATGCAACAAATGAAGATAGAGACTCCTTTAATAAAATATTTTATTTATAGATCTATAAAGAGGCTTCTAGAGACAGTTTAACTTGTGTTAAGACCTACATTCTTAACAGATCTACCCAATCATTCCTTATTGAGGGTCTCCAGTGAGCAGGATCCTATACAAATTGCTCAGCGGGTCTCAAAGACAAGGCCTCTCCTCTTCCACGCAAGGCAGCTCTGATTTAAGTGCCTGCATAAATGATGTGGACAGTAAGTGGTATGCGATGCCTGTGATTTGGGGCTGGACAGATGGGAAATACTCTCCCACCAGCTGTGATGCTTTTAAAGAGCATGCTCCGGAAGATAGGTGCACTATGTCATACAAAAAAAATGAGGCCATGTCTAGCCTTGCCGTGGAAACCCTGCAGCATACCTGGCTACCTCCTCCACAGTGATACCCTTAATAGCTCAGTCTTATTATAAATGCTTTCTACATGTTCTCTTGTTTAATTTTCATTATGAAAATTCTAATGGATAGGTGATATTGTAATACCCAATTTATAGAGGAGGAAACTGAGGCACAGAATGACAAATAAATAATAATGCTTAATAATTAGTACTAGAGTTACTGAGACTTGAACCCAAGCAATCTGGCTCCTGTTCTGCTGCTGCAACTACAATTACTACTCCTACTGCTGGTACTGCTACTACTACAGCTGCTGCTACTGTTGCAACTAATGCTACTACTACCACTACTGCTATGCTACTACCACTACTGATACTACTGCTATTGCTCCTTCTACTACTTATACTACTACTGTTCCTACTGCTATTGCTACTGCTACTACAACCACTGCTATTATTATTGTTACTACTAGTACGACTGCTACTATTATTGCTGCTTCTGCTACTACTGCTGGTACTGTTGCTACTGCTACTACTACTGGTGCTGCTACTGTTACTACTGTTGCTACTAATACTGCTGCTGCTGCTGCTGCTGCTGCTGCTGCTGCTACTACTACTACTACTACTACTACCACCACCACCACCACCACTACAAGACCTCTGTCATGTCGCTCTTAAATCTTGCTCTTTATGTAGTACCTGGGTCTCTGCAGGAATAGAGAGGAGAAGTGAGGCCAAGGTTCTAGATATGATATTGGATTTACCACATTTGATGATGACTAACCACATATCTCCAAGGTGTGCCTTTGTTTATACTCTTATTGGGCGTGGGTCATTTTAGTATGGCCTCAACCTGATTCCTCATCAAGTCCAGCAGTCTCCCTTTCTCCCTTGTTCTCCAGGTCGGATTCTTTGCATCCAGTGTTTCTGCTATGCAACCAACAATTGCACCTGCACCTTTAATCCATGCAAAATGAGTAATCATAGACCTCAATGAGAAGTGCTTTCCCCCATGTTTCTGTGATGGGAAGTGGACTAAAAAGGAACTAGGCAAATGTTTGGGTGGGGGCAAAGCTGGAGTGTGTTTGGAGAAGGATCAAGCCCTTCAAGGAGAGAGACTGGAGAGCCCTTCCTAGGGTCTGGCTCCACAGAGAGTGAGGGAGTCCCCTCTCCCTCCTAACCTAGATGGGCATATGGGGATGGGCTTACACTCTCTGAGCCACATCATCTCACTCCACTTCCTTCCACATGGAGAGTGGAAGTGATAAATATAGAGGCACACTGAGAGGGACATACATGGCCCTTGCCTCTTCTTCCAAACTCCATAATAGAGGAAAGCAGAGCAGGCCAGCAGCAACCAAAAATATAAAATCTTGTATCAAGCACCTGCCTCTCCTCCTGGCCCATATGCCCAGGGTTCTAGAGTCCATAGGTCCTGCAGATGCCTTTGGTCCACTCTTTTGGCCAACCCCTCATCACCTTAGAAAAACCCAGATATTTTGATGGATTCCTGGAGCATTTAGCATGGAGAGTAGGAATTACTCCAGCAAAAAAAATCAGTGCCTGTTGTGTTTCCTCAGTGTTTACCATCTGTTGGGGCATGTTTCCTCCCACCCTCACCTCTACCTCCACCCCATTCCACTGCCACCAAATATAAGATTATAGAATGGATTCGATGTTTTGACAAATTACACATGTACCTATCCCACTCAGAAGATTCTAAAAATCCTCCTCCCCCAAATGTGTACCTCCTGAGAGGTGATACCAAAATGTTTCTGGGGTAGGACTGATAATCAGGTGGCAGATACAGCCTATCTCTGTCTTGAAACCCTGATTTTCATTTCTTGTGCCTGAGTAGGTAAAAAAGTGTAACTAGTTTCAAATGCTGACTAGCAAGCATGTCACATGCACAAACTTCTGGGATTTTTTCACAAACTCAGTTGGGAGAAATTTCCTTATGTTAAGAGGCTCCCACCAAGAATCAAATGTAAGTTTTCTCATGTATGATATTCTTAATGGAGAAACAGATTCTAGGCTACCAGTGAAGTTTCCACAGTGCTTCGTTTTTACCCCCAAACATCCTAGAGAAAACCATCCCTCACAACAGGTGCACAACTCCAAATCCTACTCTTAGGCTGCACCTCTGCTGAGGGAGTGGTGGAAGGATTGACCATAAGCACTCTACCTCTCATCTTAGAAGGGATGGAACAGGTGCCAGGAGATGGTACTGCCCTCTCATCCCTCCCTGCTCAGCTAAGATTCCAGCAGTGTCCTGACTGACCTAAGCCTCAGTATTCAGCAATGACTTGGGACAGTCTCTAGTTATTTCACAAGAGCCATGTCCATATTACTACTGACTTCCTATAGGGAAAACCTAAAATAGGTTCAAAATGATGACTCCTCTGAGGAAGTCTTCATCCCCAGTCAGTCCTGCCAGATGAACCCATTCCCAACAAAACAGTCATCAGAGAAGTCTAAGAGACAGGAATCTCCTTACTACCTAAGCATGTAACTTTTAAATACAAGAAGCATCCAGTGAGCTAATATGACCTGTCTGCCATAACTGCCTGATAATGCTGTTCAAAGGCACAGCTCCGTTGACTGGTTTCAATGTGTCAGCAAGTGACAGAGTTCTAGCAGTTAAAGGCGGTGGGCAGGCCAAAGGCATGGGTGAAGTCCCTCCTGGAGGAAGCTGGGGAGGTGGGCACTGACCTGCAACATCTGGAGGTAGCCTTCCTGAGGGTCACAGAGCAGGGAAGAGATGCGGTGGTTGTTTCTCATGCATTTCTGGTTGTCCTTTGCAGATGGGAAGATCTGTCGGACCACGGTCATCCTGCCAAGGGCGCTGTGGACCAGATCCAGAATCTCCGGGTCACTAATTTCCTGGGAAGATAATGATACCCATGCTTACCATTAACTCATGAACTTTCTCTGCACAAGGGCGACAGCCTGAATAGCTAATGCCAAAGGGATTAAGGGATTGGGCCTAGGTCATACAGTTCATTAGATGCATGTTTACAAATATTACTTGCTAACCCTAAAACGCAAACAGGGTTACTCAACATCTTCCTTGAAACCAGAAAAAGATGTCTGTGGCTAAATCATCAATGTGCTGGCTTTCGTGGAGTCAAGCTCTTAAGAACCAGTGCTATCAAAAGTCATGGTAGGCATTAGCTGGAAGTAAGGCTAAATTTTCTGTTGGGAGTCATCGTCAGATTAAGTGCAGGACAACTAGTTTTCAAATTCATTAACCAAAATGTAATGAGTTTCCTCTAATTCTTTAATAATTAGATTCACTTTTTAAAAAATGATTTGCATACAAATTTTGAAAATATATTCATTCATTCATTCATGGTACAAAAATCTACCCAATATCTCATCTGTGGTTTGTTCTGTACAAAGAACTGGGGGTACAGCTGTAAATGAATCAGCCTTAATCTCATCCAGCGAAGCTCAAGGTATTCACAGAATGAAATATACTAAAGATGTAATAGGAAAATTTAGAGGCAAAGGAAACCCATTGTGCTTTCCATGTTAGAATGTGGGCTAAGCACTTTACATACATTAGCTCATTTGGTGCTCACAACAGCCCTAGGAATTTTATGAGGTAGATCCCATTATTATCCCATTTAGAAGGAGCACTCTCAAGCATAGAAATAGCGAAGGAGCCAGCCACGGGGAGCTCTTTCTAGGATAGGCTTCTTTGAGGAATTAGCACTGAAGCCGAACCTGAAGGATGAATTTGTTAAGCAAAGTTTTTGCATGTATAGAAGAGGAGGTGCCAATGCCAAGCTGAGTTAGTGGTGGTGCTGCTGAAGATGAGAGAACAGACTGTGCCCTATGCTACCCTGTTCCAGGTAGAGGCAGCAGGACTCATGAAATACCATAGGTTTCCCCCACCTGGGGAGGGATAGGGCCACAGGCAGAAAGGAAGTCAAAGGCAGCCCTGCAGCTGTGCCCTGGGCCAGATATGTGTGTGTGGCAGGGGAGGGGTCGGGAGTGCACAAGGAGGGCTCATAAAGCCAGCTAAAATGCTCACCCTAAGGGCAATAAGGAAGTTTTGAAAGGATTTAGGCATAAACAAGCCACAATGAGATTTACATTTTTAAAAATCTATGGCAGCTGTATGGAGAGAAGATTCTAGGGGCACAAAACTGCTTCATGACTGGGAACAAAAGGAAAACTACAGAAAATGGAAACTCGCATGAACCAAGGGTTTTAGCAGTAGGAGAGAGTCAGGTAAGGAAAAGCTCTGGTTACTACTGACTGTCTCTAAAAAGTGACCAAATCGGTGGTTGGTTGCAAGTTGAGATTTTAACTGTGAAGAACCTCATTTTAAAATAGATCTTCAATATTCAGTCTTGCAGATGATACATTCTAGCTTTTAGACAATGAGATGATATAAATGGAGGTACTGAGGTTAGAAATTAGTAATCAAGTGTTTTAAAGTCTGTTAAATAAAAACATAATATTTTTAAGGGTAAAATAGTAAGTGTATTTCAGGAATTGTCGTAGAGGAATCTGATGTGAACTCAAAGATGGTCCAATGAAACCACATGCTAGATCTGGGAGAAAGTAAGAAATTAAGTGCTGCATTCTTTTAGAATGACTAATAATTCTCAAGTATGATGAATTGTAGTAATCAACAAAGAATTAGCATCCATTTATGATAAAAACTCTCAGCAAAGTGGAAATAGAGGGAACATGCTTTAACATAATAAAGGCCATATATGACAAACCTACAGCTAACATCATACTGAATGGGGAAAGGCTATAAGCATTTCCCTTAAGATCAGGATCAAGACAAGGATGCCCATTTTCACCACTCTTTTTCAACATTGTATTGGAAGTCTGAGCCACAGCAATAAGATAAGAAAGAGAAATAAAAGGCATCCGAATTAAAAAGGGAGAAGTGAAACTCTCATTATTTGCCAATGAGATGATACTATATAGAGAGAACCCTAAAGATTCCACCAAAAAACTGTTAGAACTGATCAATTAATTCAGTAAAGTAGCAGGTTACAAAATAAATATTTAGAAGTCAGTGGCATTTTTATACACCAATGATGAACTGTCAGAAAGAGAAATTAAGAAAACAATACCATTTACAATTACGTCAAAAACTATAAAATACCTGGGAATCAAATTAACCAGAAGATAGAAGAACTGTTTTCAGAAAATTATAAGTCATTGAAAAAAGAAATTGAAGAAGATACAAATAAATGGAAGCATATGCCATATTCATGAGTAGGCAGAATCAACATTATTAAAATGGCCATACTACCCAAAGCGATCTATATAGATTCAATGCAATCCCTATCAATGGAATTTTTCAGAGAGCTAGAACAAATAATCCTAAAATTTATATGGAGCCATAAAAAATTCCGAATAGCCATGACAATCTTGAGAAAGAAGAACAAAGTTGGAGGTATCACACTATCTGATATCAAAATATACTTCAAGGCTATAGTAATCAAAACAGCATGGTAGTGGCATAAAAACAGGTACATTGATAAATGGAACAGAGAGCCCAGAAATAAATCCATGCCTATACACTCAATTAATATATGACAGAGGAGGTAAGAATATACAATGGAGTAAAGACAGTCTCTTCAATAAATGGTGTTGGGAAAATTGGACAGATACATGCAAAAAAAAGAAGCTGGACCACCTTCTTACACCGTATACAAGATTAGACTCAAAATGGATTAAAGACTTAAACGTAAGACCTAAAACTATGAAACTTCTAGAAGAAAAGATAGGCAGTAAACTCTGATATTACTAACAGGAATTTCTTTTCAGATATATATCCTCGGGCAAGGGAAACAAAAAAAATAAGCAAATGAGGCTACATTAAACTAAAAAGGTTTTGTACAGCAAAGGAAACCATCAACAAAACAAAAAGACAATTGACTGAGAGAAGATATTCGCTAATGATACATCTGATACAGGGTTAATATCCAAATATATATAAAGAACTCATACAACTCAACAACAACAACAACAACAAAACAATCCGATTAAAAAATAGGTGGAAGACTTGAACAGATACTTCTCCAAAGAGGAAATACAGATAGCCAATAGACATATGAAAAGATGCTCAAGGTTGCTAACCATCAGAGAAATGCAAGTTAAAACCACAATGAGATACCACCTCACACCTGTTAGAATGGCTATCATCAATAAATCAAAAAACAGCAAGTGTTGGCGAGGATACGGAGAAAAGAGAACCCTCATACATTGTTGGTGGGATTGCAGATTGGTACAGTCACTGTGGAAAACAGTATGGAGGTTCTTCAAAAAATTAAAAATGGATATACCTTTTGACCCAGCAACTGAACTTCTGGGTATTTATCCAAAGAAGACCAAAACAATAATTCGTAAAGATCTATGCACTCCAATATTCATGGCAGCACAATTTACAATAGCCAAGATGTGGAAGCAACCTAAATGCCCATTAACAGATGATTGGATAAAGAAATTATGGTTCATATGTACAATGGAATATTACTCAGCCATTAAAAAAATGAAATCCTACCATTTTCAATGACATGGATGGACCTCGAAGTTATTATGCTGAGTGAAATAAGTCAGACAGAGAAAGATAAATACCATATGATTTCACTTATATGTGGAATCTAAAGAACAAAAAGAACAAACTAATCAAAAACAGACTCACAAATATAGTGGACAATTTAATGATGAACAGAGGGGAGGGGAGTTGTGGGGCTGGGAGAATGGGGTGAAGGGTTAAAGAAGTTCAAATTAGTAGTTGATACTTGGTCATGGGGATGGCAAGCATGGCAGAGGAATGCAGTTAGCATTAATGTGATGGCTAGGTGGAGGGCCAGGGGAGGGAGGGAGCAATTAGGGGTGCCTTTTATGAACTATATAGATGTCTAACCAATGTACTGCATACTTGAAGCTAATTTAAATAAATAAATTTAAAAAAATTTTTAAATAAAATGTGTTAGATAATGACAAAAAAGAATTGAAGTACTATTACATATTGAATCTGGATTTAAATGAATGACTTTTGTATTTCAGACAAAAGTGTATTTAAGGGAAGATGATATTGTTGGATGGGGACCAACTGACAATCAAAGGTGGGAAAATAGGTAAGATGAGCCCAGAACCCAGTTGGGTTTCAGAAACCAGAGCAGCGAATGGAGCTGAGCCTAGCCTTCATTCTCTGGTCTGCTCTTAGCTGCCCTGCTAACAGAAGCCCTGCCCTGAGCACAGAATAGTAGGGTGATAAAAATCACATTCTGATCTAACAGTAAGTCAGTCTGTAAGAAAGAACATTAGTACAGTAGTTAGATTTACTTGGAGAAGGGATATAAGAGGCTTTGGAGAGGGAATTTTATTTTATCTAGGAAAAAAATGAGGTCATAAAGAACAAAATTTGAATTATGCATAAGAGATTAATCAAGCCTACACACCTTGAAGAGGAAATGGTTATGTCAAATACCACTGTTTTTCTCACTTGATGGTAGAGGCCACCATAGAAGCTCTTTTATTAAACCTCTCCTGAGTCCTCAACTCTCTAGAGAGAGAGTCAGTGTCACTGAGCACTCCCCACTGTACCCCAAGCAGGGCCCTGGAAATCTGTAGGGAGCCTGACTTACAGGGCACACAATACCTTTCTGTAAGTATAACATAACCATCACTTTCCCTGGCAACCTGTAGCAGTACCTGGGGTGACTGAATCAGAGGCAGCCATGACATAACCAAGGGGGCTCAACTCCTAACCCCAGCTATCCTGGTCTCCAGACTGTTCCTTTTTCATTCTGCCTGGCCAGGACTCCTTGAGAGCTTGACACAACTCTCTCCAACTCATCAGCTGCCATATGCCTTCCTCGCAGTGAGGATCTGCTAGATCTCTGGAGACTTTCCTGTCTCCCGTGGCCCAGTCCTCATCCACTCACTCTGAGTCAAAGCACAGACTCTGTCTGCCAGTGCACTGCTACCTGCCTCCCCACAACTCCGGGCCTATACATGGTGTCCAGTGCAGAGATAGCTGCAATCAGAATCTGAGAATTCACAGGAGCAACTCCCCCAGATCCCTTGGTGGGCAATGAAAAAGGTCACTACTTCTTCCAGGGATATGTTCTGAACCTATGCCAGCAGCTCCATGACAGATCCTCTCCTGTCCTGTTGGTCTCACTGGGCCCCTTCAGTACCATAGGGGTGAAGGCAGGGATCTGCTCACTCCTTGCTCACTCCTGCAAGGCACTGCCATCAGGCTGCATACCAGGTCAGCCTTTGGACCACTGTGAGGGGGCCAAACCACTGGGTTCCTAAGGATGCAGAGAACAATCCAAGCAGCTAATTTACAGAAACCATTTGGAGAACAAATTTGCCCTTCATGCCAGTTGAACATTCCTTCCAGATAGTGCTGTGGATGAGCAGAAGTAAGACAATGAGTACAGGCTGTGTAACCTTCACTGACCTCACCGAAGTCAGAAAGGACACAGTGCAGACAACAATAACATGTCATACCCAGATGCTCGCTGGAGTGCATAGGCTCAAAATAAATCTTGCTTATTTCATTCTTTTTAATTTTGTTTATTTTATTCTTTTTAACTTTATATTGTAAATTATATTTAACTAACAAATATTACATACATTGAGTAATAAAATGATTTCAGTGTGCCTTCAAGCTAAGAAATAAAATATAACCTGCATCTTGGTCAGATGCCTCTTTCTCAAATGCTTACCTTTCTTCCTCACCAAGAGCCCGCCTTTGTCATGCTATAACTACATATGTAACCCAAATAATGTGTAACTTGAACGTTTTGTTTAGCTTTGTGCAAGATAAACAGTCTGCATACCCCTTGCAGTTGTTTTGACTCAGTGGCCCTGTTGTGTGTCAGGATTACCCGAAAAATGATAAAATTGCAGAAGTCCAGCCCTGTCCTACTGCAGCGAGCAAAGCCTCTGTGTCCTCCATTAGCTCTCCAGATAATTCCAATACTCACCAACGTTTAAAACCTACTGGTTAAACATTAAGTTTCTGTGGTCTATTCATGGCAATGGGCGCTGCTCTAGTGTATTCATTTTCACAGCTGCATACAATTGCATTGCATGACTATGCCACCATTTATTTACTCTATTGTTGATTACCATTTGAATGATTTTGTTTGATTGCTATTTTGACCAAAGCTTCTATGTGTATGCATCTTGGTGAATTTGTATAAGAATTTCTAGGGTACATACTTAGAATAGAATTCCTCGATAGAATATGAACATGTTCAAACTTCCTACTTAATACAAAATTTTCAAAGTGATTGTACCAGTTTATAATCATGTGTGGTAAAGAGAGTTCCTATTGCTGCGCATCCTTGCCTGCACATGATATTGTACAACTTCCTAATATTTGTCAATCTGGTTACTATAAACTAGTACATCATTGGGTTTTAATTTCCACTTCCCTAATTCTTAATAGGTTAAGTCTCTTTCACACATTTATGAATCATTTGTGCATCCTTTCTTGTGTTTGTGTTTCTGTCCAATTTCTATCAGTTTGGGTCTCTTGCATATTGATGTCATGAACTTTTTAAAAATTCTAAATACTAAGTCTTGGTCACAAATATCTTCTCAAGTTTTTAGAATGTTTTGTAGAACTAGCCCAAAAACTCATCTA
>NW_011888801.1:11468622-11469050 GCF_000151845.1 Pteropus vampyrus
TTCCAGCTTACTGGCATAGTTTGTTCAGTGTCTCTCTACTTCTTCTATTCTCTCTAACGCATCTGAAGTTATGCACCTTCATCTATTTATAACAGTATTTATTTGTGCCCTCTTACTTTGACGCTAGAAGTTTGTCTATTTTATAAATCTTTTAAAAAAATAAGTTTTGGCTTAATTGATACTCTTTTATGTGTTGGTTTTCAATTTTAATTTCTACTCCTATCTTTTTTTATTTTTATTTTTATCCTTATTGGATTTATTGAGTGGTTATTTTCGCAAAATTTTGGGTATAAAGCTTAGCTGATGAATCTTACATCTTTTGTCTTTTCTAATGAAGTATTTAAGATAATAAATCTACACCCAACAATGCTTTAGCTGTGTCTTATAAGTTATCATTTATACTCATATATATTAATTATATCATTTTT
>NW_011888801.1:11469760-11470363 GCF_000151845.1 Pteropus vampyrus
TTCCAGCTTACTGGCATAGTTTGTTCAGTGTCTCTCTACTTCTTCTATTCTCTCTAACGCATCTGAAGTTATGCACCTTCATCTATTTATAACAGCATTTATTTGTGCCCTCTTACTTTGACGCTAGAAGTTTGTCTATTTTATAAATTCTTTAAAAAAATAAGTTTTGGCTTAATTGATACTCCTTAATGTGTTGGTTTTCAATTTTAATTTCTACTCCTATCTTTTTTTATTTTTATTTTTATCCTTATTGGATTTATTGAGTGGTTATTTTTGCAAAATTTTGGGTATAAAGCTTAGATGATGAATCTTACATCTTTTGTCTTTTCTAATGAAGTATTTAAGGTAATAAATCTACACCCAACAATGCTTTAGCTGTGTCTTATAAGTTATCATTTATACTCATATATATTAATTATATCATTTTTTTTAAATTCCATCTTGGTGGGAGGTTTTTTTGACCAATGAATAATTAACTACAAATATTTCAAAATTTTCAAACATGAGGGTATTTTTTTAAGTAATCTTATTGATTACTAATATAAATGCATTGTGACTTGAGAATGTGAACTGTGTGATGCTAATTCTTTAAAATTTATTGAG
>NW_011888801.1:11471123-11472249 GCF_000151845.1 Pteropus vampyrus
ATAATATGAAATGGTCTCCTGTCTTCTATTCTTGTCCAGTGTGTCAGTTTCCTATGACAGCAAAAACAAATTATCACAAGGAGGATGCACTTCTTCCAGAGGCTCTGTTCCTTGCCTTTTGCAGGTTCCGGTGGCTGCCACCATTACTTGAGTTGTAGCCACATCACTTCAATCTCTTCCTTTGTAGCTGCGTTGCCTTCTCTTAAATATTCCTTTGCCTCCCTTTTATAAGGATACTTGGGATTATATTTCGGGCCCACCAGAATAACGCAAGGTAATTTTCTTATCTCAACATCATTAAGTTAATCACTTCTGTAAAATATCTTCTGCTATATAAGGTAACACTCACAGTTTCCAGAGATTAGGACCTGGATATCTTTGAGGGCTATTATTCAGTCCACTACCTCCAGATATGAGGAATCAGTCTAACTTCCATTCTTTTGACGATGATCTGTGTTTTCTCTCTGGATGCTCTTTAGATTTTTTTTGGTCTTTGCTGTTCTGCAGTGTCACACTATGAAGCGCCTAAGTGTGAATTTATTTTTATTCTGCTCCTGATCCTTGGACTTTCTACATGTAGAGTTTGGCTTCTTTCAATAATTCTAGAAAATTCTAAAACATAATACCCTTTAATATTATTTCTTCCCCGTTATCTCCTATTTCTTTTCAGAAATCCAATTGGCAGTATGTTACATCATATCATTCTTCCATGTGCATGTTAACCTCTCTTCTGTATTTTCATCTCTTTATTGCTCTGGGTTGCATTCTAAATAATTTCTTCATATTTTCCAGTTCATTACTTCTTACTATATATGTGTCTACTTTAATGTTTATTTTTAACTTCAATTTTTAGGTTTTAATTTTTTGAAATTGTTTGTTTCTTTCTCAGTTCCACTTGTTTTTTATTCCTCGATCATATTTTCCAGCCTCTCTTTATTTTTTAAACATATTTAAGCACACTTATTTAATAGTCTATGTATGTCAGATAATTCTAATAACTAAAATCATTTCAAATCTGATTAAACTATCCTTTATTTTGGTTTCCTGGCTTTCACTCATGGTGGCTTCTTTCTTTCTTTCTTTCTTTCTTTCTTTCTTTCTTTCTTTCTTTCTTTCTTTCTTTCTT
>NW_011888801.1:11472972-11473649 GCF_000151845.1 Pteropus vampyrus
CATAAAAATGGAAATGGAAATTATAAAAAGGAACCAGTCTGACATGAAGAACACATTATATGAGATGAGAAGTATATTAAATGGAATAAACAAAGGAATAAACAAAGTGAATAAAGAAGAGGACAAACGCTTTATCTAGAGGACAGGAAAACCAAGTACATGCAATCAGAACAGCAAGAGATAAGATGCAAAGACTTTAAAAATAATTTAAGGAGAATATGAGACACTATTAAGGGTCCAAATATGAACCTGATTGGTGTAACTGAAGAAAATCAAGATGTTGAACAGTACTGTTTGAAGAAATAATGATGGAAAACTTCCCTAAGGAAATGGACATAAAACCCCAGGAAGCTCAGAGAATCACAAAAACCAGGGATCCAAAGAGGCTCACACCAAGACACATCATAATGAAAATGCCAAAGGTTAAATACAAAGAAAGAATATAAAAAGCAGCAAAAGAAAAACAGATAATTACTTATAAAAGAACACTCATAAGACTGGCAGCTGATTTCTCAAAAGAAGCTATGCAGGACAGAAGGGCTTGGCACAAAATATTCAACATGATGAAGACCCAGGAACTACAACCAATAATAATTTATCCAGCAAAGCTATAATTTAGAGTTGAAGGACAGATAAAGAGCTTCCCAGACAAAAATAAGCTAAAGGAATTTATCACC
>NW_011888801.1:11473699-11475079 GCF_000151845.1 Pteropus vampyrus
CCTTTTAAGTTTGACTGGAATTTGCATTATCTCAGAGAATATTTATGCTGGCTTCTATTACCTACCTAGAAATGCTACCAATCTATAACCACATAATTTAATGTTAAATATTCCTTTGTGACTTGGGTCACAAACTTGCAGTAGGGTTATCAATTCTCAAAAAAAATTTCTTCCCTTCATGCAACTTCAAAATCAAGATAGAAAATTTTCAATGGAAAAAATTTCCTTGATATTCCTTATGCACAGTGAGTTCATTTCTAGTTAACTCTTACACTGAGATCTAAGTTTCTAGCATTATGTGAAAATCTCGCATTATGCCCCACATTTGATTTGTTCTTACACTTGATCTCACATGTTCTATGCTACACACAGCCAGAAGAATAAAAGCTCAACCTCATCACAGTTTCGCCAATAGATTCAAGGCAGAAACTAAATTCAAAGTTCACATATTTCCAAGAGTTTCCATTTTCACTTTATATTTGGTGTCTGTGGATATCACTCTTGACTGTTTAGTGATCTATCTAAAAATATTTAAAATATTTCATACCTAGCTCTTTTAGTTTTTTTTTTTTTTTCAGGAGTGTCATTCAGGCTAATTATTCTTCTATAAAGACATTACTAAACCTCATATATAGAATTTTCATTCTTTAGCATATGACTCTACTCTTTTTCTGGGATACATACTCACCTCCCAATTCTTCATATGTCTTGGCTGTGTGAGTGACTAAATCCGTTATTATGCTAAAATCTATATTTGCATTATTTGACTGCCAAGTTCATTATCAGTACTACTAGAAGGGCTATTTCTGAAGGGCCCAAGGGACGTATGTGCAACCTTCCCTATTTGGTCAAATCTCAATTGCATTCTTGAATCATCTCATCACTGTGGGTGCAAGAAGGTAAATATTCTACAGGTTCCACCTTATTTGATTATCCATCCTGAATTTCCTAGTTAGCTTACTTTCCTACAATCTAATAGGTTCCATCCATAAATCTTCACTCATTAATACTGCTCATTTAAGAGATCATCTCTGTGAGAGGTGGTGAGATTTAGGTTAGAGTAGCTGCAGATAGATCATCTTTAGAGATAGTTAAAATGTCGGATCTAGAGTACATAGTGATTGATGGAACTGGAATAGAATGATGGAAAAATATTGCTGTTGTGACAGAAACAAGGAGCAGCAGCAAGGAAAAATCACCTGAGATGAACAAGCCGTACAACTAGGGAGAGATCCAAGAAATCACCCTGCAATGGAAGAAGGTAGGACGGGGCGAGGACATAGGGCTGCCCGGTCTCGAGTGGCTGAGTGAGACACAGGCTGCGGCAGCAGCAGCGCAGAAGCCTCTTAAAGGGGCCAGGTCCTGCTAGCAGACTTTTGC
>NW_011888801.1:11475589-11497590 GCF_000151845.1 Pteropus vampyrus
AGAAGAAAGAACATGTATCAAAAACAGGAATAAGAATGGTAACAACTACATTCCTGGCTCAGTCTGTGGATAAGAATCCACTGAGCTGGTGCCAGCATCAATAAACGCTGCTTCCTGCTTATAGTCTTGGGGTCGCATCCCTCTGTTCGAGAATCCCGCAACACAATGGTAGAAGGTAGGATGGGGCAAGGACACAATACTGCCCAGTCCTGAGTGGCTGACTGGGATGGAGGCTGCAGCAGCCCTCTTAAAGGGGCCGCACCCACAAGTAGATTTTTGTGGTGACAGACCTGCTCACTCTGAACACCAGTGCCGATTTGGCTGCACAGGGACAGGGACTTACGGAAAGATGCTGAATTGTCGGAGTGAAAGCCTAGGCGAGACTCGCTCTGTATAGAAGTGCCAATGGTATCCATTGTTCCTCTTTTGAGCCCTCCCCGCTCCCAGTGCTCAGACGCAGCACTGCCATAACTGAGACATCATTAAACTAGATAACAGAGGTCACCTCACCCAGAGGAGTCCCTGAAACTCTGCCTCCCCCAACTTGTGGTTTCACCAAAGCCCCAATTAGGTATATCCTCAGCAAATCAGGTGCTCCTTGCTGAGCAGCACCAAGACTCACACTGGTGGCAACTGGTCTCAGTTTCTGGTGTGGCCTCTTGAAGCAACTATAAGCATGGTATTTGTGGATTGCTTGCTGAATCTTAACAAGTGGCCCCAGGGGGGTAGAGACTTGGGCTAAATTTGGCCTACAGTTGAACCCCTCTCAAGACTGTGCCACTGGACACCTACTACACAAAGCCATGCTAATAAGACCGGGAGACTTAGGAGCTTTGCTTAGTACATAGAAACAGACACAGAAAGGCAGCCAAAATGGGAAGACAAAGAAACAGAAACCATATGAGAGAACAGAACAGAGATCCAGAAATAATGGAGTCAAGCAATCTAACAAATAGAGTTCAAAACCCTAGTAATTGTTTTGAACTTATTGGAAGTGTAGATGAGTTCAGTAAGAACTTCAACAAAGAGGTAAAAAAACATAAAAATGAAAATAGAAATTAAAAAAGGGAACAAGTCAGAAATGAAGAACACATTATATGAGATGGGAAGTATATTAAATGGAATAAACAAAGTGGATAAGGAAGAAGATCAAACCACCGATATACAGGATGGGAAGGCCAAGGACACTCAATCAGAATGGCAAGAAAAAAGAAGCCAAGACTATAATAATAATTTAAGGAGCCTATGGGACACTATAAAAGGTAAAAATATCCAAGCCATAGGGATACCTGAAGAGGAAGAACAAGAAGTTAAATATATATTCGAAGAAATAATTATGGAAAACTTCCCTAACCTGGTAAGGAAATAGACACAAAACCCCAGGAATCTCAGAAAATTCCAAAAACCAGGAACCCAAAGAGGCCCACACCAAGACACATCATAATTAAAATGCCAAGGGTTAAATACAAAGAGAGAATCTTAAAAGCAGCAAGAGAAAAGCAGTTAGTTACCTACAAGGGATCACCCATAAGACTGGCAGCTGATTTCTCAAGAGAAACTATGCAGGACAAAAGGGTTTGGCACAAAACATTTGACATAATGAAAACCCAGGATCTACAACCAAGACTACTTTATCCAACAAAGCTATCCTTTAGAGTCAAAGGACAGATAAAGAGCTTCCCAGACAAAAATAAGCTAAAGGAATTTATCATCACCAAGCCAATATCATAAGAAATGTTGGAGGGACTTCTTTAAGAAGAAAAAAACATGTATCATAAACAAGAATAAAGAATGGTAACAACTACATTCCTATCAACAAGTATCTCAAATGGAAAAGAATTAAGTGCTCAAACTAAAAGATAGAATGGTTGAATGGATAAGAAAACAAGACCCCTACATATGCCTACAAGAGATCACTTCAGATTAAAAGATACACACAGACTAAAAGGAAGGGGATGGAAAAAGGTATTTCCTTGATGGACCTAGGGGGTATTGCACTGAATGAAATGAAATGAAAGACAAATGTCACATGATTTCACATACATGTGGAATCTAAAGAGCAAAACAACAACAACAACAAAAGTGAAAATAAACTCATAGATACAAAGAATATTTAGAGGGCTACTAGATGGGAGGGGCATGGGGGGACGGTGATAAAGGGCAAAAGGATTAAGAGGTATGAATGTATAGTTGCAGAATTCACATGAAGATGTAGAGTGTAGTATGGGGAAGATGGTTAATAATGTTGTAATAAATATGTAAGGGGAAGAGGAGTACTAGATTTAGTGGGTAATCACTTTGCGAGTTACATGGATCTCAAATCACTATGCTATACAACTGAAACTGGTATATTACTGTATGCCAACTATAAGTGAAAAAAAAACTCATTGAATTGTACAATGTAAATATAAGAAACTAATTGTCTATTACATTTCAATAAAGACAAAAAATATTTCAATGTAAAAAAAAACAGCAAAAAAAAAAAAGAATGGTAACAACTAAATTCCTATCAATAAGTACCTCAAATGGAAAATAATTTCAACCAAGGGATGAAGTGGCTAAAAAGATAAGAAAATAAGACCCCTACATATGAAAAGGAAGGGGGTGGAAAAAGATGTTGTTTTGATGGATCTAGAAGGTATTTAAGTCAGACAGAGAAAGATAAACACTATATGATTTCACTTATATGAGGAATCTAAGGAATAAAAAGAACAAACTAATCAAAAACAGTCTCACAAATATAGTGGACTATTTGGTGATGGATAGAGGGGAGGGGAATTTGGGGGGCTTGAGAATGGAGTGAAGGGTTAAAGAAATACAAATTAGTAGCTGATGGATGGTCGAGGGGATGGGTAGCACAGCATAGGGAACGCAGTTAGCATTAATACATTGGCTAGGTAGGTCAGGAGAGAGAGAGAGCAATTGGGGGGATTGTTTTATGAACGATATAGATGTCTAACCAATGTACTGTATACTTGAAACTAATTAAAATAAATAAATTTTAAAAAAGAAAACCTCTACAATCTCTACTGCATTTGAAATTTAAGACTAAAGAAGTTAGACAAATTCTAAAGAAAAGCCAATCCTCACATCCTCACAGAAGGCACATACTTAGTTCACTGATTAAAAGCAAAATTGTCCTTCTGAGAGAGCACTGTAAGGAACAGAATGAGATCTGATTGCTTCCATTCAGAGTCAATGTGCATCTTCAGCCAAGGTCCCTGGCTTGCTTCAGGGGCACCCGCCATTCCAAAAAATGTAAAGTATATAAGTATAGAGTTTTGCTGTATTAGACCTTCAAGGAAGTGTTTGACTCAAAAAAGATGATGATGAACTGATATGGAAGCCAGTAATGATTTTTGAAGTCTTCCTTGTTGCTAACTATAAGAAAAATAAAAACAATCATGACAACAGCAACGGTTAATTTGGAGACTCAGGAGTTTCAGCATCTGTCAGATTCAGCTGCTTCTTCTTCACTGTCACTCAGGTCTCTGATGTAACAAAGACAAAAATAGAATCAAAGAAGCAATGGAATTTGTATCATGAACTATAATACAGCTACAAAAATGACTGAATAATTCTACACTGTTACATTATTGCCTGTACGAATGCAGATAATAGAGTTAAGGAAAACAGAAAAGAAAGAAAAGCAAGAGCAAGTTACAGAATGAAATATCAAATAAGGTAGATACGTATGTAATAGCATAATATAAACTTAAATGTAAGCAAAACACACAAACTTCAGGAGAGTGAGTGCCACTGGGGAGATAAAGAGGAATAACAAACAGATTTGCTGTCTACCTGACAGTCTTGCCCTTCTTCTATGCTGGCATATCCCTAGTATGAACAGGTGGCATTCTCTCTACTATGAGATTCAAGGTGGTGGGAGGTGACTTCTATACCCAAACCAGAGGTACATTGCTTGGTCTGAGCCAACGTGGATGGTCCTACTACTTTAGGCAGTTTTAGGGGAGGGTAGATGACTTCATTCCTGGTTGTTGAGGTCTTAGGGGGTTCTCGGGGAGTCCTGAGCGATTTGTTCAATACCAAGAAGAAGACCAAGAAAATCTAGGCCTTTCTGCCTCTGGAGGTTTGAATCATGGGGAGATTTCTCTTAGGGGCACACTTAACACACTGAGGACAAAAGGCAGAATGGGGTCCTGAGAATCCTGTTTAACTTCTGAATCACCCTGCCTTGTAACCTCATGACCTGTGTCTCTGAGACTTCTCTAAGGTGAGATAATAACATCTCAGGCCATTTAAGAAAATTAGATGCAGATTTTTCTGTAACTTATAGTCAAAAAGGAGCTGAATGATACAGAATTTAATGGGATTAGTAAGTGGGTACAGAGCAGACTTCAATTATGTCTGAAATGGTCAATTTTTTAAAAAATTGAGATCTCAAATATGTCAACATGTTAATGAACATGTGTTTGTTATAACATGTTCTGTATCTTTTAAGCTTTTAAGAATTTTTTAAAAATTTAAAACAGGGACGAATCACTGCAGAAGTATCATCACTTCAGTCTGTTTGAGTAGCAAAGATGATAAATTTTTATAAGGAAAAATTTTCAAAATAGCAATTAAAATGGAAAGGATTTCCTTTTTCGAAATATATATTTTGGCAAACCAGATGCAAAACTCATGCACAAATAAGTATTTGTCTGATCTTTAAGACTTCAGTAAAATTTCTGAAGCTTCTAATATCATGGAAAAGTATTTTTAAACATTTATATAGAGCTCTAAACTTATATAGGGCTGTGCAATCACATTATTAGTCATTTCCTTTTATTCCTGAGAAAGACCTAGATCTATCAGACATCTGTGTGATACCAGCATTTATTCCAACTCTGGAGAAATAATAAAGTTTATTTCTCTCCTAAAAACCATGGTGTCGGTAATCTAAAGTTGATGATAGCAAAGAAACTTCACAGACAAAGCTGGCCTGAGAAAAGTTGAAAAAATAGAAAGAGAATTCAATAAAGTTGTGATGAAAGAATGTCTCCCAATGAAACCAACAGGCTTTTTAGACTGTCTGCTGTGTTCGAATGCCTATGGAGCACTTAAGGCAAGGCAAGCTAAGGCTTCATGGGGGCAAGGACATTCTGATGAGGAATAAACAGTGGGAGGAAGCTGCCAAAGCTTAGTGCTGGTTACATCTCCAGGACAGAGGACAGCAAAAGGAGAGCATCTTCTGAGTGGTTGTGCTGACCAGGGACATACTCTGTCTCATTAGTCATTCCCTAAAAACTGATGGAGTATGCATGGGTCTCCCTATTTTACAAAGGATACAGAAAAGAGTCAGAGGGGATTCCCTCATTCCCCAAAGTGTGGTCCATGAACCAAAGGCATCAGTATCACCTGCAAACTTGTTAGAAATGTAGAATCTCAGGCCCTACTCCCGATCTATCTAGTCAGAATCTGCCTTTTGACAAGATCTCCAGGTGATTCATAGGCATGTTAACATTTTTTAAATTTATTTTTAATTTAGTTGACATACAATATTATACCAGTTTCAGAATCACTAGTATAACATAGTGATTTAACATTTATATACCTTACAAAGTGACTACCACAGTAAGTCTACTAACCATCTGTTAACATTTTAGGAGCACTGGTTTAAGATATTATACAATGAAGTAAAGAGAATGTAGGATCTAGAAAAAGATAGGTTTGGGTTTCAATCCTAGCTTCTCCTCTTCCTGGCCATGTAACCTGGACAAGGCACTTAATTCCTCTGAGTGTCATCTGCAAATAGGATAACAGTATTCCCAGAGTTTTCAGTTAGTTTGGTGACATTAATTCAATGAGATTCAACATGTCTAGCACAGAGCCTTACTTCTTACCCTTCCACGTCAAAGCTTAAGCTCTTTTAACAACCTTTGAAAGCCAACAAAAACCTGATTTAGCTTGGCCTCCAGGCAAGCCCAAACAGCTCTTTTTCTGCCCCTCCTCTTACCCCATCGCTCCTACAGCCTCCTCCAAGACCCTAAGGGACCCCATAGCAGACACACTAATCTGCATTCAGCTCTTTCCTGCTCTTCATTTCCCAAGATACACTGGACTCCCTGCCAAGATATCAGACCAGGTCTCTACTATCCCATCATTACATAAAATGGCTCACTGGTTGCAAATTTATATGGCTACTTTTATTTTTATAAATGACACAAATGACTTCTGCTCACTACAGAACCAGCACTCTGCCTGCTCCTTTTATCCTGGGATGCCCAGGTACAGGTGACAGAATTCTCTCACCTTCACATCTCCTCCATCACAGTCCGTTCCCTTGAGTGAGCCCAGTCAGATCAGCGAGCAATAAGCAGCTTGCCTTGTTCTCTAAAGATGTGCACCTGGCTATGGCCACAGGGAGGGATGGATGTCCCCTCAGACTGTCTTTGCAGTTCTGGGAAACTATCCCCAGACTTGCTGGTTTACCAGGAGAATCTGCTATCTTACCCAGAGAAGCCCAAAGAAAGTTCCAAAGTTTCGCATTTTTAGTAGCTCTTTTATTCTATTTCATTTAATTGAGTTTGTATTGCATCACATTTTATTCAATTTTATTCAATTATATTTGACCATGAGCACAAGGTGGATATATGCCCTCCGATGAGCCAGGGGACTAACATATGTCCCCAGCATTTACTGGGGACAATCATGAAAGCTTCTCTTGCTGGCTGATTATTTTGGATGAAGGACGAGCTTGAATGGGCCTTCTGTGAGACTTATCTACCCTTCTCTTTGGCTTTCTCCTCTACTTTCATTATTTTTTAACTTGGAAATTCCCTGTTTTCTAATTTTTATTCAATTTATATAAACTTTAAAAATATATATTTTGCCCATTTCTCCACCTCACCCCACTCCACCTCTTGTACTCTTGCAACCACCAATCTAAATCTATTCTCTGTATCTATGAGCTTCAGGATTTTTGTTTGTTTTTGTGTTTGTTTTAGATTGCACATATGATAGAGATCATACAGTATTTGTCTTTCTCTGTCTGATTTATTTCACTTAGCATAATACCCACGAGGTCCATCCATGTTGTTGCAAATGGCAAGATTTCATTCTTTTCTATGGCTGAGTAATATTTCATTATATTAATAAATATATAAATATATTCTTCATTCCTCCACTCATGGGCACTTAGGTTATCTCCATATCTTGGCTATTATAAATAATGCTTTAATGAACAAGGAAGGTGCATATCTTTTTAAATTCGTGTTCTCATTTTATTTGGATAAACACCCAAAAGCTGGATTACTGGATAATACAGTAGTTCTATTTTTCATTTTTTGAGAAACTTCCACACTGTTTTTCCATAGTGGCTGTACCAATCTATATTCCAACTAATAGTGCACAAGGGTTTCCTTTTCTCCACATCCTCACCAACTCTTGTTATTTCTTATCTTTTGCTATTAGCCATTCTAACAGGTGTGAGGTGATATCTGCATTTCCCTGAGGATTAGTGATGTTGAGTTGAGCATCTTCTCATGTACCTGTCATGTATGTCTTCTTTGGAAAAATGTCTATTCAGATCCTCTGCCCATTTTTTTAATCGGATTGTTTGATTTTTTTGCTATTAAGTTGTATGAGTTCTTTATATATTTTGGATTTTAATCCCTTATCAGATATATAATTTGCAAATATTTCCTCCCATTCATAGGTTGACTTTTCATTTTGTTGATGGTTTCTTTGGCTATACACAAACTTTTTAGTGTAATGTAGTCTCACTTGTTTATTTTTGCATTTATTGCTTTTGATTTTGGTATCAGATTGAAGAAATCATCACCAAGAAAGATCGTCAAGCTTGATACTGTCTGTTTTCTCTGAGTAGTTTAATGCTTCTAGATCTTACATCCAAATCTTTAAACCATTTTGAGTTAATTTTTGTGTGTGCTGTAAGATAGTGGTCCAGTTTCATTCTCTTGCATGTAGCTGTCCCATTTTCCCAGCACCATTTATTGAAGAGACTGTTCTTTCTCCATTGTATATTCTTGGTCCCTCTGTTATAAATTAACTGCCCATATATGGGTGGGTTTATTTTGGGGTTCTGTATTCCGTTCCACTGATCTAGGTGTCTGTTTTTAGGCCAATAGCATTCTGTTTTAATTACTATAGCTTTGTAATATAGTTTGAAATCAGGGCGCATGATGCCTCCAACTTTGTTCTTCTTTCTCAAGGTTGTTTCGGCTATTTTCTTCTTTCTCTGCTGTCTCTTACTTTCACTTTCTCCTTGTTCGTTTTCACTATCTCCTTTATCTCTCACTCTTCCTCTCTCTCCCTCTTTTCCCTCCATCTTCTTCAGGCTTCCTATTTCCACCAACCTTGCAAGTTCTGCATTCTCACAACCGATATCACCCACCTCTGTTCATGCAGTTTCCTTTAATTTAATGGACTCGTAACATCTAAGGTAGGTCAAAGCAATTCCCAGAAGTGTTTCAGTAATTACTAACCTTATCTTCCCTTTTTCAGGTGTGATCCTCCTGAAATATTCTCTAAATGAACCTGAAATATTCTCTAAATGGACCTGAAATACATAATTCTGCAGGCCTGGGCCTGGACATTTAAAGCACTAAAATAACTGTAGGGACAGGTAAAAATAGCTTTGTCTGCTATTTGGAGGGCAGGGCAAATCTAGAGTCTACACAGTTCAACAGCGAAGGGTCGAATTTGAATAGGAGTTCTATAGATAACAGTACTCTGAGTCACAGGCAGAGGAATGACCCCCTCATGCAATCTCCTGCCTCCAGGAGAACAGCACGGCATTTACCTGGAAAAGAGCTTCATAAGGAAACTCCATTTACTCAGATCCAAAATCTATAAGTATCCTCTGGTCCTTATTGTATACCTACAACTCTGGCTCAGATCTGAGGGCACTGTAAATTCTCAGTGTTTCCTGCATATAACCAGAAGGAAACTACCAGTACTAATCCATCATCACTCCATCATACTGACTAGAGAAGCAGAACAAGCTCCCCAAGGGCAGAATGTATATTTCTCTTACTCTGTCTTCCTAGTGCTAAGCACAAGGTCTGGTATATGCTTATGAGGGAAGGATGAAAGAGGAAAAAAAGGAAGAAAGAGAAGAAGGGGGATGGGGGGAAGAGAAAGAAGTTTTTCAGAATTGCACACATAAAAAATGTGAAACTCAAAAATTTTAACATTTAAAACTCTGACCTAAATAACTATCTTTATGACACAAAGCCATTGCTTTTCATTCTGTCTTTAAAATTTTAGAAGCTAGTTGGGGCTTCAATTTGCAGCTTACTCCCCAGGCACATATTCAAACAGAAAAATAAATATAACAGTGGCTGTATTTGCTTGCTTGCTACAAACCACTTTAATTATTTTGTTTGCAATACCTATTTGTTCGTCTCAGGAGAATATTTAAATCTGCTTTTATTTGTGTGCAACTATCCCTACCACTAGGAAAATGGGGCCTTATGTTTCACATTAACATCTCATGTCTTTTTATCCCTAAGGAGCTGATGGAAAATTATAATTTTTAATTGCATTTATAATTCTAAATCCTAAAATATTATAAAGAATTTTCCAAAGATTATTTGAAAACAAAATTGCATGGCCCAAAGCCCAGGAGGGGATGGTTCTGAAGTTTATGGCTCTGTGTTTAACATATGAAAGCACTTACATCTAAACTGGATACAACTGTGTAGACCCAAGTTTAAAGGTCTGAAAATATAAATTCAGAAGAATAGAGGATATATAGCATGGTAATTAAGTGTGTAGATGCTGACTTCGATGGATTAATAGGGGCTCAACTTAACTCTCATTTTAAATAAGTAACAAACAAACATATGAAACAACAATTTTCAGATATGGGACAAATGGCATAGCTGAAAGGTGATATTCAAGAGCAAAGAAATAAATAAGGTGAACCTGAGCTTAGTGTTTATAGAGACTTTCCAAAATGAAAAGGAAGAAAAAGGGAAAACCTAAGCAGAGTCCGATGATCATGAGTTTGGGGTTTGAGGAAGCCAAGGCAATTAGAATTCATAAGGCAGGATTCCAGAGTTACACAGAAAAAGCCCTGCAGAAAACTGCAGGAAGTTCACATTAAGTGTATAGCTGAATATTAACTAGCACATGGGTGTGAGAAAACAACCTAGATGCATGGAAAGGATCACCTGAATAGATTATGTTTAACAATCCTCAATAATGCATCAAATTAGACAAATTAGTAACATATTAAAGACTGTTTTTGACCTGCCTAACAAACCTTCGAAGCAAGTCTTGAAAAATCGAAATGTTCCAAAGTAACTTAACTGTGTCCTTGGATGTGTGGGGGGAGGGGAGCAGGGGAGAAGGGGGTGTCTAGAGGACTAAAAAGGAATCAAGCACCCAGCACCCAACCATCTAAAATTCACAATATCTGGAATCTAATTAAAAATTACCAGGCATGCAAAGAAACAGGAAAATATAGCCAGCCTAGGATGAGGAGAAAAATTAATCAATAGTAACAGGCCCAGAAATAATACAGATGGTAAAATTAGTAGAACAGTACATTAAAAACAGATATTATAAATATTATAAATACACACCATATGCTCAAGAAGTTAGAGGAAAGTATGTGCATTATAGGAAGAGAAATAAAAGACACAAGTTGAATTTCTACAAATAAAAGATGTAATGCATAAGATGAAAAAAGTACTCCAAATGAATTCAACATCAGATTAGACACTATAAAAGAAAAATGAATGAACTTGAAAGTATGAAACAAAAATCTCTAAAATAAATCATAGTAAGAAAAAAAAAGATTAGAAAAAATTCGACAGAATATTAGACAGCAGCAGAACAACTTTAAGCAACCTAATATAAATGTCATTTAAGTCCATGCAGGAGAACAGAGAAAAAAGAGAAGAAAAAAATATATTGGAAGAAGTAATAGCTAAGTGTTTTCTAACTTTGATGAAATCCACACCCAAGCACTAATCAGAGAAAAAAAAGTTCTTAAAAGCAACTAGAGGAAACAAAGACTTATACGGAGAAAACTAAAGTAAGAATGACAGCTGCTTCTCATCAGAAACAAGACAAACCAGAAGTCACTGAAATGATATCTTTAAAGAATGAAAATAAAAAGTGGATAATTTATCACAAGTAGACTTGAACTACAAGAAACTTAGATGAAAAGGACAACTTCCTTGAAAGGCACAAACTATTTAAAAAAAGCTCACTCAGAAAGAAATAGATAACCTAAATATACTTATATCTACTAAAAATAATTAAAGTTGTTCTTTAAAATCTTCCCATGGGGAGGACGATCCTTCCATGTCCAAATATCTTCACTTATAAATTTTACATATGTTTAAGAAATATATAATATCAATTTTACACAGATTCTTTCAGAAAATTGAAGAGAAAGAAACATATCCCTACTTATTACAGGAGGCCAGCACTATCCTGATAACAAAACCAGACAAGATAAAAAAAACTACAGACTAATTATCCACCATGAACACAGATACGAAACTTCTTTAAAATATCTTAGCTAACATTTTAGCTAAAATACTTTAGCTGTTTAAATCCAACGATTCAAAAAGAACAAAAATATCATGATCAAGTAAGGTTTATCCCAGGGCTGTAAGGTTGGTTTCATTTTTGAAAATGAATAAATTTAGTTCTCTATATTAGTAGAATAAAAAAAGAAAAACCATGTGATTACCTCAACAGATGCATAAAAAGCATTTGACAAAATCTAAGTTTCAATTATGTTAAAAACCCTCAGCAAACCAGTAATAAAAGAAAACTTCTTCAACCCGATTAAGAGGACCTATGATCAACCTGCATCTAATATCACAACAGTGAAAAGCTGAATAATTTCTCCTAAGATCAGGAATAAGGCAAAAATGTCAATTTTTACTACTTTTACTCAACATTGTATTAGAGGTTCAAGTCAGTGCAATAGGGCAAGAAAAGAATAAAGGAGATTCGGATTGGAAAGAAAGAAGTATAACTCTCTTTATTCACAGAGGACATGATTGTCTATATGGAAAATGTCAGGAAATCTGCAAAAGAAAGCCACTAGAACTAATAAGTAAGTTTAGCAAGGTCGTGGGATACAAGGTCAATATCCAGAAATTAATTGTATTTTCTACACTCTAACAACAATCAACTGCAAATTTAAATTTAGAAAACAATACCATTTACAAGGCAAGTACACTTAACACTGCAAAATATTGCTAAAAATAATTAAGGAAGATATAAATAAATGAAAATATATATCTTGTTCATAGATAAGAAGACTCAATATTGTGAAGATCTCATTTCTGCCTCAAATTATCTCTAGGTTGAACACAATTGAAATTAAAATCCTACTAGCCTTGTTCTAGAAACTTATATGAAAACGCAGGGCCAGAACTAGGGTGAGGCACTTGTAAGTTTCTCCTTAAATTTTGTGACTTTGATGCCTCACTTGCTGCACCCTAGTCTCAGTCCTGTGACAGTGTGAAAGATCTAGAAGAGTAAAAGTAAATTTTTAAATGAGAAAAAGGTGGAGAACTTGCTTCATTTGATTTCAAAACCAACTAAAAAGCTACAATTATACAGTGTGGCACTGGTGAGAAGATAGACATATAGGACAATAAAACAGAATAGAGAGTTTTGGATTAGGCCAATTGATTTTCAGCAAAGGATCCAAAGGGGAAAGGATACTATTTTCAGCAAGCAGTGCTGGAATAATTAAATATCCATGTTCCAAAATAAAATAAAATAAAAATTAACGTAACCCTTATCTCATACCATATACAAAAATTAACCATCAACGAACACAACAAAACAAATGAATCTCAAAATCATTACCCTGACTGAAATAACCTAGACAAAAAAGTTGTGTGTACTGTGCGATTCCACTGATATAAAATTCTAGAAATGCAAAGTAATCTATAGTGACAGAAAACAGATCAGAGGTTGCCTGGGATTAGGTAAAAGAATAAATTAGTTACACGGGGACATGAGAAAACAAATGTGCATTATCATGACTGTGGTGATAATTTCAGAAGTGTATATGTAAAAACTCCAAATTTTAATGCATTAAAGTGTGCAGATTTTTTAATATCAGTTATACTTCAAAAAGTTCAAAAAATAATGAAATTAAAAGCTCTCGACTGTGTAGGCACTAGAGCTAGATTGCCTAGTTTCAAATTCAGAGCACCTTACATAAAATACCACACTTCATGCACACCATAAAACCTCTGTCTCCCTTCCCCTGCTTTACAAGTCCGCTAGGTTCTTGCCCTTGCGCTAGCCATTTGCCCTCTCTGTACAGCAGTTTAGCGAGCAACGTCTGTCAGCACTACCTTCAAAATATCAAAATTTAAGCACATCCCACCATCCCCAGTCCAAACTACTATCATCTCTAATTAAAGGCCCTAATTTTTTAACTTTCCGACTTTTTTCTGCCCTTTCTCACTGCAACCGCCACAGTGTGTTTTCAACACAGAAGTCGTTCTAAAATATAATTCAAATCATATCACTCCTCAACTCAAAATGCTCCAGTGGCTCCTCAGCTCACTCAGAATAAAAGCCAAAGTTCTTGTAGTAGCAGATGCAGCAATCTTCTTGCGCCTTTTCTCACCTATTACCACCTTATAGTCCAAGCCTTTGCCCAGTTATTAGATGTCTGTTCATAATTTCATCCCCAAATTGTCACTGCACTTCCCAGTCCTAGTGGCTCACTGCTATGACTACTTTTCATCCCTTACAGGGATGCGTGGTGTGAGCTGAAGTACAAAAACCAAATGGATAATAGAGCCCTTTTTCCTGAAACCAATCTTTGGCGGAGGAAACATTTTATATTGAACTGAACCATTATGCTAAATTGGAATTTACCTTGGAGGACCAAACTTTAATGACATGAAATTCCATAATGAAGTGCCTGGCACACTTGCAACTAGCCAAGGGAAATGATTGAGAATCAATTTCTCGACTCTGAAAATTCTCACCCAAAAGGATCATAGAATAAGTCCAAAGAGTCAAAATTGAGGGAAAGAGTATTTAGTGGGGAATATTTCTTTCAGGGGAATGAGAAGAACATTTCATGAAGGTGCTTCTACTCCTTGTAAGAGTAAGGAGGGTGCCTGCTGCCTCGTTGCAAGTCTCCTTGTAGAGGCTTTCTTTAGGACCATTGAAGTCTCCCACGAAACAGAGCAAGGGCCTGAACAAGCAGGATTCCTTGGGTTTAATGATAAAAGTTACTTTATGTTGTTTTCCATTGGCCCTTTGACCCTTCTCATTCCCTTCTATTGAATGAAAATTATAACAATTTAGTGACTTTTCTGTTAGTTAAGGTTAATAGGAAATTTATGTCACTTTAAGTTGCAAAACCAAGCTTTGATTCAGAATTTAAAATGGCCTAATCCAATATAATAATCGGAAGATTTACTTGGCTTGGTGTAGAAATGCTGACCCTCAAAAGACATAAATCAACACATGTCTCCCACCAAAGCAGGACTGGGCTAATTCAAAGGCGGTCCTACATGGAGATAACACAGGCTTCAGAATGAGACCAACTTGAAGTTAAAATTCCAACTTGTCTTCATATAGGTGTGATACCACAGACCTTATCTGAACCTCAATTTCATTGTCTGTACTCTAGTGTTAATAACACTTCTCTCAAAAGGTTGTAAAAAGAGAGCCATATAATGAAGGACTAATATACCCATATGAAGAGCCTGAGCAACTAAATCACAAAATTAAAAATAGCCATGATTGAAAAATAAATGTCCAAAATATTTGATTTGGCTAATAAGCAAAGAAATACAAATTAAAACAATGCAGTGAGCCTTTTTTCACCTATATTGGTAAAAATGAAAAATGTTGATTATATTCATATCCACAAGACACAAGAGTGGGATAAGAACAGGCACAGGCTCAGGCTCTTTATGAGTTCCCATACTTAGAGACAATTTTTCTACCATCATAAGGAATTAGAGAGATATCAGAGAACTAGGTAGGATTGCAGTATTATTAAAAGTAGCTTTAACCAATCTAAGTTTCTAAAAATTGAGATTTGCATAAATTGTGATTCTTCCAAGCAACAGACTACTGTAAAGCCATTAAATTATCTCAAATACTATTTGCTGACATGATAAAATGTTCATGATATATTATTAATTGAAAACAATTGGACATAAAACTGAACATAACAAGAAAACCTTAATTTGGCAAAATAAATGACATACCTAAGGCTGTTTGAAAGGATAATTCATTAGTATATTAATTTTTATTTTGTTTTACTATTATAGAAGAATTAGAAAGAATTAGAGCAATTTTACTCTGCTCTCCTTCTATCCCCGTCCCTCTCACTCCACCATGAGCTCCCGCACACACCTGCACAGAGGTAAACAATACTTTATGCTCTAGAAAGTTTGTATTCTTCTTTCTACCAAGATATTTTCTTTCATCTTGGAGAAAGAAATAGGTGAACTGACAATGATGGTTGGCTGGGAAGCTTCTGAGGCTGAGAATGAAGGCAGTCACAGTGGCCTGAGCCAGGAAGTTTCTGATAGGGATGGAGAGGAGACAGAAGAGCAGCTTACAGGTTTGTCCCCTCCCCTGATACACATTAGTCCCAGGGTGCAATATCAGAAAGGACTGGCTGGTGGTCATTTGGAAATCCTGGGCCTCAAGTATGTGGTCTCTTAAAAAAAAAAATCACCATGCCCAAGCTTGAGGCCAAAAGTGAGTTGAAACTTCCCGAGTATCTAGAGATCTCTCTGATTGACCTGGGCCTCAAGTATGGGTCTCTTAAAAAAAAAAAATCACCATGCCCAAGCTTGAGGCCAAAAGTGAGTTGAAACTTCCCGAGTATCTAGAGATCTCTCTGATTGACCTTGAGCACAGTGTAAAACTCAGGGACTTTTGCACAGCCTTCAAGAGGGCAAGGAGACAGTGATCCTGTAATAACTGGGACTGAATTTCTTAGCGTCCTTTTAAATGAAATTCCACAGGCAGATTTAATTTGCTTTGAATAATGTCTATAAAGCATGTAATGCAGGACCTGGCATATAGTCAACACTCAACAATGTGAGTTTCCTTGCTTCAGAGAGCAACCACGTGGGGTCGCTGTTCTTGTAATGCCCATATCAAACGAGCAGAAATCTGAGGATAGTTAAGGAGGCCATTCAGACCCTACTGGCCTCACAAGGTAGACTCTTTAGCAGTTCTTCACCAGGAGCCTCTCTCTGTACCTGGTGAGGAAGAATGCTAGGTATGATGGTGACAGCATCTGGCTCAGCAGCTCCTTATCAGCTCTGCAGCTCCTTATCGCCTCAGCAGCCAACAAGCCAGTCTCCAGGGCTGCAGGAAACTGCATCCTAGTTCTGATCACTGACATGTGAAGGGTTTCCTCACCCCATTTTCTGAAACTGCACGGTATTCATTTGGGATTTTTCAACCAGCTCTAAGAGACAGACTGCCCCAGTGCACATGACATCTTCTGGTTTGAGAGGATGAAAAAGAGAACCAAGTTGAAGCCACTGTTTCTATGAGCCCTTAAAAATGATCTAAGACATTTCACAAGAAGTTCTGGTGGCTTGAACTGTCTCCTGCCTCCATTTCTGCTTCCACGTTCCAGCTTTAAAAAGAATACTCCTTGGGGGCACCACGAGGGGTCTGCTCTCCCCCATGCTGCGTGTGCGTGCGTGTGTGTGCATGTGTGTGCGTGTGTGTATGCACATGTATGTGCGCGTGTGTGTGTGCATGTGTGCTTACTTGCTTCTCACCTTTCCATGCAGTGCATGATGATTATCCAGCCTGGCAATGGAGGTGTAATAACAGGGTAGAAAGCACAGATAATGGGGTCTTTCTGGCACAAGCAGCGAGTTATCTGAATCCATCACAATCCATTTGTGGGAAGAGCAATGGATAGGAATGCAGAAAGGTAGAGACATTAACCTTTAGTATTCAGACACATTTGCTGCACGTGGTAATTAAAGCTATTTTTAAAACTCCCTAAGTGTCAGCATTCCCTTTTCTAACCATTCTCTGTCAAAACTCTGCAAAATGACAATACATTTGTTGGGAACAATTGATTCATGTCTAAAACAGGGAGTCTAATTCCACAGCAGTGGTAGGGTCTGTCTGAGCTGTCTGTCTTCAGGGAGTTTGAAGTTGATTGCAAACTACAGAGGACCTGGAGTAGCTCCTACAACCCTTGATAGCTGTAGTTTAGTGATCCAGGTACACATGTTTCTCAGCCATGATCTCACCATCAGCTCTCTGAGGATGAGAAACACATCTCTCGGATTCTCCTGAGAATCCCCAATGTCTCACAGGTGTTTGGTACATGTGTGATGAATAAATGATTGATTGTTAAGAGCTATAAATTCTAGTATGGAGACAAGACATGGAGGAAGAAGTTAAGGACCACTGAAGAATTATAGCCTCAGTTCTCTGGTATGTTGGGAGGAAGGTCATGGAAGAAATCAATAGATGTTGCAAAGTGGGGGAACAGTAATTTGAGCTGAGTCTTAAAGTATGCATGAGTTTGAAAGGTAGAGATAGGGTGAACTAGGGACCAAGCAAGCCTGAAACACAGTTATAAATGCTGCAATTCAGGTTCATCCTGGCGATGAATCAAGCCATGTTCCCATCCCCACTACACACTTCGTAAAGATATGCACTGACCTGTTATTAATTCCTTAAATCTGGATGTCCCTGATTAAGTTCCAGAAATGAACTTTCTCACAGGACATTAGTTATTTGTTAATAATAGGAGCTTGCTATAAACCAGACCTCGTACTGTGTAACTTCTGATGAGTTTTCTCATTTATCTAATCTTCACAACGTTCCTATGAGGTGAATATCATGAACCCTATTAGGCAGATGAGGAAAATAAGGTTCAAGGAAAGAAGTAAAATAACTTGCCCAAAGTCATAGAAGTGGCAAGCACTGGAGTTAAATCATATCCATGGTGTGTTCCCAAAGACTGGTTTAAAACAGAGGTACATCGCTACTTTTGCAGTTACTGTTCCCCAAGCCTACTATCTGCACAGCAACTAGTACCCTCCCCAAGGAGCTTTGAAAAAGAATGAAGAATAATATTACAGAACAATAATTTCCTCATATATCTATAACTATAAATGTTAAATCTCATAGATTCCTTTCAGGTTGAAAAAGGAATATAGATATATCCTGATTAACAAAGTGAAAGTACATTTCTAGTAAATATGGTTTGTTCCTTTCAGATACTACTCATGTGATAGGTATTAGCTTATTTGTGTGGGCTTTTACAGGTTTCTTAACAATTTCAATAGGAGATTTTAAAAATGGGCTAAAATAACATAAAAGAAAGAGATCAAATTTTAAAAAATGAAAGTTTTATACTGATTTTCTGCAATGAGAACTTTATTATTACTTTCAATTATGAAAAATTCCAAATATTGCTGGGATTCACTCATATATTTAGCATTTAGTTAGTTCTGAGTGTGATGGGAGCAGGTAGTACAGGGGCAGTGTAGCATAAAGTATATATTTCTTAAATTTGGAGTCACTTACACCTAAGTTCAAATCCTGATTCTGCCACTTACTGATTAAGTAACATTGAAAAGTCAATTCATCTCTCTGAGCCTCTGTCTCTTTGTAAAATGGAATAATATAAGTTGAAGTACCTGGAGACTTGGTCCTCCAACCCTTTCCCAACATTCATCCTCTAGTTGATCACATCCTCATGGCAGCAGCACATGCCATCAACAATCTCTCCCTTCTGTTTGAAATGATTCCTTCACTTGACTTCCATGACTCCACCCTCTACTAACAATATCAATACTCAAAGTAAATGTATTAGAATTGATAAAATAGCTAGATCCAAGTACAAAAGGCTTTCAAGAAACATACTTTAAACATAAAGAAATAAGTCAGTTAAAAGTTAAAAAATGGAAAAAATATTATGTAAACACTAGTCAAAACAAATCTGTAATAGTTACAGTAATATCAGATAAAGTGTATTTCAGAGCAGAGAACATTTCGGAGCAGAGGGATAAATAAGGTTTCATAATGATAACAGATCAATTAATCAATAGGACATAAAAATCCTAAATATTTATGTCTCTTATAACAAAGCTTCAAAATACATTAAGCAACAACTGATAAAACTGCAAGGAAAAACTGCAAGGCAAGCCCACAATTAAAGTTGAATACTTTGATACATTTCTCTCAATAACTGATAGAACAAACAGACAAAAAATCATCAAGGATACAGAAGACATAAACAACAGTGTCAATTAAATTGACCTAATTGACATTTATAGAACATTCCACACCACAACAGATTACACATCCTTTTCAAATATACATAAAACATTTAATAAGAAAGATAACATATTGGACTATCAAACAAGTCACAGTAAATTTAAAACAATTCAAGTCACAGAAACTATGTTCTCTAACTACAATGAAACTAAATTAAAAATCAATAAGAGAAAGACACCTGAAAAATATCCAAACATGTGGGAACTAAATAACACACTTCTAAACAATCTATGGGTCAAAGAAGAAATCAAAAGGTAATATAGAAAGTATTTTGAACTGAATAACAATGAAAACACAATATATCAAAAGTTGAGAGATGCCATTAAATCCCTTAAGGGAACATTTATAGTGCTAAAGAAAAATAAATGTCTCAAACAATTATCTCGACTTCCCCTGTAAAGAAGATATAGATACAGATATAGATGGCAAATAAGCACATGAAAGTATGCTGAGTATCATTCCTTATTAGGGAAATGAAAATTAAAATCATAATGAGGCACCATCGCACACCACTACAATGGCTAATACTAAAAACTCCTCAGATCAACTAGAATTCTCATAGAACTTGGAAGTTTCTTAAACAGTTAAACATACATCTGCCATATGATCCAGCAATTCCACCTATAAATATGTCACCAAGAAAAATGAAAACACATATCCATACAAAAACTTGCACGTGAATGTTCATAGCAGCTTTATTCGTAATCACCAAAAATCTAGAACAACTCAAATACCTAACAATGATAAATGGCCATTCAAAATATGGTGTACTCATACATTTGAATATTCCTTATCAATAAAAAAAGGACTATTGCAATAAATTGCAATATCCATGAATCTCAAAATAATTATTGGAAGGGAAGTAGCCATAACAAAATAGAAAAAAAAGAATACATACTGTATGATTCCACTTATATAAAACTCTAGAAAATACAAATAATCTTTAGTAGCAGAAACAGACTGACAGAGGAGTGGGGGAGGATCAGGCAGGGAGGGTGGGATTGCTGAGGGACATGAGGACACTTTTGGGATGATGGATATGTTCACTAACTTCACCATGGTTATGGTTTCATGAGTATGCACATGTCAAATGCAAATTGTACACTTTATTATGTGCATTTATTGTATGTGAATTAAACTTCAATAAAGCTGTTAATTTTTTAAGTAAAAAATAGATAAAGTGATGCTCAAAAAAAGTGCTTGGCTTCGCCTAATGTCTGATAAATGGCAACTCCTATTCTTTGTTTGGGGTTCTCAGCTAGAGCTACAGAGGTGGGTAAGATATGATGCCTGTCCTCAAGGACTCCTCAGTAAAGTTGGGGAGATAGACATGTGAATAGATTAGAAGAAACATAATTGGTTTTGAGTGTTACTAAATTAAATTTGTAGATGGTAAATGGTATAGGGACTTAATATCCAAACAGAATTGAAATCTTCAAAATGAAAGAAAGAAAAAAATTAAATCTTTCCCTTTCTCTTTTTCTCCTGTGTCCCAAGAAGAGATTTCTTAAAGCTATTCGATTCGGCATTCATATCACAGTCTTTTTTTCTTGTTTTCTTTAATTAATGCATTAGTATATCTATTCCCCCATTATACATGTGTAGAATAATCTCACTGTCATTTGCTTTAACTCATTGTACATTGTGGGTAGGCATTATGGAAACAACTGATCTCTGGACTGTTGACAGAAGTCCCCTCTGGGGCAGGTCAGGGTCTGCACCTGGAGAATTGTAAGGATAACTCGTTGGCGGCAAACTAGTGCAAATGATAAAATGGAGGCTGGGGCCTAAGAGGCCCCAGAAGAGCATTCTGGGCAGAGGGAGCTGAAGAGGTCCAGATATTGGATGTGCTTGGGTGGCAGAGATCTCTTAGGATAGTCAGAGCAGCTCATATGACAAGAGGTGGCAGGAACTGAGATCAAAGAGGGCTCTGAAGTCAGCTCATGAACAGCCTCATGTATCACATGGAGGAATTTCAACTCTACCTTATAGGCGCTGACAGTCCAACACTGCCAACAACCTATTCCAGCATGGAGGTGAGCAAAGGTACAGGAGTATGTTGAAAACACAACTGCATGTGGCAGACAGTGTGCACTGCCTCACACTCAGAAGGCATAGCATGCATGAGACACCTGTTTCTTGCTGTTTAAGTTATCTACCCTCTTTGATCACAGAATCCATTTTCCACAAAGCATCTACGAATTAGCAGAACATGTGTTCTCCCAGCACAATTTGGAGACTGCTGTAAGAAACCTGGCTGGTGCTTCTCCTATCTCCTCCCTGGCTGCTCTGCCACTGCCAATGGCCTGGTACAGAGCCGAAGGGAGCATGCATGTGCCTCAGAGGAAGAGCCTGTACCCCTTGTGACTTGTAATGCAGGTGCAGGAAAAGGCAGTGCCATGGAACGAGGGATGCTAACACCTGTGGTTCATGGAGCAGGATTTCAGCTTTCTGAGTCCATGAAAGGTTGGGATGGTTATAAATGCCTCTTCCTCCACATGCAGGCAATTAGATAAGCAGTGTCAAAGTGAGGAAGCAACAGGTAGACTCTGTAGCTGGACACTTAACCCAGCGCCTCTTCTGTGTCTGAGCCCCTTGTGCTAGGGACTCTCAGGACCCGAGAGAAAGGAGGTTCAGCCCTTGCTTACAGGTTGTTCAGGAAATCAGGCACATACATCAAGTCCCTAGTACAGCAGAGCTGGGGCAAGAAGAGTGAATAACTCTAAAAAAGGAAATCC
>NW_011888801.1:11498572-11521390 GCF_000151845.1 Pteropus vampyrus
CTCAGCAACAGAGAGCTTCATGTCTGCATCATGGCTAGTTCCAGAAGAAGCTGGCAGTTTTATATATATTCCATTAAAGAATTTTCTCCAAAAAGTTCTCAAGGGGCCAGTCTATCAGACGCATGTCTTCTGCCTAGACGAAGAGCCTTGTGGGTGGGCATTTTTCTCTGTGTCCAGACTCCACCTGGCCCCGAGCACACCTGTGAGTCACTGGGCCAGGGAAATGACTGGCTCACCTGGGCTCTGCCGAAGGCCACACACGTGGAGGGGCAGCACTCCAGCCCAGCTGATAAAGAGGTTCCAGAAGGCACTTAGCTCATCCAAATTTAGATCTGACTGGTCTTGAACTGGCAGAGTCTGATGAATGACCCAGAGTGCTCCCTTCTATTCTTTAGACTCAGATCTTAATTGTTGTCTTTGTTTTCTCTTGGAGGCAAACTAGGAAGTGCTCGTCAAAGCAACTTGCTCTACCTTGTGTACATCTACTTGGCTTCAACCAAATCTTTTTAAGAATCTACTCTTTTCACAGAGCATTGAGGATTCGGTGATGATCTGGATCTAGCCAAGTCCTCAAATGATGCATGGTCTAGTGGCCACTTTGACTAATGGATCATTTTGCTTCCCAGAAGTTCTTTTGAATCTCCTACCCTCCTCCAAGCTAACATGTAACATAATCGATCAATGAAAATACGGTTTATACCCAAAAGCACAACTGCTTGCCAGTGTCCCCACAGTGGAATCCAGAGTCCTGTAAAAACTGTCAGTGAGGCTCGCAGAATCACCAGCCTTTCTCTGTATCCAATTACCCCTTCTCCAAACAAAACAGGCCTGTCCTACACAACACCAATGTTCACTGGTGTGGGGGAGACATATTAGGTAAATCATTGCATAAAGAAAGCAAACAAAAACATGCACCCTTGAGTGCTTATCTCGAATCCAGGAAAATACATTAAGCAAGTCAAATACAGGCTCTGGAGGAGAGTCTGTGAGAAATGAGGGAGGCAGGGGTGGAGCTGGGTACTACACTGCAGGCCTCCTTCAGGAAAGATGTGAGGAAAAGAGGCACAGACCTGAGCTCCTGTGACAGACTGAACTTTGTTCAGTTCGGGAAGTAGGAATATGGGAAGCAGTGTAGCCTCTGAATCCTGGAGACCATATCGGAGCCACCAAATGTATGCCTTTGACTTTTTCCCCACTTAATTTTATCCTAGCCATCACATGTGATAAACAGGAAAAAAAAACTGTCATAAGAGTAACACGAGTTTTGTCTTCAATGGGGCCATGCTGTGACAGGAAACAGTTGTTCTGAATATAGCTGGCTCCTAAGGATAAGTCTACATAAAAAACTCCTCCATCATTAACCAGAGCCCACATTGGGGTTGCCGGAGTCTATGGGTCAAAGCTGTACAACAGGCCCTACTTTCAGAGTGTCCATGACTGTCCCTGTCGGTGTGCCTACCTGAGCCCTACTGACTGGCCTTACTGAATCAGATCCTGACCACGAGTTAATGATCTTCGCTAAGGCCATGTGCATGATGGTGTCATTTGGTGCAAAGGGCTCTGGAGCCAGGCAGTCTTTGTAAAGAATACCAAATGCACCATTTAATAGCTCTATGACCTTGAACATTTGATTAACCTCTCAAGGCTCTCTTTTCCCATCTATAAAATGGGGATGATAATAACTGCCATCAGGGTTGTCGATAAGGACTAAGGATGGTAATAAATGTGAAATGCCCTGACAAGTGCCTGGCATACAATAATGATCAAGCAATGGTGGTTGTTACCCTTCATTCTCCATAGACAATGACACTCAGAAAGAGGGAAGTCTGTTCTGGAGGAGGACGCACTCAGCCCAGGAATGTTTACACTGGCCCAGGGTATGCTGCTGACTAGAATGGGGCACAACCATCCTCTTAGGTGAGGCTGCTCCAGTGTGGCTCTGACAAGTGTGCCCGCACCTGACTCCTCCTGATAATGCGAAGTAAACCCTGAGTTCCAGTGCTCCGGCAATGCTCTGTGGGCACCTCACATTGGCCAGTCTGAAGGGATCTCCAGCCCTGAACAGGGTCAAGAGGGACAGAGAGAAGGCCCTGGAGGTGAGTGGAGATGTAGGAAAGAGAAAAAGAAACAGGTTATAAAGAAAAACAGAGCACTTTTGAAGACTGGAAATAGAGAAACACTGGCTCTCTAACTTGCAAGAGTCACCAAAAAATAAAGCCAGCAGCAGACATTTGCCTTAAGGGGTAAATGGAATATACCCTTTCTCTGGAACAAAGGAAACAGGACTTTGAAGAGAAGCTGGCAAAACCCACAGGATCGAAACTTCCCTAGGTCCAAGGAGGACTCATTGCAGGCTCTAAAGAATGGGGGAGGTGGCTGTCATGTGCCTTCTCCCAACTACCGGCACAACTGTCTATAACCTGAGGTAAATGGACAGTTACTGCGCATGTCTCCAAGTGACCCGTGTAGATGTGGAGATAATAAGATGTGAATTTATGGAAGAAAACCATGAAAGTGGGCCTTGCAAGCAGTTACTATCTGATACTACTGGCAAAATTATTAAAATAAGCCACCCAAAACTATTTCAGCCATATTAGCACTAAGCTAATGAAGAAATACATATCATAAAGGAATAAATTACCAACATAAGAAACCTTGCATCTTCTAGAATGAGGCCATTAGAAATTGATCAGTAAATTTAGGAGCAGCTGAGGCCACAGACCTGATGAAAGCATGTACTAGGAGATATCTTCTAGAGTCAGCTCTGCTAATAGCCTGCTAGGGTCACATAGGCTGCCCTGGTCAGTGCTTCCTGAATGGATGTGTTGGCAGAGGGGAATCTTCAGGAGAGCTAGGGCAAGTGGTTACAGGCCACTCCCATGTAATGCCTGTAGCATGGAAGAGGCCAGGTTGTAATTAGTGAAGAGCAGATCAGGAAACCTTATAGTGTTCCCATTCCTCCTGGGGTCAAACCAGTGGGATGGCCAGTCAATGGGATATACTTTCCATTCAGCCCCTTTAAATGATTATAATGATCCCACCCCCACCAACTGCATAGGGGGCTGTGCACACACATATGCACTCACACACTTGTACACTCACATGTGCACACACACTCTCACACACATACTTGTGCACACACATATCCATACACACTCACACACATGGCTTCTCATACATACATGCTCACACATATGCACACACACATACATGTGCTCTTATGAACACAAACACAGTCCCATAACATACACACCTTCGACCTCCCACATGAAATGCAGCCTCTGTCCCCTCCTCCTTCTTTTGCCCCACCCCCTCTGCACCCCATTTTCTAACCTACCCTAATCTCTGTAGCCCCTGACCCAACTAGCTGCCTCCCCTCACCCCCCGCACACACATTGAATGTCTGATATGATTTCTCTTTTGACTTTTGACTTCCTTGTGGACTCAGGTCTAGATTCTCTCCCTGATCCCCACCTGCTCCAGGTGAGCATCATCTTAGGTCAAGTCCAATTCTCTGACCTCCTGTCTTGACACAGTGGAGCCCTGGAATTCACCCCAGCACTCCAAGTCAGAATTGGATCTGAAAGGATCATTCTAAGCTCTCCCAAGGGGGAGAGGGCTCAGTGAAGGCCGTCCTCCTCACCATTTTGAGCTCTTACCTCATTAACAAAGACCCAGTGGCTGTCCTTGGAAGCCAGATTGGTCTCCACAGCCTGCAGAGAGAAAAAGAAAATGAACATGAACAGAAGCAAGCCAGAAGCTGGCAGACACACAGGATGATTGTTGAGACGGGGTTTGATAAACATTGTTCTTGGAGAATTTTTTTCTCACAAAACGTGCTGTTCCCCTGGGGCCAGCTCTGGCTGCCTTAGCTACAAGACAAGTCATTTGAACACAGACATCTGATTTCCTGTTGTTCTTCAGAGCTCTCAGGTACCGGCCCCAAGCAAGGCTAGAAATTCCAGTTCCTGCAGGCATCACAGGGCCACAGGCCCTGGTACCCCTCCCCTCCCAGAGAATGCTTGCAAACTCCTTTCTGGAGGAGCACATAGGGATGAGTCTCATCATTCCCAGAGGCAAGAGGATCAGAAATCTGGAATGAAGAGTTTATGGCAGCTTGTCCAGACATGCTGAATGACACCCAGCGAGATAATAGCTAACAGCCAAGGCTCTGAGCTGCCTTCAGTTCTATAGGACACACAGAACTGGCTCTTTCTACCTCCTAGGCAGCGACCCCATTCTTCTTATTCTCTCTTATAGTGCTTTGTTCTATTTCTTTATAGCACTTGCCATTTTGTGCCTGAATTGTTGTCAGTATATTTCTTATTGTCTATCTCCTCCACTCAGTTGGGGTCTCCATAAGGTCAGGGATCAAATCTGTTTTGGTCACGGCTGTGTCCCAGAACCTATAACCAGCACATAATAGGTGTTCAATGAATGTTGTTGAATATATGAATGAAGTGTTGGAGGGCAAGGCAGATAGGATCGTTACTTATACTGTTTCTCATGTGTTTTATGAGTGTTTTTTCCCCTCCTTTATTTGGAAAGCCAACAGGTTGAAAGAAATAGAAGGAAATGATAGTTTTCAAGCATATTCTGTAAAAATACTTGCAGTTTGCATGTGCCAAGTACTTGCTGAGCACAAAGAACTGTGCCAGGCCATTTATGAACCTGGCAGGGAGCTATCAGGTTATAGTCCTGTTTTTTGAGGGACGGGGGTGATTTTTGTAATGTAATTTTTATTACTCCTTTAATTTGGAAGAAATAAAGGAAAATAAAAATGTTCAATAGCATTCCATAATCCTGCCCCATTAAAAAAATGTGCAAAAGTAGTAAAAATACCCCTATTATCCCTCCAAACTCATCCCCCAGAGATCATTTGAGATGTCCTCACCCAGAAGTGTTTATTCATCTCTGCAGGTACATATATACATACACATATCAGACAGATTATTTTATTAAAATGGGATCATGAAATACACATGAGGACACAACTGTCATTTTTGATTTATGTATATATCAAGAATAGCTCTTCTCATTAGTATATAAAGATCTGATTCATTCTTTTTAACAGATGAGGAATAGAGGTACATGGAGCCTGCCTCTCCCAGTGACTCAGCCATATATGAGATCTAGGTCATGGCACTGTTAATGTCACACAAGCAATGGACAAGTTTACTGGCCAACACAACAAGCATGTGGAAATAGAGCCTGGGGGAGTACCCAGGCCAGCTCTAGAATTCCACTTCTTTACAGACAGTATCCCACAGAACATCAAAGATTGGGCCACATCGGGGTGAAGGACACAGAAGACTCCTTCTTCAGCCTATGAATAAGATGGCGCCAGTCCCTATGAAGACAAGTGGGGAGAGGAGTCTGGCCTGGCCTGGGTACCTCATGGGGCCATGTCCTGAAGACACCTTCCTCCCCATTCTACAAATTCAGTAAACCAGGCCCCCTCCACAAAAGCAGAGAGGACTTCAGATGCTCAGAAGAGGCAGAGAAGGGAGAGCCCCACAGGGTGAAGTCACGGCCACCCTGCCCAGAGCCTCTCCCCTCTCAACATGCAGACTTTCGTGAATGACTTCAGAAGCCTGGAGGCCCAGCAAAGAAGACAGGAGAGGGAGATGGTCAGAGAACCTACAGCACACTGATGGGCTCCGGCTTGCCTCCATTCCTAACACCTGAATGCTCATGTAGAGGTGTTGGTGACACACTCACCAAATTCGTACATGATACAGAGTTGAGAGGAGGTCATAAAGCCTGAACACTAAACTGAATCTAAAGAGATGCTCTTTAAAGTCCAACACTTGGTTTCCAGGGAGATAAGACTTGAAGGCAACCTTGTTGAGTAAAGACCCATGAAAAAGAAAGAGGCTATGGGTCTCTTCTGTCCCTTGAGGGTTGACTATTGGGCAACCCTGCTTGATGAAGGACAGTGAAGATGAATCAGTCATGGAGTGAAACTGTAAACCAATGGCCAGTCCAGTTAAAGTGACTAGGGATGCTTAGAGGCTAGGACAGTATAAGTGTCTTTAAACACATGAAGAACTGTCTTGTGCAAGACATTGGAATTACTCTTTCCAGCCTTTGAGAGTTAATTTAGGATGAAGATCTCCAGTAATCAGGGAGGCAGATATCAATTCTATGTAATAGAACACTTTCCAAGTCATTCAAGATGGAATGGACTGCCTCAGGAATAGCAAGGTCTCATGGGAAGTGCCTGAGTGGAAGAAAGACAACAGTGCCCTGAAAGGTGCTAAAGTATCAATGTGGAAGCTGACCATGGGTGAGGAGTAAGACTCTATTGTGTACTGACATTCTGCAGCAGTAATTCTCAAGTCTACTGCACATATGTTGCTTTGCAAACCTAGCTGGGAGTTTCCTAGGTGTAATCTGAAACTGGCCCCCATTCACAGAGGGCAGGAAGAGACCAAAGAAAAATGCAAACCACCCCAGATTGGTAGATGGCAGGTTTAATAAGGAAGAGGACTTACTTACAAGGCTTGTCTTGGGTGCCAGCAAGACAGTAGTTTTCTACACCGCTTGCCAGAATCTTCAAAGTTTATGCAGAGGCCTTAACTGGGTCATGTACCCAGTCCAGATAGTCTCAACGCTGTATTTCTAGCTCAAGGCTATGTCCTTGAGCAGCTTCTAGCACCGGGGAGGCAAACAGAACACACATTCCAAGCATAGGGGAGGGAGTGGGAAGCCTCTGATTGCCCAGGTCCGGTTCACAGGTCAAACCAGCAGTCACATCTTCTTGATGACCTTCCCCAACAATCTAAGAACTTCCAAGGGAGCTTTTAAAAATATAGACCCCTGAGCCCAAACCCTAGGAATCCTAAATTCACTAGGAATGGTGATGTGCCTGAGATCCTGTGTTGTTTCAGCTCCGATCCTGACTCTTGGCCTCCAGGACTGAGAACCCTGCTCCAGAATGTGTAGTTCTCTGAATCTGAAGGTGTGGGTACACCTGTGCATGTGGACAGTCCTCTGCATGTCTCCACAGAAGCCAGCATCACAGAGGACCTAACTCAAATGCAGGCACTTCCCAAGGAGCGAGTGGGAGCCCTGACTACTCTAAGAAGTCTTCCCACCTGATCTCAGACTCATGTATAGAGAATACTGATGGAGAGAATTGATCAGAAAACCCCACAGGACAACTGGCCAACTTTCCTGTCCTACTTTCCCTCACCAATTAAGCATTAGCTAATTTGTTAAGCCTCTTTTCTCCACATGGAGATAAATAGCACTTGGCTACAGCCTTTTCCAGAGAATGCAACTCACACGGAAGCTGAGATGGATGGTGAGAAGGGAAAGCGACTGCAGATTTAGTAAGAACACGCCCCTCTCCTCCTAATTACTGGAGAGCTGCCAGCTCTGTGGGAAGAGCCCTAAATGCTCACAGCCCAGTGGGCAGTGTTCCTCTCAGCACCACTCATTCTCCTTCTAAGAGCTGTCTTTACCCTCTTTCTCCCCAACCATGATGCAAGTGGAGGCCAGTCTTCCCTTTCATCTCAGAGTGAGCAAGGTAAGGAGGAGGCCGGCCCGCAAAGCACGTTCGAATCCCAGTCTGGCCATTGCTTAGCTGAGTGCTCCTGGGTGAGCTATTCCACCTCTCTGAGCAGCAGTTCCATGCCTAAAAGGTGTTCAAATGCCAACAGCACTATTGATGTTCTGCTTATGTCCCCTTCAAATCCCATCAGGATCTTTGAACACACTCCTGTGTGCACTCATTCCCAATGGCAGACTCCCATGGCTCAGGCGTCCAGAACCCTGCTCGGCACTCATGATGCCTGGGAATTTATACTTCACCAAGCACTGAGGGTGTCACATATACAAATTCCAGTTGTCCTGTTTCCTGATGGGTATTGCTCCACGTGCGAACTCAGCTGTTTTCAGAATCCCTCTGTAGGATGAGCCAAAACTGCTTCGCTTGATCTCACAGCCTCCCTGGCTTCCTTCATTTCTCTGGTCCACGTTCCCACTCCCCTGCTGTCTTTCTTTAATTCCCCTGGGAACATTTTTTAATAAATCGTTGTCACACAAATTCTCACCTCAAAATCTGCTTCTGGGAACCCAACCTGAGAACAACACCTCTTACCCTTGGGACAGGAGAATTAAATGTAAGAATTAAATGAAATTACACATAAAGCTTTTATCACAGAAAGTAGCTCACTATTGATGATCGGTTAATGCAAAAGTCCTCCCCATTCTTTCCACTGATGTCTCCTACCTGGTTGGCATTCTGTGATCTCTTTTGAATGTGCAGAAGTGCATAATCTGTCATGTTTTCCTTCATTCATTCAACAAACTAGGCTTGCTATACACCAGCAGCTCTCCTAACTTTCCTGGATATGGGTGTGAGCCAGGAGCCTTGTCCCTGCCTTCATGGAGCCAACAATATCAAGAAGACCAGTAATGTACACCCACAGCAAGTGTGGTTAACACTGCCTCCTCCAAGAGTCTATAGACCTTTCAAGGCAGCACAATGCAGGGCATCTCTCACCTCTGCCACATGTGGATCTATGACTACTTAACCATCGGCATCTGCAGAGAAGTGTTGAGACACCCCAAAATAAAGAGCAGCCCCTTTATCCCATGGATGGGGTGGGCAGGGAGTGGAACCAGCTTCCTGCTCAGGGTAGACTTCCAGTCACTTGCCTTCAGCAAGTAGAAAGGCTGGTTTCTTGCAACTGGGCTTCTCTCCTGCAGCTGGGCACCATGGTTCTGGGACAACCCTCAGAATAATGCAGTAATAGGCATTGAAGGCCATACTCTTAAGAGAAAAGTGTACTGCCACAGGTAGACCCTTGTTAAAGGAAGCAGAGGGCAGCTGCCCTTCCCATACCTGGAAGGGAATGTGTCCCCCTGTCTGAACAGCAACCCCCATCTGAAACTTTTCCCATGGCCAGTGGCATCAACAGAGCTGGAGTATAAGTGATGCAGGCCTCCAACATGCCATCCTGCAGATCCACTGGGGGCCAGAGGATATTCGTATCCTGTCCTGGCCACCCAGTCACCCTAATCCCATGGTTTCCATAGAGAAGTAAATGCAGACCAAGCCCCAACTTCTGGTTCCCATATGCTCTGGACAGAAAGCCCTTCCCACTGACAGAAATAATATATGGGCCAGCTTGGCTGGATGGGACCACAGGGGCTAACAATGGCTACGTGAAGGTGAGGATCAGTTCTAATATCAGGACACCTACACAGAAGCAGAGAAGATGGGGGTTCTGAGGGATTGGAGGCTCTCCGCCTGGTCCCCTTCCGCTGTTTTCTCAGCCTTTCACCACGACCAAGTCTGAGCTATTTCCAAAGGCAACAGGGGTGTGCCTTTATCAAGCACCCAGCCAGGTACTTCAATACACAATCTCCTCCACTTTACAACCCACATACCCCGCTTTATCTCAATGTCCTAACAAGCCAGGCAGCATTCTTATGTCCATTTCACAGACAGGAAACTGAGACCTAGATCTAGACTTGTATTTTCCACAGGTCCCCAGCTAGTACTTGGCAGAGATTAGATTCGAACTCAGGTCCATCTATCTCCCTCCATCATACTGATCTCCAAAAAGTATGAACAACTATCAATGCAAACATGAGCCTTTTGTCCCTGACAATGGGAACAAAATGATCTTTTTTCTCATAACTGAGAAAACATCATTACAAACAGTGGTGCCTTCCTTCTTCAGGTTAACTTATTCTCATAAACCTGAGACCATTATTCCAGTTGCATTTCTTTAGTATGAGCCTGTTTCACTTGATCTTGGCCTAAAGGAATAGTAAATGAAGTGGAAAAAAACCTTCACATGGAAGCCTTCCAGTCACATTGCTAAGGATTTATTTTACAAAGTGCAAATGCCACCAATTATTTATGTATGTGTTAATTGTTGGCCACTTATCTAGGCACCCCCCAACACTGGGAGCCTGAGATAATGAAACCTTGTCGACACTTAGCATCTTTTTAAAACCCCAACTCTAACACTTCAGAACATTCCCCCTGTGGAGCCCAGGGCCTGGCATTTTCCCAAGGACAGATATAGAGCTAAGTTTAAAGACCCACTACTGCCTGTGCAACAACACACTATTTAGAAACAATTCTCTCTGTGCAATGTCACCCCTCTGAAGCATGAGGGAGTAAAATGCCGCCCCCCCCTCCCATTTTCAAGGAAGGGCAGTATCTGGCTACAGACTAGGGTTGATTCAAAGAGCCCATTTACAAGGAAATCAGCAAAGCAACCACCACGAGGCCATAGTTTCAGAAGCTATGCCAGAATCACAAAGTAACCGTGGTTATCACTAAACCACTCCAGGCCTCCCAGGGGCTGCCTTCTTAGTAAAAGTACTGGAAATTTTAGCGCAGCTACTTCTGTTACCCCAGCCTTGTCTCCAGAACCTCTTTGGGCCTTGCTTTCTGGAAAACTGCCTTAACATTCTCTGCAAGTCTGTGGCTCCTACTTCTAGAGCCATCATACTCCTAAATTCCATTGGGGAATCTTAGACCCTATGTGAGTCTCTTTGCCAGTTTTTTCTCCCAGGCCCTTCCCAGGAGACAGCCCCTCCTGACCAAGTGTGAATTATCTGTTCCCATCTCACCCATTGCTTTGCTGAATCTTCCTTGAAGGCCAGGGCCCTCATCCTTGGGGGAAGCAGGAAATGCAGCCACCTAAACACATATATATTTGGGGGTTTGGCAGTTGGTCACTTGAGGATGGTGGAGACAAGGCAATCACTCCTAGCTAAATTAGGCCATCTGAGGAAGGTGTGACAGAGTTAACTCTGTGTAACTTCCAAACACATCTCTGGGGGATGCAAAGAAGGCTCTTTTGCTGAGGAAGATCTGAGCTTGGCAGCTGGGAACCCAGGGAAGGTGCTGGCTGGAAAATGCTGGAGGTGAGGGCTAGTTCAGGCTGGGTGCAATCGTTGGCACTGAACAGATCCTCCTCTATTTGGACCCTGAGCTAAGCCCTCTGTACATGACACCTCACTGAGTCATCACAACAGCCACTGATCTGAGCCTACGGACAGAAAATTTTGCCCTTAGTCTCCCAGCAAGTCAGTGCAACCAGGCAATCCATTTTCTAGTGCTTCATGCCAACTTGGGGATCGACAGAAGACAAACTTACACTCCACGTTTTTAGTAGATGTTTAATGCAAAAGCAAGAGCTGAGCTGAAAGGTGATACATATAGTGGTGAGGCCTGGACAGTGGACTTGGGGAGCCCAGGGACTTCTATATAGTCGGGTCCTGAATTATGGAGTTTCCTACCACCCCCTAACCCCCAGAACTCCTGGGTCAGGTGTACTCTGGTTGCCAGTGGATTTCTGTATATGGAGAGAAGCCTCTAGCCCCTCCCTAAGAGGTGAGCTCCTTGAGGATAAGGCCTGGACTAAGTACTACACAGCCCCTTGCCTGACACAGGCCTGGCAGATACTGCACTTCAAAAGATGTCTATGGAGTGAATGGACAAGTGGATTCACACTTCTGCATATGTCCCTGATGCTGACCATGAGGAAGAAGGCCAGGGGCATAAATAGGAAGCTCCATACAGTGAAAAGGGATATTAACATGTAGGCAGTCTTGCTTTGCATAGTACTGTATTAACAGAAACCCACACATATGGGATCTGTGTCCTCACTTTGCACAGTTTGCACTTCCTTTTTAGTTAACACCACAACATGCAAAGTACTGCCTGGATTTGAAAATGGCGCTTTTTTCCTACACATCTGAGAGAAACTGAGAATGAAACAAAGTTAACTTTAAAGGTGGATAAATCAAGATATTGTGAACTTTGGAAGCTGATGGAAACATGATCAAATTTGAGAGCTCTTCTATGGGGATATAATTGTTCCTTCATTTGTGCTGAATGCTGAACCTCCTGATACAAGTTCCCATATATCCTGCTTAATGACATAGTAAGTTCTGGACTAGGTTGCTCGATTGATAGCATTTAAAATTATATTACTGTAACACTAGAGAGAGTGTTTGTCATTAGATTTTTTTTTGACACTGGCTTTGATCTCAAAAAAACTATTATGTTGCTATTGAAAAAAAGAGAGCATAATTGATAAAATACATGTAAAAATATGATAGAGCTGAACAATTTCTAATCACACTGGTACTCCCTGGCCTTAGTCCTAACCTTTTACCAAATTTGAGGTAAATAGCTCTTCCAAACCACCTTCCTACTTTGTGCAGAGGGCAGAAGTGCCAGCTCACAGCCTCTGGGGATGAAGATTCATTACAGATCATTTGTGGACCCTTCAGATGAAATAGAGACAGGTTCCAGAGCTGTGCAGGAAGTGCAATTTACTGTAATAAAAAGTGAGAATATGCTGCATGTGGACAATTTATGGAGAAACATTAATATCAGCAGAAAAATGAAATGGAGTCTGCTCACAGGCACGATCTGTTTAATGAGATCAACTCCGAGAAGTGAAGCCAGGCAGTGCCAATGATATCAATTGATGAATACTTGGATTTTAACCAGTGGTCCAAATTTCCCTGCCACCTGGAGGGCACAGAAGCCAAATAAGGCCCTCCATGTTCTCACTCTCACAGACACCCAGGCTGTGTCCTGATGGAAGGCGATGGGAGCCAGCTTCTCTATCCCATCTTGTCTCATGAAGGAGAAAGGCATTCCTGGCCCTTTGTCCACAGGGACGCTACCACACAATCCCTTTTGAGGACTGAGATGTGCAAAAGAACAAGTCACTTCTTAGCTTATTTATACCCTGCTCTGGTTTGGCAAGAGCAGCCGCCAGCTTCTGCAGTGGGCTGTGAATAATCTTACAACGTGGTTCTCCAGAGGGCAAGGGACACAGCTCTTGGGTGGCAGGTGGCTACACTGAGCCATTTCTCATACATTCTGCTGTTCAGCTCCAGCTTCAAGTGATTTTTCGATACAAGCAACGTCCAAAACTGATTAGAAATGTTTTCTTCTCTTTCCCACAGGTATTTGCACATTTATACTGGAGCTTGAGAAGGCACTGCCTGCATCCAAAGACTGGCTCTGAGGACCCACAGCACCAGGTGCTGCTGAAGGTAGGCACTGTTTGAGGTATAAAAGTCCCTCCTAGCACTGCTGGGTCACGTAAGGCTCCATAGGCCTGCCCTCATGTGTGGCTGTCAGTCCCAGAGATCCAGACCTACAGGAGGACATATACTGGGAGAACAACTACACTACCTGGCTGCTCAATTAAAGCATCAGCATTTAAGGTTAGTATCGCAACACCTTCAAATCATCAAAACCAGGCAAGCTGCTTCTGCATGTGGATCTAATTCCTTTCTTCAATCTAAATTGTTTTTAAAAGATGGAAGCATTTGAATTCTTTTTAAGGCAATAAAGCTGAAGGTAGTAATTCTTTACCAAGCTGATAAGAGCTTCTGTGTATAATCTGTATTCCTTCTTTATGAGCCTGACTTTTTGGAGAATAGAATCGAAAGAAAAATATCTTCTTTTCAGTTCTGGAGACAAGAGCTGGAGGAGTTCCTCGGCTCAGAAGTTGTCAGGAAAGGAGTCTCTGATTTGTGACATGGGAAAGCAGGGAGATGCCTGTGCTCGGGGAGTTGGGGACATACACAGCTGCTCACCTTGGTGATCTGCTTAAGACTCTGGCGCCGCTGAAAATGACCCAGAGAGGCCATGGCTGGCGCTCTGAGGTCTTGGGGAACAAGGAGAACAGGATTACAAACTCAGTGAAAAGGGAAGAGGGAGGAAGAATCTATTCTCCTAAGAATCTACAGTATAAACTGCCTTATAGCCTTCGAGATGGCTTCTCTCCAAGTACAAAGCTCTGCAGTTGGGGCCCAGACCTAAACATGGCCAGCAGCCTAGATTTTGCTCAAAGCCCTCTAAGCCCAACAGTAAAGCTATGTCACTCTGCACTCAACTACTGGGAGGGGTAGATGTCAAAGTCAAATACACATATGCTTTGTCCTCAGGGATGTGGCCCACTTGCACACCTTCTAACCCCACTGCCTGCACAAAGCACCTGGAAAGGCCCTGCCCATGGGATAGCATTGTTTAGAGAGAAAACAGTGAACACAGGACTTCCAGGCTCAGTATCTAGAGTAAAAAAGGCAGTGAGATGACTCAACACCAACCATGTCCTATAACCTGCCTTGGAGCTATAGGTCTGAAGCACTTCATTGCTTTCATCTGATCATGTTAGTGACAGGCATGAGGATAGGAGGCAGTCCTAACTGACCCCCAGGGCAACTTTAAACCTTAAACTTTCCAAATACTCCCATATATGTGGGCATGTGCTCACATACGCACACACATGCGCACCCCAAATAACTCCACTTCATACACTGTAGTGTACGAGTGGGGCACAAATAGAAAAGAAGCAACATCAATAAATTAACAAACACAAAATGCCCAGCATAGGCATCATCACATCTCATAAATTCCTGCCTCAGATCCACACTGGTCTTTCTTGCTTCTATAACCAGACTTTCCATATGGCCTCCAAGGTGCTTATTCTAAAATGTAAAATTCAACCTATGTTGTCACTAATTGTTGCAACAATTCTGCATGGTGACCACGATCCCTTTTGATAGAAGAAACTGAAGCTTACAAAGTAGTAAATGACTAAATGGCCAACTCTTGAGGTCACAGACAGGAACAGCATCACCTCCACCCAGGTTAAAGAGCCCACAAGTACAGACCAAATAACAATAGTATGAGACAGGTTGTCAACATGTCTGGAGTAGCTGTCTGTCCCACCAAACCCCAAGGATGGGGAGGTTCATGAGAGTCTCAGCCCCTCCCCTGGCAGCTATTCAAAGTAGACTTGACACTTCTCGAGTCTGTTCTCCCTAGTACTGGGTTAGCCATGGCCCAAGGGAAGGGCCAAGTTCCGATTAGTGCTGGGCTGGCAGTACAGGGCCCAGGGGAATGGCCACTGGAACAAGGCAAAAGTCTTCAGGCTAGAAAGGGATCCAGCCCCATAGAGGTCCTGAGGAATTTGCAACATCTAGAGGAAGAGCAAGGCATGAAGGAGGTCCACGGGAGAATGACAGGCTTCTCTGACTCATCTACTTTGGGGATTAATGGGATTAAAAAATCAAAGAAGTAGGTGTCACCCTCAGGAAAATCCATGAGCAGGTGGGATGGAGACAATAGCAAGACCCACCCACCCATTTAACAAGCATGTCCTGGGCTCCTACTAGGTGCTGGGTTCTATGCACAAAGCTAGACATGGAGATAAGGCAGTCTTGGGCCCTGTCCTTGAGTAAATCCACACACAGAATTCTATTAGATAAAGAGAGAAAGTACAGTGATAGAGTTTAGCAAATCAGAAACCAGATAGATGCCAACTCCTTCCTGGAGAGTAGAAGTCCCCATGCTGGAGATGGCCAGTAGTGGGACAGTAGGGTTTTTCAGCCTAACGAGATAGCAATTGCAAGCCTGGAGCTGAGAAAGGGCATTCAGTTGGGGAATGGTGATTGAGTCACATCTTCACATCTTGTGAATAAGGATTTGGTTTTAAAGTTATTAGATGAGGCAAAAATCAATTATAATCAAAATTAGTTATGAAGAGTTCCAGCTCATGGATAAAGTATAGCATAGAAAATATCATTTCTGTAAAGAACCCTGTATAAGTTCCTCTAATCTTTATTAATCAATGTTTCTCTATGGCCCTCAATTAGAATTTTATTTTCTTCCCTGAGTGTATTGACTAAATCATCACCCAATTGCCTAGCCCTCAAATGCCTTGCTCCCTCTCCTATCCTGTCAGAGCCCTGTTCTATCCAAACAGTCAGACTAGACAGCTTTGGAACCTCTTCCTTCCTTGCCACATTAAGATGGGAAGCGTATGGTCAGTTCTGCATTCCAGAGAGATCAGAATGGCCCCGGAGAAGCCCTTGAGCCCCCACACACACATTCTTCCTGGCAGGTTCTCTCACTGAGTCACACTTTGCTCTGCCCACTGATAAGGCAGATGTGGCATTGCCCAGCCTGTTAAACATCCCCCACTAGTCATGTTGCAGCTCAGAATCAGGGGTGGAAGGGTCAATGCCCGGAGGTGTGAGTTATGGCCCGAAACACCACCAGGTCCAAAGAACAGGGCCATATGCTGAGCGGTAAGCCTGGCTTTTACCCTGTAAATTGGGAGCTCCCAGATTGTGTTCTATGGAATACACGAGGCTTAAGAGTTGCTAAAAGTTCTCCTGTTAAAAACAAAACAAAACAAAAAAACCTACACATAGAAAGTTTGAGATATACTACATTTATATCCCACCCTGAAGAATTACAAAGGACACTAACAGAAATTTCCTTGGAATGTCATAGGCTGAACTGTGGCCCCTCCAAATTTCTATGTCGAAGTTCCAATCCACAGTACCTCAAAATCTAACTTTATTTGGAGATAAGGTCTTTAAAGAGGTGATTAAGTTAAAATGAACCCATTGATGTGGGCTTAATCCAAAGCGACTGGTGAGTGAGAATCACCAGGGATGTATGTTCACGTAGGAAAGGCCATGTGAAGACAACATCTACCAGCCAAGGAGAGAGGCCTCAAAAGAAACTGACCCCACCAACACCTTGATCTTGAACTTATCGCCTCCAGAGCTATGAGACAATAAATTTCTGTTGTTTAAGTTACTCAGTCTGTGGTTCTTTGTTACAGCAGCCCTAGCAAACTCATACAGGAGATGCTAAAAGTTGTCCTGTAAAAAAATTCTGTGGTCAGAAAGTTTGAGATATACTGCATTTATATCTCCACCTTAAAGAATCACAAAGCACACTAATAGAAAAGTCCTCATATCACAGAAAATCATCCAACTTGGCTGAACCCACTGTTTATCAAACTTATGTCCCCAGGATATTAATTCTTTATTCAAGGGACACATTGATATTTCACAGGACACGAAGTTTACAATAGAACAGGATGAGGTAAAAGGTGCTCTAAGCCTCAAGGGCCCAGGAGAGGAAATTTGGGTGGGAAGTATATGGTCAGGTCTGGATTTTACATAAGTCAGACTGGTCATGCAAAGGAGAATTTCACATGCATGAGAACTTTAGGGAATCAGCTAGAAAGCAGTTGCAATGGTCCAGAAAAGTAGTCATAAGGGCTGGAAGAGTGAGGTCAGTAGGCTAGAGAGGAGGGGATAGGGTTTGCAATGTTTAGAAAGAAAATGTTAACTGGATATGATAATCAGTGAAAACTGAGTGAGGTGTGGCGGGGATAAAGGAATCTGGCATGACTGCTAGATGCAACTACATAAAGAGAGAAGATGGATCAGGCTAAAGAAGGAAGATAATAAATTCGATGGTAACCTCCCGTGCAGCAGAAAATTGAAGAGAAAAAGTCTTAACCATGGGAATAAATAGGGATAATGCAAGGACTTAACTCAGAAACAAGTTGAAGGTGCACAGGATAAGGCAGGTTACACAGTATCAAGTTAGCTTAGAGTCCCCATCCCCCAGTATAAGAACCAGTTATGACTGGCTTAATCTACAGGGACATGCAAGTGGCTCCAGCTGTAGGACCAGTGACCTGAGAAGGCTGGGAGCCAGGCAAGAATGGCAGGAGGACAGGAACTTCTTCACCCTCACTTTTGGACCACTATTGTTTCCACTGGTCCACATCAAGCCACCACATTTCCAGGGACGGCTTAGCACACACCCAGCTGCCTCACTTTCAATACCCAAACACATATTTTTTTAATTAGTACACACACACACACACACACACCTAACTTCCCTCTATACCTTGTAATGATTCAGAGGGTTCTATGCCTAACTGGAAAGCTTCACGTTATTCTTCTAAATTCCGTGTGTTGGAATCTTCCCACTGCTCTATCCAAACTGTTGAGATGACTGGAACCTCTTTCTGCCCGACATTATCCTCTACACTTCAGATTTATTAAAAGGGGAAGAATTTTACCAGCCCAGCCCCATGCCGATCAGTCAAGGGAGATGATGTATGTGAAGGAGACCGGGGTCCTAGTCCTTGTTTTTCCTCTATATCATTTAACTTCTCTAGGTTTCATTATTTTCATCTGAAAAGTCTGAGAAACAGACAAGACTGATGCCTGGATCTCAAAATATTCTAAGATTCTATGGGCAGGTTATCCCCAGTTTGGGAAACTCGCTGGTTTGGAAGAGAGATAAAGGGTGTTCCACATGAAAGTAAGAGACAGTTTTAAGATTTTAGCCACCCAATATCAGCAAATCCTTGATTTGTGCAGATAACCATTGTATGTGTCTCGGCCAGATGTAAGGGAGAAGGTCCCTCTGTCGAGCCAGCACAGGCCAGCACAGGACCGAGGCTTAGCATGGTAGATTCCCCTGAATCTTGAGAGAGTGAGCCAAAGATTTAATTGAAAGTTAATCCAGTGACAAGGGCAGTGTTGTGAGTCCAGTGATGGTGTCTTACTTAGACCGTGCCTGAAGTAACCTTGACCATCTCCCCACCATCCTGCCTTCCGTAGGTTCCCAACTCTGGTTCTCTAGCCTTCTGCCCACCTCTGTGAGTTGCCCAATATTATTTGACTAAGTTCCTTTTATTTCTCATTAAGTTTATAAAACTTTTTACAAATAGGAAAAATAATACTTATTTTTTAAAATCTGAATATCAAACACTGGCAAAACCAATGTGATGAATAAGAACAATTGATTTTTTTAAAGGGGGAATAAACAGTAATTTCAAAGCACAGTTGACAAGCATAAACCATAGTTTACAAACCTATTATTCTGTACTAAATCATGGTTTAAAAATCAAGCCATATTAAAAGCCCTCGATTGACAAATGGCGATCCTTGATCCCAGTGCTGCCCTCCAGAGGCAAACACTTGTAACTCTTTTAGCTATTCCTTTAAGATTTAATTTCATTTCTTAATCATATGTTCATACTACTATACTTGGTTGATCGATTTTAGACATTCACATTATCAATTATCTTCTTGATATGGTAATGAGAATTTAAATCTCTCACCATTTCATTTCCCTTCACAATATTCCCAACCTAGTTGTATCACAATTTTTAAATTATATCAAAAGCGTTGACTTTATTATATTATGAAAATATTATGCCCTAAACCAAGTTGTGGATAATAATTACATTAATTTCTTGCTTACATAACTTTTGATTTTCTTGTATTAACAAGATTTGCCTTGATTTGTATTTATTTATACCACTTCTATAATATATTTGTCCAAATGCTCAACCACATAAAATAGTCTTTCAGTTTCCTTACACCCTGGAATCAGCTTCTCAGAGCCCTCCCTCCCATGCTGTCCAGGTGGATGACCCGGGACTGTTCTGACCCTTTCCTTTCTGCTCTGCTGGTTGGATTCCCTATATCTGTTGTTGCTTACTTTTATCTTTTTTGATTTTTATTTTATTTTTCTGAAGACCATCCTACAGTTTCTTCCTAAGAAAAAATGCATGGTATGTAAATTTTTTTGAGTCTTTGCATGTATGGAATTTTTTAAAATTTTGCTATCATATTGACTGATTGGTTTTACTTAGTACAGAATAGAGTAATATTAATTCTTCCACAGAAATCATGTTTCTCTAGTATCTTGTAGCATCCAGTGTTACTCTTAAGCATCCTAAAGCCATTCTGATTCCTACTCCTTTTATGATACCTACCATTCTTCCTCCTACCTTCTCCTCCTTCTACTTTTCCTCTTCCTTGCCCTCACCCCTGCTTTTACCCCCCCTGCTTTAAAATATGGCATTGAAGTGCCTTGATGTGAGTGTTCTTTTCATTTATTTTTGCTAAAAGCTAAATGGTTGGTAGGACTTTTTAGTCTGGAGGCACACGTCCTTCAGTTCTGAGACATTTTCTTGTTTATTTCTTTGATATTTGCCTTTTCTCCTTTTTTTTTTCTGTTCTCTCTAGAATTTCTGTTAGAAGAACATTGAACTTCTTGGATTGAGCCATTCATTTTTGTCAACTTTTCTCTCCTATTTTATTCATAACTTTTTGTTTTGCTTTTCTCAACCTTATTTTCTAATACTTCAATTGGATTTTTAAATTTTCAGTTATTACTTTTTTATATTCAGTTGCTATTTTGTGCTCTCTGTTCTTTTTCATATTATCTCGTTCATGTCTTAAAGATGCAATTTTTTTTTATCTCTTTTAAGATTAGCAGTGATAGGGTTTTTGATGTTTCCTTCTGTTCCCTAAACTAAGTTTACCTTGGATTCTTTTTTTATGTTTGTTTTGTACTTTCTCTTTCATATAAGAGACTTTCCTCAAATGCATAAAGATCCTTAGTTGCCCTTTCATATTTAAAGTGAGGCATTCAAAAGCTCCTGTTGGGCTTTGTGTGACTTGTGGATGAATGGATCAGTGGGCTTCCTTGCCTTCCTAAGGAAGACACTGCTCTCCTCCACAATATCAGCACCTGGGGGTTGTTTAGATTCTCCAGAAAAGATTCTTCCAGTGTCCTGCCTGAAGGGTATACTCCAGCTGCTGGCATTCTGGGAGCAGGACAGGAAAAGGAAATAAAAGTCCCACAACCCACCATGTATATCTCTGCTTAATTTCCCCTGGTTTCTAACACCTGCCCTATCCCACTTTCTACGGTCTCTGAGGACTGATGTTCTCAGAGCAAGTTGAACCAGCTCACTTCTTGATAGCATCTTTTTTAAAAATTAAACTTACTGGGGTGACACTGGCTAATAAAATTATATGTTTCACATGTACAGTTCAATAATACAGCATCTGTATATTGCATTGTGTGTTCACCACCCAAAATCAAATCTCCTTCCGTACCATATATTTGACCTCCTTTATCCTTATCTACCTCCCCCTCCTCCCCCTTTTCCCTCTGGTAACCACCAAACTGTTTTCTGTGTCCATGCGTTTTTGTTTGTTTGTCCTGTTCATTTGTTGCTTTCAGTTTTATATCCCAATAGCATCTTTATTCTCAAGCGCTGAAGTTATAATATTCTTACTCTGTTGAACCAATCACTCTTCTTCCATCCACTTTTGTTTTTCAAATACTAGTCCCAAGCTTTCATCTGCTGTTGTCTCTTCCTATGTACTCTCTAAACTTGTGGGTTAATAACATTTAACTTTACTGTCATTTTAGAATAGTGTAGAGGAAAGAAGGAATAAACATGAGCAACCAGTTGAAATCATCTAATCAATAAAAAGTCAATAAATCAAAAGTCAATAAATTTCTTTTTTGCTCAAGCAAACTAAAGTAGGTTTTTGTTGTTGCAACTAAGAATGCTTACTGACACAAGGACACTGGAGGAAAGCAAGTGGGGACGACGGTGGCCCGTGCTGGAGCTGATGAAAAAGGACAAGTCGAAGGTAAAACTGAAAATAAAAGAAATATTATTTTTCTGCACCAAGCCTGGAAAGCTAGCTGCCAACCCAGACTCCAAACTCTTTATACAGAACATATTTTCATAAGCTGTGGGGTGGTAAGACTGCCTGCTCAGACTTTGGGATGAGAGAGAAACAGCTCCCTTCTCTGCTCTAATCTGCAGTCCCTGCAGGCTGTTTGGGGCAGCGTGTTCTTTGGGAGATCAAGCAACTGAACAGGTACAATTTCACAGAGAATTCTTGATCAAATCCACAAGCATACTTCGGGCTCAGGCTCTATTTATCACTCCTAAAGGGGAGGGATGTCAGATTCTTATCCTACAACTTCATCCCACAGCACATTTAAATAAACATGTATCAGGCAACCAAGGTAAGGAAAAGGGAGGATCCATCAGTAACCTTAGGACTGTCATTACATCAATCGATGGGCGTGAGGTCTGGGAATTTATAATAGCCTGTTCAAAGAAATAGTTCAAACATACTGGCTCACTTTGATCAGCACAACCCTCTAGAAGGATGAATGATTTAAAAATCTATAGAATACAGGGATCTGGGCCCCTTAGACATAAACCCAGGCTAAGGCTTCCTAGGCATCCTGTCCGCACTGAGGTTGAGCTCGAAGGCAGCAAGGGAAGCCAGGGAAGACCAGATTGGGTTCTGTTAGGAATAGCAGGATAAAGGACCTGCTGTTCATGAATGGGTGGGTGAGTTGTCTGGAGGGGCCTCCAACAGAAAGAAGTGAGAGCAGACTGGAAGAATGGGAAAGGCTTCTTGGAGGGGCTGGGCTGGAAGGGTGAGGAGGTTTGGAAAAACTTAAAAGAAGAAGGAGGTCATGAAAACCTTAGGTAGGAAGAGTGAAGATGAGCAAAACTGTGAAGGCGAGAGAAAGTAAAACATTCCCCTGCCCTCAAAAATAACAGTATATATGTAGATAAGTTGCTCTGAGTCCAAATTTCCTACAATATTGCCTGGAAGTACTCCTCGTAGGATACTTTCTGAATGAGTATGATGAAAAATATTTAATTATTTCCTAATCATTTTCTTATAAAATACTGTGTGTCTCGTACAGCAGGAAATACAGTTAGTACAAACAAGGCAGTGAGGAGTTTGTCTTGGCTTGGAGGTTCACAGAAACATGAGAGGCCAGCAAGGCTGGCTGGGGTTGTTGGCCAGGCCTGGGCCCAGTGCCAGGCTGCCTACCTGCTGCGGGATGGCCTGGTAGGTGGGGGTTGTACAGAAGGCTCCAGTTGGTGAGCATCAATTCCTACCCACAAATAAGTCCTGGGGACCTTGGTTGGGATAAAGCCATCTTGGAACTTTAAGGCCTCCATTGTTTTCCTGGCCATTTTCCCAAAGATGAATTCTAACGTGAGTTCATGTCATAGAGAAATGGCCAGAGAAGTGAGTTTCACAAAGTCTAGAGCAACAGCATCTAACTTTGAGTGTATGCTGACCGCATGCCAGGTCCCTGTCAACCACTCTGTATAGATGACCTCACTGAATCCTTATAAC
>NW_011888801.1:11521995-11527176 GCF_000151845.1 Pteropus vampyrus
GCAGACACAAAGCCAGGTATAATGAGGTGGGGCTCTGTGGGTGAAAGAGTACACAGGGCATCAGTGAGCACATAGTAGTGGACCTAACTTGACCTCAAGAAGTCAGGAAAGGTTTCTTGGAATGGATAATACTACAGCTACATCTTAAAAATTAAGTAGAAGTTAGCTAGCAAGACAGCCTGAGAAACATCTAAGAATTTTAATTCTTCTAGTTTCTAAGCTCTACCTTGTACAAGGATATCATTTCAGCTTTCCACAAAAAATTTAAAAAAAAATATTTGCACTGAACTAGAATATCACATTGCTTATGCTTTTGGCTTTAAGCCAGGGCTGATACAAGAAGCTGCTATATGAATCACATTTGCATTGTTTGTAAAACTGCTAGCAAAGACACTATTCATTATGTTGTTCTATGTTCCTTATCTAGAGACTCATGTGATAAATGTCACTCAAAGCACTAAACTAAAAAAATAAAATAGAAAACAAAAGCCTCTCTCCCAATGGACTGGTACTCTTCTTTGTAGTAAGCACTAAGGGCTATACATTCTGTTGGGTTCTGTTGTTGCCTTGCCAACCAGGAAGCTCAGAACTAAGGTCAATATTAAGAGTTTCCCTTAGCCTATGTTTTGGCATAAAGATTCCTTTGCCCTTGGTCATTTGACTCTTAACATTATAACTTTATTTTAATGGATTTATCATTGTATATCTTTTTGTAACTAGACTTCCTTCTCAATACTACTGTGATACAATACCACACATGGAAAAGTGTTGGGCAGGCAGGCTTCACACTCAAAACCCAGCCCGTCCCCAACTCATTGATATCTGAAGTTTCCCACTATTTATTTTCTTCCAACCCTGCATGTCTTTCTATACCCAGAATGGAGAAGTCTAGATATAAAAGGTCCATAGTCCAAAACTGCCTCTATGTGCCATCTGTGGAGTCTGTACTATGGTGTCTCCTCTCAGAATAAAGAATTGCCCCTCACACTTCTCCAGGCAAGACCTTCTGCAAGAGTTCAAGACAGTTCTGAGTACGTTCCCCGGGAACTCCAAGGGCCGGCTGCTGAGAAGCATTTGATATATCTCTATCATAGTGTTTGTTCCTTGTGTTTTACGTATACATTCCAGATAAAAGGGAGTGTGTAGGCACCTTTCAGAATGTGTGTGTATGCGTGTGCCAAAACCCACCCTAACTCTCATTCTTCATCTTTGCATGACCAATGCTGTTTTATGCCCATCCACAAAATGAAGCATTACAAATATAATGCATATGAAACACCTGGCATACAGAAGGCACTTAATAAAGATTATCTCTTCATATGCTCTCTCCATGTTAGAGTGCACTCTCCATGAGAGCGAGGACTGTGAATGTCTTATTTTACTCCCCAGTGCCTAATGCAAATCTTGGCTGTTAGGAGCTACCCTAAAGGTATTCATGCTTAGAACACAACACTCACTCGATAAGTATTGAAAACAAACAACAGATCCGAACAGATGACATAATATATATCTGAGTCACAAATTTACTCCCCGCTTTACTCGAATGTGCAAAGATAACATAGTCTCTTTGTTTTTAGGAACTGTTTTCACAGGTCTCCATCCCTGGCATTGGGCACCAGGGAAATAGATACATTGTGTTTCAGTCACTTTGGGGTTTACAGGCGCACCTCATTTTATTGTGCTTTGCTTTATTGTGCTCCATGGATGTTGCATTTTTTACAAATGAAGGCAAGACCCTCCACCAGCAAAAAGATTACAACTTGCTTTATTAGGATACTCACTTTATTGCAGTGGTCTGGAACCGAATCTGCAATATCTCTGAGGTATGCCTGTAGTTGTCTCTTTGATGGATGCTGAGTCTTCCAAATATCCTCCCCTTGCCCCTGTTCCTCATTCTGATGGCAGGTTTTCATGACCTAGTGGTGTGAAGAGACCTCGAAGCTGAGCATTCTCTTCTGATCCAACTGGCGTGGTCTGGTCTCACCAGACATATTGGTGGTTAGTTTCCTGGCTGGGTGAGGGCCTGGTGGTCTTGTCTGGCTGACTTAGTTCCCATGACACCCAGACCTCTGTCAAGTTTCTGCCATGTCATCCCTTTGAGCACAGCTTGCATAGTCCTCACACAGCTGCTAAAAGAAGACATGTCATCCTTCTCCAAGATGGTTCTGAACCCAGATGCTTTCTGCCTTCTCCAGGGGATGTTTAGAAATGTTCAGATCCCTTACCCATTCTACATACTTCCTGGCCTTGTACTGGATAGATGGATGAATGAATACACCAAAGGCATAGTGTTTGTTCCTTGTGTTTTACGTATACATTCCAGAAGAGACTTTTCTTCAGGTACCTGCCTCCCAATTTCTAGGACTGCGCTGGGCACATAGTAGACACCACAGAGGTCTGTTAAAATGAAGTGAGCTGCAGTAAATTAAATAAAACTGCCATGGTTGAATTGGATACAGATTGCCCCTTAGTTCTCAGTTTATGTTAAGGAAAACTAGATCTTTTGAAAATGAGCTTGTACAATCTATTCAAGAGAAGAACTTGACTCTAGTTTGAGAGAAAAAGCTGATGTTCGATATTTATATTGAGCCATGCTGATGTTAATAAATATTTAGTTAAGAGTGTGCTTTAAAATGACATTAATAAAATCTCTTCTGGTACTAAGTTTAAAGATTGGTTTAATAAGTTAATTTTAATTCACATTTGTTTTTCAAATCGATGGAGTTTAATTTTATACATTAAAATAATGCTTTAGTTTTTTGATTTTTTTCAAAGTGGTCATTCCCCAACTTCGCTGATGTGAACCAGCCCAGCCCTGGAGAGCTGATTTCATGAGATATAGCAAGCTCTTGTCCTGGTCCACTCACTCAAATCCTCGCTCAGTCTCCTCTCTTACTCGAAACCAGTGGTTCTCAACTCTGCACATAGGATTCACCCAGGAAGCTTTTAAAAAAAAAATCTGTGCCCAGACTCCACCCCTGGCAATTCAGACTCAATCAGTCTGGGTGGGGCCTGAGAAAACATTAGTACTTTGAGAGAAGAGCAAGAATGCCAGAGACAGACTGCGAGCAATAAGAAGTGAAAGCTGCCAGATCTAACATATCAGAAACAGACACAGGAAGTTACAATACAGAGTCGCCTGGGGTCATTTGCTATAGGGACAAAAATTAGTGCCCTCTGGCTCCTATGGGCATCAGTAAACTAAAACTGATGATGAAATACTGACCTGTATTCACAAGAAAAGTATCATTTGTCCTTGTACTCAGCAAAGCCACAGTGGTAAAGATGCTGCCACCCCCTCGCTCATCCTGGTTTTTTTTTTTTTTTTTTATCTACCACTGCATGGATGCACCCAGTGGTTAACCTGACTGAATTGCCATGGCCCACTGCTCATGAAGTCCCCCTCTGAACTGAGATTTTTGAAGGCAAAGGCTGAGTCTGATAATTTTTGTAACCCCATTGCCTAGTCCAGTGGTTCTCCACTAGCAGCAATTTTGTGTCCCCACTCCTGCCCTGAAAACATTTGAGAATATCAGGAAACTTTTGGTCATCACAACTAGTGTGTGTGCATTGTGGGGAGCAAGGGGGAGCTACTGGCATCTAGTGAGCAGAAATCAGGTATGCTGCTAGACATCCTACAGTGCACAGGACAGTCCCCCACCACAAAGAATTATCTGACCCAAAATGTCAATAGTGCCTAGGTTGAGAAATCCTAGTAAGTCTAATGCTCGACACAAGAGTTGACACTAAATATAAGAACGACATTCCTATCAGGAACCTCTTCTTCCCATATGCCTCCATCAAACAGATAAGGCCAGCGTGATCTATAAACATCTGGACTCCTCATGCCAGATTTGTTAGCTATCTGGTTTCACTTTGACAAGCTTGTAAACTTAATATATTTAACCAGCAGAGTTCCTTCAGATGGCCTAAATGCCTCCATTCCATTGATGATCTCAAAGCTCTTGCCAGAGGAAACATTGGCTCCCTAGGGCCAGTTCTCCACAAAAATCCTCCAGATTTAAGGAAAAAAATGCCCGAGCAGATTTCTATAAGTAGGACCCAAAAGCGAGAGAGCTTTCAGCCACACCTATGACCCCCTATTGGGCACCAGCATATAAATGCTCAGATGGGATTAAATTCCAACCTCTACCCTGTCTTGACCCTCAACACAGCATTCTCCAATTTTTCATAGTATATATTCCAAATTTAGAATAACAACAAGAGAAATCATTATTTTTATTTGAGTACTTACTATATGCTAAGCAATGTGCTCAGAGATTTATATCAGCAGTCCCCAACCTTTTTGGTACCAGGGACTGGTTCTCCTATGAGAATCTAATGCCTGACAATCTGAGGTGGAGCTGAGGTGGCGATGCTAGTGCTGGGGAGGCCCTGCAAATACAGATGAAGCTTCACTCTCTGGCCCGCCACTTATCTCCTGCTGTGTGGCCCGGCTCCTAACAGGTCATGGACTAGTACCGGACTATGGCTCGGGGACCTCTATTTATATGGCTTAGCTCTTTCAATGCTCTCGGCAACTCTCTGGGGTAGGTTCTATCATCACGCCTACTATACGGATGAGAAAAATGAGGCTCAGACACATGAGAATATGCCATGATACAATACAGCTGTTGTATCACAACACAGGCTGTGCCCTGAGGCTGTCTCTTTAGATGGGTCATTGCTCAGCCCCAGTTTTACCTGGCACCTGATCTGTAGAATCATCTCTCTGCCAGGTCACCTAAACTGCCCAGGGGGCCCTGATCCCTCTCACCTGAGTTAATAATTAAGTCAAGTCTATGCCTTCCTACGTCACCCTACCTAAGGAGGTCTTGTTAGGCCCCATGACTCAGAGACTTTATTCTTATTGGTTCATAGAAAAGAAGCCACCTGTGTTAGTTCTCTATGCTGCAACAAGTTAACACCAAATTTCTCAGCACAAATTTATTATCTTGGAGTTCTATATATTAGAAATCTGAAATGGGTCTCACTGGGTTAAAATCAAGGTGTCAGATCTGGATTCCTTTCTGGAGGCTCTATGATAGAACCTGTGTCCTTGCCCTTCCCAACTTCTAGAAACCACTGTCATTCCTTGGCTTGTGGTACCTTACTCCATCTTCAAAATCAGCAACATGCGTTTCTCTGTGCCTTTCTTCACTAGTTTCATCTTCCTCTGAC
>NW_011888801.1:11527226-11534985 GCF_000151845.1 Pteropus vampyrus
CTCTACCCTGTCTTGACCCTCAACACAGCATTCTCCAATTTTTCATATTATATATTCCAAATTTAGAATAACAACAAGAGAAATCATTATTTTTATTTGAGTACTTACTATATGCTAAGCAATGTGCTCAGAGATTTATATCAGCAGTCCCCAACCTTTTTGGTACCAGGGACTGGTTCTCCTATGAGAATCTAATGCCTGACGATCTGAGGTGGAGCTGAGGTGGCGATGCTAGTGCTGGGGAGGCCCTGCAAATACAGATGAAGCTTCACTCTCTGGCCCGCCACTTATCTCCTGCTGTGTGGCCCGGCTCCTAACAGGTCATGGACTAGTACCGGACTATGGCTCGGGGACCTCTATTTATATGGCTTAGCTCTTTCAATGCTCTCGGCAACTCTCTGGGGTAGGTTCTATCATCACGCCTACTATACGGATGAGAAAAATGAGGCTCAGACACATGAGAATATGCCATGATACAATACAGCTGTTGTATCACAACACAGGCTGTGCCCTGAGGCTGTCTCTTTAGATGGGTCATTGCTCAGCCCCAGTTTTACCTGGCACCTGATCTGTAGAATCATCTCTCTGCCAGGTCACCTAAACTGCCCAGGGGGCCCTGATCCCTCTCACCTGAGTTAATAATTAAGTCAAGTCTATGCCTTCCTACGTCACCCTACCTAAGGAGGTCTTGTTAGGCCCCATGACTCAGAGACTTTATTCTTATTGGTTCATAGAAAAGAAGCCACCTGTGTTAGTTCTCTATGCTGCAACAAGTTAACACCAAATTTCTCAGCACAAATTTATTATCTTGGAGTTCTATATATTAGAAATCTGAAATGGGTCTCACTGGGTTAAAATCAAGGTGTCAGATCTGGATTCCTTTCTGGAGGCTCTATGATAGAACCTGTGTCCTTGCCCTTCCCAACTTCTAGAAACCACTGTCATTCCTTGGCTTGTGGTACCTTACTCCATCTTCAAAATCAGCAACATGCGTTTCTCTGTGCCTTTCTTCACTAGTTTCATCTTCCTCTGACTCTTTTGTCTCCTTCCATTTTTAAGAACCCCTATGATTATACTGGGCCCACCTGGTTAGTCCAAGATAATCTCCCTATTTTAAATTAAGGTCAGCTGATTCCATCTGCAACCTTAATTCTTCTTTGCCATGTAACCTGACATAAACATATTCACAGGTTCTAGGAGTTAAGACATAGACTAGGGAAAGGGGGCATTATTCTGCCTACCATACCACCTCTCAGATTGGGGTAGCAAACTGTCAGAGGATGTGGGGCCTCATAATAATGTCTTAATTGCATTTGAAAGCCTTTCTATGGAACATGCCCTTTTCAGTTTGCCTAGTATCCACCACTCTCTATTGTCTTTCCCCAGGCCTCTGCCTTCATTTCTTCATTTACATTATCTGCCTAGACTGAGAAGGCATTTGGGTTTTTCCCACTCAGGTCTATTGAGTCTTCAAGAGAGGGTCAGTCTTTCTTAGCTTGGGCTATTCTCTTAGGAAGTCAAGCTCAAGGCAGTGACCTTGTGAACAGACCCCAAGAGTTCCTGGCACCATGCCATCTGCAGTCCTCTCCAAAGCTACTGAAGTGAATAATGAATGCAGATTCTGGGATACACACACACTGATCTGACTTCCAAAAAAGAAATTAAAAAAGCATTTGTTTCTATTGATGTCTGGGTGACTTATAGTTCTAGATATATATCTCCGGAATGACTTATCTGAATTTTATAGACCCTAGACTTTTCCCAGCTGAAACCCAGTTACTGCTTCCACAATAACTCATTAAATTGATTGCTTTAAATTTAAACGGGCACTGGAGAACTTTGGCTGCCTGAATGTTTAAATCTTGTCCTCTGTGGAGAATTCTGTTATACTTCTGGATGACCTGGATACAAAGCACTGCGGGTCCACAGTAACACATGGCACCAGTGAAGGTGGGGGATGCAAAGGAGACAGACAGAGGCAGAGCCCGCGTGCAGAATGGCGACAGTCAGAAGCTTGGAGAGCAGACCAAGGCAGAGGCTCAAGGGTGCCAAAGGGAAGAGCTTCAGAAGTAGCCTCTCAAGCAACAAGAATTTCTGTGGAAGGGTGGTTATAAACCAAGACTGGCAGAGGTGAGAACCCTAGTAGGGCATAAGACGTGCCCTGCCTGGGGAAGGCAAGGCAGGGAAGGCAGAGAAGAACTTTATTTATTAAAGATCCATACCTGTCAGGTACTTTACATCAATCTATGACATTTATTCATTTATTCTCCCAACTTGGCAGGATTGGTCTTAATAATCAGGAAGATATAGGTTCAAATCTCAGCTGTGCCATGTGTTAGCTGGGTGCCCTTGGGTAAGTTAATTAACTTTTCTTATCCTTATCTTCTAATCTGTATTTACGATTTATAATATATACATATATATGCATATATATATATACAACCTGTATTTAGAATTTATATAAATTGTAGCATATACCTCACAGAGCATGTACCTTTTACAGTGTTTTCAAAGAATATTCGATGGCATGAGAAAATCACATTAACAATATTAAAAGAAAAAAAGTAGAGAGCAAATACCAATATGATTCTGACTTTGTAAAAATACTATACTTTTAATATATGCCCATCTATATACTTTGAATATATATGCAAATATACATATGAAAGAAAATAAATAAAATATTAACGATAGTTATTTTCATGGTGGAAATTCAGATGATTTAATTTTTAAATGTACTTTTCATATTTTCCAAATTGCCTACAATGAACATGACATACTTTGAAATATTTTTCTAGATTTGCATTTTTATTGCAAAAGTGATCCATGTTCAGTGTAGGAAATTAAACTTTGTTACCACTGGGAACAGCTTGTTATGAATCCTTCCAGATGTTTTTCTATGCATATCCAAATACATATGTAGAGGGCATGAGTTTCACAGACCACAAATTCAGGTGTGCAAAGAAGGCAGCTTTAAGTTTTCAGTAACTGAGTTTTGTGTCTGTCTCAATCCTCCATCCCACCTAGGCGCCAAAAAAATCATTTTAAGCAATAATAAGTAAGCGCAGACAAAAAAGAATTCTCTTAGAAAAATAGGAGTTTTTCTCTGTGGATTTAACTTACTTGCCCCCTTCTTCTTCCTGGGCATGTATCTTCATCCTAAGGGCTGACATGGTATCTAGGTGTGTGGAGGTATGTGGAGGTGTCTGGTGTTCACTTATCATCTATGTGAGGTGGAATACACTTTTCACCCGGCCTTGGTCCGCAGGGTCTCCACCATCTGCTTATCAATCACACCAAACACTCTGGGGAACCCCCTTCTCAACTGTGAGCCCTCTTCCGGTCCAACAGCTTTGGGTCTTCCATTTCTCAAAGCCTTTCTGAAGAGGCCGTATGGAAAACTTCTGAGTGCTCTCTCATTCATCCCTGGGAGGGGCTTTCTCAGGCTCTCTCTGGCTCTGAGAGAAATTTCTGTTCTTCTGATGCTGCAGCCATGTGGCTCAGGGGACTTTTGTGAGGGCAACCACCCCTGCTGAGATCAAGCAGAATCTCTGACTCTCACATTCCCAGCACTCTGAGACCTGTCACCCAGACCTCCCTTCTTCACCCTGGAGAGTCTCAAAGACACCAGTCCTTTTCAGATGCACCCCGCTACACTCCGAGATCACTCTCTGCTCAGATTCTCTCCTCTCCAGGGCTAATGCGATCTGTGATCCTTACCTCCTCTGTGTGGGTCAGACAGTGTGTTTGGGTCTCTGAGGTTTTTATGTCATAAACCTAATGTCAGGAGCCCTTTGCCACAGCCTGGAGACTACATAAGCCTTCCCTTCTAACTAGTGTCTCTACCATAGAGTATAAAAGTCGGTTTTGAAATTCCAAAGCTGAAAATTAACTTCAGTTCTTCCGTCTGGTGTTCTGCACTAGCACTATCATCCCTTCCTTACAGCAGGAGCAGGAAATGATCTGAGAGCTGCCTGAAATTGGAGGGGGTCAGAGGCTTGGCATAGAAAAAATAGAAAAACATATCTGTTAATATTTTAAAATATTAACTGTATTTATGTCTATAGGTGTGTGAAATATAAGTACATAGATAATGTAATAACAATATAACAGTGGAATCATTCCACACATACTTTCCACAATGTTCTTTTCTTCATTTAATAATATGTCTTGGAGTTATTGGGCTAACACATTCTTTGTAACAGCTTCGCAATACTCTATTGTCTTACAGTAATACCCCCATACCTGTAGTTTTGCTTTCCACAATTTCAGTTACTCATGATCAACTATGGTCTGAAAATAATAAATGGAAAATTCCAAAAATAAACAATTCATACGTTTTAAATTGAGTGACTTTTTGAGTAGTGGGATCAAATATTGTACCATCTACTTTATCCCACATGGGACATGAATCACCCCGTTGTCTAGCATATTCATAATGTATACACTACCCTCCCAACAGTCACGTAGTAGCCACCTTGATAATCAGATCAACTATCACGGTATCACAGTGCTTGTGTTCAAGTAACTCTTCTTTCACTTTATAATGACCCCAAAGTGCAAGAGTAGTGATGCTGGGAATTCGGATACTCCAAGGAAAAGCCATAAAGGTCTTCTACTAAGTTCTTGGGACATATCCCCCAAAATGCATATTTGATTATCTAATCTTCTGATTCAAAAAATAGAGTAGTTCCCAAGTTTTCATTATTATAATGCTGCAATGAACATTTTTTTTATATCTCTTGTTTACTTGATCAGGATAAACTCCTAGAGGTGAAATTCTTATGTCAAAGGACATTGCTATATAGCTTCTATAAACAACATATATATGGGAATATTATAGATTTTAAAAATAACATTTCGATTTCATGGGAAAAAAATAAAGCTCTATTTAATAAATACATTTAATAAAGAATGCCAGAATAAATCAAAGATATATAAGACATATACCATATTTAAAAACTACATGCCAGACAGATTAAAGCTCTAAATGGAAATAATAAAATGGCAAAACTATCAGGAAAAATAATACCAAAAACATGAGTATTACTTTACCTTAGAATGAGAAAGAACTTCTTAAGCTAGATCATTTTTAATACAGTAAAAGATACCACACGAGATAAATGAAAGATTGGAGAATATATTTGCAATGTATAAAACAGACAACTGGTTAATATCACTAAACAAAAAGCTCTTTTAGAATTGACTTAAGAAATGGGCAAAAGATTGCAAAAAGCAATGCAGAAAAGAAAAAATTGAAAAGGCTAATATGGTTGATTGCAAATAATGGCCCACCAGGAGGCAGAGTCTGTGTATTCCTCCACACCCATTCCAGTTGAATTGGCCATGTAACTCATTTTGGCAAATGGGAAATTAACAAATATAATGCAAGCAGAGAAAAATACTTGCTATTGGGGCTTGCCCTGTCTCGCTTCTCTGAGGAACCCTGTACAACACCCTGTGACAGGCCCAGGCTAGCCTAGTGGATGAGGATAGATGCATGGCTCACTCATCTCCCTAATCTTCACCAACAGCCAGCCAACTGCCGACAACCAGAGCTACTTAACTGACTAGCAGCTAACCACAGACCCATGAGAGAGCTGAGACAAGACCAACAGTAGAACTCCTGGTTCAGTTCAGCCCAAATTGTTGACCCACAGAATTGTAAGCTAAATAAATGGCTGTTGCTTCAGGCCACTAATTTTTGTGGTAGTCTGTTATGTAGCAAAAGCCGACAAAAACAGCTAATAAATAAAAATATCTTCAAACCCACAAGCAGTGAATTTTAATAGAATATCATATTTTACCCATCAAATTGACAAAAATGAAGACAAATGATAACTTCAGTTCAGGCAAGGATGTGAAAGAATAAATATTTCCATTCATTGCTGACAAGAGTATAAATTGCTGCGAACTTATTTGAGTAGTAACGTGACAATACCTAATAAAAACTGAATGTGTGCATATCTTTTGAATACTTTAGGGGATTTATTTTACAGAAATTAAAAAAATGTGTAAGGATATTTATTGGAGCATTGTCCATACTGGGGGGAGAATCATCAAAGAAAGAAGGAAAGAAAAAAGAAAGGGAGATGAAAGATATGAAGAGAGGGACAGAAAGAAGGAAAGAAGGAAAGAAACAAAACCCTGGGAAAACATGGATATCTGTCAATATGAAAATGTGTAATAACATATAGTACATATATATTATGGATTATCATATAAATATTAAAGGAATGAATTAAGGCTATAGCTATCAATTTGGAGAAATTGATTTACTGTTGATGTTTTTAAAGCATTTTGCAATGTCCTTTTTGTAAAATAAAGTGTCTTTTTTATAAAATAAAAAAAGATGATATATGTGTACCTGTTTTAGCAGAAGAATATTAACATGTTTTATTACACAATTTCCTTTTATCCAGTGGCCCTCCTAAAGACATGGAAAAAATGGATGCTACAGAAGATTATAGAAACAGAGGTTAATTCATGGCTTTTGAGTTTCAAATTCTGAAGTCCTCATCTAAACCATGACTGTGCACACCTATCAGTAAAACCTTTGAAGTATGTGTCCCATGTGTATTTGGGTATTTAAAAAGTATGTACATGAATTACTATAGATTATAAAACATATACAAAAGTATGACTATTAAAAGGAGAGCCAAAAGAGGATTTAAGCTACTTTAAATAAGTTATATCATTACATACTATTAACTACTAAAATCTTGTTGCTATTACTAAAACATATATCCTCAATCATAAACAATATTTAGTTACAGCAATGTAATTGAAATGTTTTAATTTTTTAATCTTGGTTTAACTCTTTCTGATACAGTCATTCAAAAGCCTGGTTCCAGCTTAAATTTATTTCAATACTTCATTTTAATGGTTTCTGGAGCCAAGAGAGGTAACTCTCAGAGTTTCAATGTCCAAACTGAAGACATTCGTCATTGGAGGCATTGCCTTCTCAACAACCTCAGCCACCCAAAAATGTGTCAAAAGTTGGCTAAAACATTTCCATCTTCCTAGATGTTAAACAGCTTTTCTTGCAAAGGCTTCAGAACATACTGAAATTTCAAGTTTTTAGAATGTCATTTCAAAGCACATTGAAATTCTTCACTCTAGAAGATTTTTATACATGAATTAGAAAATTCTGTTTCCTAGATTTTGAAGATTGAATTTTTCATGCTTTTAATAAGTAGTTTAAAAATGTACTGAAACTTTTCACTCTAAAAGATTTTTATATATGGGTTAGAAAATACCGTTTCCTGTGGGTTTGTTTGTTTGTTTTTTTAATTTACAGATATGAGGGATTTTTAAATTATTATTTATGGGTGACATCTGTTTGAAAATGTTCATTTTAAAAATGCTTTCTCAAGAACAAGATTTTATTTCAAAAAGCAATTACTTTCTCATACATTGTTAAAACATCACCTTACACTGAAGGAACAGATTAAATATGTTTAATTTGTCAAAAATGTCTGCCAAGTAGCATTTGATTAATATTGTCATCTCAAACAAAGGTCAGTAAACTTGAATGTCTGTCTTTTTGTGAGAGAAAAAAATATCTTAACACCACTTTCAATAAGTCTTTTAAATACTTTGCCATGGGTCATCGGTGAAGCTTAGGTAGATTTCAAAACTTCTCCCCATTTCATTATAAAGTACTGTAAATAATTCTACCATTTAAAGGTCTTGTTTTTATCAAAGCAATCAGCTAATGGCATCCCATTGCAGATTCAGTGGGATGCACTGCATTATC
>NW_011888801.1:11536685-11538320 GCF_000151845.1 Pteropus vampyrus
AGTACCCACTATGTATGTTATATCTTTGTATCTACACAGAGAAGTGTGAGGATATACTCTAGGCTGTGAACAGGGCTTAGTTCATTAGGCTGGGATGGAAGGTGGTATAAGTGGGTGAAGAATCACTGATTTGTGCTTCTTTAGATTATTTTACTTGTTCTGATGGCTATTTATAACTTTTGTAATTCAGATAAAAAATAATTAAAAGTATATATGTAGAGCGTTTACCAGCAGGCTGGCCAGTTTTGTGAATAAAGCTGTGGTCACACATTACTCTAAAAGACCCAGCCTATATCCTGGGAAAGTTGTGGTTCACTCCCAGGCTACTACTGACCAGTCTTTCATAGAAAGTGTTGTGACATTTCTACAGGACATTGTGTCACAGAAAGGCACAGAAGAAGCAGCACCCAGATGCTCCAATCAACTTCACAGAACGTTCTCAAAAATGCTCAATAAAGAAAAAAAACATCATGTCTGTTGGGGAGAAAAGAAAACTTGAAGATGTGACAAAAGTATACAAGCTGCATTATGGAAGCCTCCGAAGGAAAAGGAAAGAGGTCCAAGAATTTCAATATGTGGTATAGTTTCCTTCAACCTTGTCCTTGTCTGTTCTGCGTACCACACAGAAATCAAGAGAGAGCATCTTGGAGATATTGTAGAAGAATTGGGAGAATAAGGAATAACACTGAGGATGATGCACAATCTTATAAGTCTGCTAAGCTAAAGAAAATTTTGAAAATGATATTGCTTTACTGGGTTAAAGGAGAGCCTGGCATAGGAAAAAAGGTAGTTGTCTCAAATGATGGGATCCTGGAGCAGAAAAATGACATTAGTGTGAAACCTGATGAAATCCCAATAAAGTCTGGGGTTTAATAAATAGTAATGTGCCAAGCTTAGTTTCTTGGTTTTGACAAATGTCCCATGGTAAGGTAAGAGTTTATTAGATTTGACAATTAACATTATGGGAAACTGGGTGAGGGGATATATGAGAACTCTCAGTACCATGTTTAACCATCTAAAATTATCCTAAAATAGAGTTTATTTTTTTAAAAAAGAGAAGTTGTCAAGGATTAAAAAAAAAAGAAAGACCTGGAAGAAGAAGATTATGAGAATGAGATGGCTTAAGATAAGTCAATGAATTAGTTGGTTCTAGTGCAGGTTTTTCTTTTCTGCAAAGGAATTAGATGCCCTATACACATCCCACTTGTCTTTAGAAAAGACAGTTGAATTGTAAAGATACGTAAGCTCATTTTTAACAGTAAACCTAGCAGTAAGATAACCCTCTTTCAGTGAGATTTGCAATAGCCATTAACCTTGTGGTACATTATGAGGGCTATAAATTGGCATGAAAATTAAAAGCAGGTCTCATATTACACAAATTATACATGGGATGGTAGTTTTGCTTTTGATACAGCTTAAATTAAATCATTGTTCTGTGAACTGAATATTAGTTTATAATTGAAAATAAAAGTTGCGATTGTCGTGTTGACTCTAAATACTTCTAAGTATATACATTATTTTTTAAATTTAAATAAAAACATGCTTCATGGGAAAAAAATGTATATATAATAACCTCCCTCACAAATATCATGACCATTCTAAAAGGTAATATATTTTATTATCTAAATTTAAATT
>NW_011888801.1:11539040-11555389 GCF_000151845.1 Pteropus vampyrus
TGTTTTTTGGACAGATTATTTAACCTCCCTGAAACTCGCTGCCCTCATTTTAATTGTAGATAATATTTACTTTTTAGGGAGATTGGATAGATTAGACGAGTTTATGTTAATGAGTGAAATTAAATGAACAAAAATGTCTGGTAGTTTCCCCAGTATGGGGTGAGTGGGTGTGTGTGTGTGTGTGTGTGTGTGTGTGTGTGTGTGTAGATATGGGGAAGAGAGAGAAAGAGAGACAGAGCCAGAGAGAGATGGAGGGATATCGTGATAAAGATGGATGGACGGACCAATGGGCAGATAAGCATGGATGGACGGATGAATACACAGACAGATACCTGTTCGGTAGGAAGCCTAGTAAAAATAATTCCTCACTAACAGGACACTGGAAAATTTTATAAAGTAATGATCAATAAACTTAAGTTCCTTTCTTTTCACTCACAGAAATAGGAAGCAGACAAAAACACAGAAGCAATGGGAGATTTAGATTCTCTAAGATATCTGCTTGAGGAGCCATTAAATCAAAAGCAGTGCACCTGAAGTGACAGTTGCCCACCTCAGAAGGTGGGGGAAGTGACGGAGAAAATGTCACTATTCTGAATCTGGGAAGAAGTGATTCAGGAAATAGGAGCAGCAAGAACATTCAGAAAAAGTGACCCCATCATTTTAATACCATGTGTTAGCCAGGGAGGATAAAGCTCTGTATAATCACAAATGTATCCCAGACTTTGGCCGGAGAGACTGTAAAACACCCAGAGAAAAGCAAGATTAAGACTCTTAATAATGATACAGCTACAGATGTGAGAGGTTCCCAGAATCCAAATCTGACCAGACTATAATAAATAGTCCTGGCATGGAGCAGGAAAGAGTGTCTCAAAAGGCCTATGAGATAACAAAATATTTAAAATCAGGAGCACAGCCTTGCAGCCACCTTTGATTCATCCTCTAATTCAATCAGTTCTCAAATCTGGTAAACCTTATTCTGGGTATAAACTTCCAGCTGGAGTGATCTTCCTAAACCCACTGTTGATCACGCAAGGCCCTAGAGTCCCGTGGCTTACAGAATAAAGTGTAAGTCCTGGCCTGGCAATCAGAGTCCTCCCAAATCTGGTCTCAGCCTGACTTGCCCCACTCCCTTCTACATACCCCACACTCTGATCTCACAACCACTCAAGTGTTGTCTTCTGTGGTAATGATTGCCTGACTTATACCCTGGCCTAGAATATACATGGTGGACACCCAGAATGTGGGGCCTGTCTGTCACCTGCATTCCATTTGGAAATGGTCCCAACACGACTTCATCTGGTTTTGGTTGTATACCACTCACAAGATCTCATTCCACACCTGGCCGCTGGACGTTTCCATCCTACTGTTCACAGTGACTAGCCCACAGGATAGAAACATAACCCAAGCCAGACCAAACCCAGCTTCTCTAAGAGAGGTGATAGATGAACGTAGAGACAGTTTCAGCCTCTATTTTCCTTAGGATCAGAAACCATTAAAATGTGGGCTAGTATGGCCAGCCACCACCCTACCCACCATGGCGAACACTGGCCTCTGAGCTCCATAATGCCATGGGTTCAGTCTGACACATAGTGCATGCATGTTTGTTGAATGAATAAATAAGTGTGACAAGATAGAATTAGATCAGCAGGCAAATTATAAGACAGACAAAGCTGGTGTGCAGAGAGAGAAAGAGATTTCTGAATGTGTGCCCTTCAGACCTCCCAATTAAATCTGCTCACATGCTCCATTTCTGCATTTCTGCTTAAAATAACTTGAGTTGGGTTTCTGTCATATACAACCAAAAGACCGTTCCCTATGTATACTCAAAAGCTCAAGTCTCTCCAGATTTGTTTCATATGCTAGTTCTCCCAAGCAGTCTTCCCAGATATTCCCAGCTCAAGGTAGCCTCCATGTTTTCAGACCTCCAATATCATGTTATCTAAACCTTATAGCAACATTTGTTATTTTTCTACCTTGATTTAAGGTTCTTTATTTACACAGTTACAACAGACACCATTGATGCCCCTCTCTTTTTTCTGGTCCAGCAGCTATAACCCCACCCCTGAGGCTACAGGTGCTGGGCTAAAGGCTCTCACCATAACTTGCCCTGGAACAAGTGCAGCCCAAAGGTGACTGGGAGTTAATTACCGAAAGGGCCACATCCCCATCCCATGGCCATTAAATGAAAAACAAAAGCTGGCCCTCTCACCTCAAGGCCACACTCTGCAGCACTATTCATGCTCCTTGGGGGTCAGGTTGAAGCTAGGTTTCTCCTGAAACCACATTTTTGAGTAGCTCCGTCCTATCCTCTGTCCCATCTCGGTCACACCTGAGTTTCTCCCTTCTTCAATACATCAAGCGCTTGCGAATCTCCATGCCAGTCTCTGCTTCTAAGGAATGTGATCTAAGGTAACATCCTATCTTCCCAACAAATCTCTAAAAACCAAGATGTTTGTTAATTCTTTTTCTATCTTTTATAGCACAGTACCTTTGAGGTACTCTGAAAAACAGAAAAGAGAGCGTTGAATGAGGGAGCAATTGAATGAAGTTAATTTTTAGTAAACAAGGAGGACTAAACATTATGACACAAACCTGTAAGTACAGCATAAGGAAGCAAACTTCTAGAACAGGCTAAAACTTAAAAACAATTCAGAGAACAACAAAATGGCCTATTTTTTTAGTTTTAGCCAAAGAAAAACTAGACGTGGAAATTTATAGTTTAAAATTTTATTATTTTCTTTTACTGGTTGTCTTGTTTTCTGAATCCTCCAACTCAAGTAAATTCTCCAATTCATCTATGATGAAATGGGTACTTTGATTTTAATCGCAATATTACTGCAATGCCTTCAGTATATGCACAAAACCTATTTTTTAAGGTTTGTTTTCCTACAAAGCTTATCTTCCTTTCCAAGTAAAGCCTTCTACAAATAAATAAATAAAAAGGCACAGAGCCTTGCAAATTGAACTACATCTCTACATCTCAGTTCTGTGGGCTGTCTGGTATGCATTTCTGTCTTCCACTGTTTGGGGCTATTTCCTTGAAAGAACTGTGTAGTTTCTAGGATATTTTGTAAGAAGAAACTTCCAGACTACAAAAAAACTAAAAAAATCCTTCCTCACTGTGCAGAATCCATGAGTTCTGGGATACTCCTGGCTTCACAACATTAAAAATCTATCTCCCTTGTTTCAGCCCCTGAGAGTTTGTTTAACCATTTCACAATGGTTAAAGTACATCAATAGTATGCATGAATATGAAGACACAGGCATAACTCCTCCGCAGCACGACACATGCACACTCTGACAGAAACTCTCACACAGAAACATCACACTTTCTAGTTTTAATATTCATCAGCTCCTTCTCCACTCAGAGTACCAAATTCTCAGTATGGGACAATGTTTTCCTATTAAACATTTTCTCCTAAGCCTCATTACCTCTCTGTGGTAGAAAATTATTATGGCGCTTTGGCTGTCTTTGTGGGGGAAAAAAATTAATTTACAAAAGAGAGCAAAATATAATCTCCAAATAACAAATTCTTCTGAACTTGGAATGTGGCACTTCACAACAAAGTCAGATAGAAAGGGAGGCTGTGACTGCTCTACAATTTATGGGGAGTAGCTGAAACTGACCTGAAATCAAAAAGCATACAAAATAGAAGAAGGGGAGGCAGTGGGAAGCCTTGGCCCCCGAAAACCATGCCATGAAATGCCATTAATGAAGATAATAATTAGATGGAACTCTCAGGATAAGAGGGTGACAACAAGAGAAGGACAAATATTCCATAAAATATAAACTAACACAAAGAACTGTAGCATTACTTTCACTGCAAATCAATGGCTGCCAATTATTGCATCAAACAAGTGATTATAAACATCGTCTCCCCCTATCCTGTGCCCTAACTATTTAAAAAACTGAGAGTAATTTACAATAATGGGAAGTCTTCAGAAATTAAGTCTACATGAAAGTTTAAGTCACAAATACAGGAAATACAAACGACCCTTTAAAAGTCACAAAAAACCTTTTTACCTTTTATTTTAAAAGGCATTAGCTCCTAAAATACGGATAGTTGACCCTTGATGTATTTGAGAAAGCTGTTCCTAAACTGACATTATCACACCATGTGGTTCCTCTGATAAACTGTGTGCTCTAGTATAAGCAGAAAATAACAAAATCAGGTGGTATTTGTACCTACGCCAACCTCCCAGGTCCTTTCAAGCTTGCTGAACTGTGTTAAACCTCCAAAATGCAAAGCAAGGTGGTACGTTCATTAATCAGTGCTAAAATAGTGTGAACTCAAACACTTACTAACTGTGTGATCTAGAATAAGTCACTTAATCCCTCTGAGCCACAATTCTCCTTCGTGCTATTGTGAAACTTAAATGAGGTCATGGATATCAAGGGTCAAACCCATTGCAGACGTTTATTGAACATTAGTTTTTTTTCTCCTTTTCTAGTACATTCTCTGAAATAGATATAAAGGACTGGAGTGTACAGGTACAAGTATATTCACTGCCCCAGCGAATGATTGTCAGCCCTCAGCCCCTTTGCCTGGGTGGATCATGCGCTTGATGGAGCGGGTAAGACCACTGACCCCTCTCATTGACTCAGGACCTCAGACTATGAGTTATTGGGGCTTAAAAGAGAGACTCCATCTCCCTGTTCCTTGGACGGTGCAGAAGAACTTGCTTACTCAGTGGGAACTAGGGCAACAGAGCTTTTCTGACCTTGCTCCAGAGTCAGCCCCCAGGGACTAGCGGTCGGCATCATAGTGGCAAATCTCTAGCCATGAGCAAGCATCACAAGAGACCCCTCGGAACCTGCATCCAGGTTGCCAATCTCTAGCCATAAGAGGCTTGGAAGTACCAAGACCTGAATGGAAGGGCCTCCTTTGGAAGCAATGTTGATGAAATCAGTGGAGGAGGATCTCCACCCAGCCCCTGGCCTAGGAGGATCTTTGCAGTCAAAGCAGGAAAGCAGGCCCTGCAAACATGAACTCATTAAAGATATTGTTCTACTGAAAGACACAGGACAGAGTAAAATGCAGAAAAATGTTTCCTAAACTCTATTTTTGCCTGGGATAAGAAAAAAGAAAGCTCTAAAAGGAAAGTGGGAAGGAAGGGGAGGTAGATAAGGGTAAAGGGGGTCAAATAAATGATGACAGAAGGAGACCCCGATAAATTAATTAATTAATTAATTAATTAATAAAGCAAGCATCACAAGAGGCCCCTCAGAATCTGCATCCAGGTTGCCAATCTCTAGCCATAAAAGGCTTGGAAGTACCAAGAGCCTGAATGGAAGGGCCTCCTTTAGAAGCAACATTGATGAAATCAGTGAAGGAGGATCTCTACTGATTCCTTGGGGTCAAAACTGCACTTAATCCTTTTAAGGCCCTATTAGTATTGACAGTTTAAAAATAAATGAATAAATAAAATAATAAAAGGGTCCAGTGGGGCAGAAAGGTCTCTATAGACAGACAGTTGGAGGCTTCAGGCCTCCATGATTCACTCAGTCTATCAGTCAGCAGCTTTACTGAGCATGCTACATGCCAGACACTTTGCTCCTATCTGCTAAAGGCATGGTGGACAGTGCAGCAGGCTTGTCCCTGAGTGCTAGAGTGAGCACTCCTCTACTTCTCAACCGCCACCACTTATACACTGCTGTACCCCATGAAGTTATTCCAACTCAGCTTCCACAACAGGGTTTGCAGGCTGCTACTCGCCTTTGTGGGTCCCCAGGCCTTTTCCAATTTTCAGTAATAAGGAAATTGGGATCTGACACGAACAACAGTTTCTTGTGAGCTTGACTAGCTTGAGTCACCTCCAGGTACCCTAGAAGTATCGATTCTCAACACTGACCCTCAAAGTGGAGAGTTGTAGTCCAGATATGGTTATTTAGGACCCAGGATGCTCAGTTTACTGGGCAGCCTCCTCACCAGCCAGACATCTCGTCCTCTCTCCCTTCAATATGCTCGTGTTCCATTACCCAAATGTTTTTTCTTATTTTAATTTTAACCAAGATAATTTCCTGAATCAGACTATAAGGTACTGCTTCAAATGGTCTGTGCCTACTGGACGAATCCTTATAAGTGGGCACCACTGACCACTGGGGCTTTAGTTGGTTGTGCCAATTCGTTTCCCAAATAATTTCTATTCCAGCCAGCTCCTTCTTACCCAAACTGCCCCAACACTCTTCTCTGGACACTCGTGAGTTGCCAATACTCATTCCTTTCAAAGTCCAGGAGGATATTTGCAACTTCTATATATTACATAAATGTCATGAATTAAGAAAGTATAAAATAGATGCTCAGGATTTCTCTTTTCAAATGGAGGCAGGTGAAGATTAAGTGCAGCTTTGATCCCAAGGAAACACTGTAGCCTGGTTCGTGTTCATGTGTGTGGTCTGACCACCATATGCTGCCCATTCAGTAGCAGCACAAGAATAGCCCCTTCACAGTCCAGCACTCTGTAAACTCTAATTAATAGAGGTGCACTGAGCTGATTGAAAATGCCCTTCCTCACATTGATGAGGTCAGTGCAGGACAGGGTAGAAACGGGAAGCATCAATTTGAAACGGGTCCAGGAGGCTAACATCACCACTGTTTTATTTTAATTTTTTTTAATGCAAGCAACAGAAATTAATTCTAATTAAAGTCAGAGAATTATTGGAAGGGATCTGGAAGCTCACAGAATCACTGCCAAAGGCTGGAGAATGAAGCCGGGCTATGAAGCAGCTCTAGGGGTTGGAGAACTAACTACAGAAATGAACTTGGAGCAGGAATGGTGAGACGAGGCTCTTTCCCGAGCCCCACCTCCCAGATAAATGAACTCTAGCTGAGTCTTCGGTCCTCTAATTTTCAAAGCTCCACAAAAAAGCATATGATGAGCCAGGTTAGATTATAGTAGGCAGTGAAAAGAAATATAGGGTCCCTTTGGCATCTGCAAGCAGAAAATCCCCCCAAACTACATTCATGGGAAAGAGGCAGCTCTGCAAAAGGAATTCAGAGAGCTGTGGAGAGAGGAAAGGATGAATGTGTCCCAGGAGTGAAGGGCTCCAGGGCCGGGTCTTATGAATCTCAGGAGTAGTCTTTGCCTCAGTTGAGTGGCAGGACAATTCTAAGCCTAGATATTCTCCTCTAAAAAGAACAGAGTGGTAATATCACATTCATGGTGTTGCTGAGGACAGAATGAGCTAATATACATGAAAATGCTTTGAAAACACTAAACTGCTCCCCAAATATTAGGCCCTATTATCATGCAGCATTTGGTTCTTCTCACCCAGTCTGCCCCCCACCCACCAGCCAGTACCACCAGGCTCATTAACTGTGCTGAACAAGCCCCTGTGTATCTGTCAGTCTAGAAACAAAATACAGACTACAGTCAGCACCCACCAGTGACTTCATATGAGGAGCACAGTGAGGCTCATACCAATTAAGGGGGCATCCCGCCACTGGACACTGAGGAAAAAAGGAAGGATATGTTCCAAGGCCTCAGACCACAGGGCTCAAGAGATACTCTTCCCTTAATTCCTTCCATCTGTCCATCTGTCCTTCCTTCCTTCTTTCTTTCCTTTCTTCTTTCCTTCCCCAATGTTCTTTCCCAGCACCCACAGATTCACTTTTTTGGCTACAGAGCTGCGTGGCATCTGGAGGCTGGACCTGGGAGGAAAGAGAGGCTTCTGCAGAGAAGTAGCCTCTTCAGCCTTCTCTCCCAGTTTCCACTTTGCTTCACCACTTAAGGAGACAACCTGAAGTTCTAAAATAAGAAAAAGCCCAGCTTAACTAAGTGGCACTGCCAAGTGCCTGACAAACTCTACAACTGCTCAAAAGTGGTGCTCAGGGAAGTTTTAGTGCCTGGAGCCACATCAGTTCCCCAAATGAGGAGGGAGGAAAGAAAACATCATCACAGTATTGTTTCCAGTACAGCTTGGGCCTCCAGGTGTGCTGGGAGCTCTCAGTGGGGATCTTGTAAGAGAAGAGGGTGGCTCTCAAGAAGTCATTGTGCATCATGGACCGCCCTTGTTCCAGGATATGTCTCACACACTGAGGAAAGCTATAGCAACCTCATGCGTAAGTACTATGGAAAGGCCCAGTCCCAGAGGGTGGCCAATCCTGACAAGCACGTGATAACAAGTATGGAAGCCCAGCTCAGTGAGCCCTTCCTCCACCCAAGTCAGCACAGGAACCTCACAAGCACCTGGGGGAAAAGAGCCAATATAGCTGGGACTTCAATGACTTTAGCAGCTAAACAGAATGAGGATTGGCAGATGCAAGCTAGAGAGTAGCCAAGTCACAACTGGCCATCTTGAGTTGGAAGACCAAGGCTCTTTGCTCAACATGTATTCATGTTGCTGCCTACTCTTGGCACACTAATCACTAGGCACCAGGGCCACAGTCTCTCAACTCTGAGGTGGAGACACTGAATACACTACTCAGGCTTGGAAGGGCCTGAACTTAGAGAGGTATTTAGAAATTGACGGAATCACTCAGTACCTAAGCCTACCAGATTCCCTTTTCCTCCTAACTCACCCATAGTTCAACCCATGTCTCTGAACTCCTACTCTGGACAAGCTAGAAACACGAAAATGAGTAAGACTTTATTCCTGTGCTCAAAGCACTCACAGTTTCCATGGAAAGATAGACACATAAGCAAATAATTTTAAAATGCTATGATAAGTGCTCCCTTGAGGATAAAAAGAAGTTTCTGTGTGAGCCTAAGAAAAAATACCCAAGGCAGCCAAAGGAGTCTTGAAAAATGATCTGTGTTGCTGCTGCCTGAGCTGGAGTTTGCTTCTCCTTTATTCACTTCTGCTACAACTATCATGGATTCTGGGACGTGTTCCTAAAGGCAATTGAAGCCTATAGTCCCTGGCATTCTTCATGTGGAATAAGCTACCTCTTTCAGACACAAATTAATTCTTCTGACTTTTTCTTCCACATGCAACTGGGTCCCAAACCTCATGGATTCCATTACTTATTGCTTCACCACTCCCTTTCTTCCCTCCCTTCCTTCATCTACTGCCACTGCCTTAGTCCCATATGCTGCCATCACTTCTCTACATAATTTGTATGACAATAATAGTACAAAGGAGGAGAAAGAAACAGCTATATTGGAGAAAAGTTTTTGTATAATATTAAAATTAAGCTACTATTAATCTGAACTAGATTATTTTAAGATGTTAATTCTAATCTTCTGGGGAACCACTAAGAAAATAACTCAAAAAATATATAATAAAAGAAACAACAAGAGAATTAAAAAGTTACTAGAAAACATCTATTTAATGCAAATTTAAGGCAGTAATGAAGGAATAGAAGAACAAAGACATAAAGCATCTAGAAGACAAATGACAAAATGGAAGATGTAAATTATACCTCATCAGTAATTACATTAAATATAAGTAAATTAAACACTTCAATCAAAAGATAGAGATTGGCACTTGTAAATGTTTTTAAAAAGGTCAAACCAGTTGCAGTTTATAAGAAATACACTTCAGATTCAAAGATGTAATAGGTTGAAGGTAAAAGATGTAATAGGTTGAAGGTAAAAGATGTAATAGGTTGAAGGTAAAAGATGGATGTACATGGGAACAATAGCCGACAAAATAAACTGTAAGATATACAGTGTTATTAAAGATAAAGAGGGACATTTTATAATCTTCCATCAGGAAGATTATAAACTTTAAGTTCAGACAAAATAAACTTTAAGATATACAGTGTTATTAAAGATAAAGAGGGACATTTTATAATCTTCCATCAGGAAGATATAATAATTATATCTAATTGCATATATGTGTACTTGTATATATATACACAAATATATATACATATATACACATATACATATATGTATATACAGATATACACATATACATATATGTATATATACATATATACACACATATACATATACGTATATATATATATACATATATATACACATATACATATATAACAACAGAGCTCCAAAAACACATGAAGCAAAAATTGACAGAATTGAAGGCAAAAAGAGATCATTCAACAATAGTTGGAAACTACAATGCCTCACTTTCAGTAATTGATAGGACAACTAGACAGAACGTCAACAATGAAGTACGCTTGAACAACACTATAAACCAACTAGACCTAACAGACTTCTGTAAAACACTCCATTCAACAAGAGGAGAATACACTTTCTTCTCATGTACACATGAAACATTGTCCCAGGATAAATTCTATGCTGGCCCTTAAATAAGCCTCAATAAAATTAAAAGGGTTAAAATCACACAAAGTGTGTTATCTCACCTCAATGGAATTAAACTGGAAATCTGTAACAGAAATAAATTTTTTTTTTTTTTGGAAATTCACAAATATGTAGCAATTAGACAAAACACTCCTTAATAACCACGTGTCAAAAGAGAAATCACAAAGGCAATTTTAAAATACTTGAGATGAATGAGAAGAAAACACAGCATACCAAAACATAGCAGTGGTTAAAGAAAAATCTGTAGCTGTAAATACCCATATTAAAAAAGAAAAAAGATCTCAAATATGTAATCTAGTCCTCCCCTTAAGAATACACTAACCCAAAACAAGCAAAAGGAAGAAAATAATAAAGCTTGAAGTGAAAATAAATAAAATAAACAATAGAGAAAAATCGATAAACAAAAAGTTCTCTTACAAAGTTGACAAAATTAACAAACCTTCAGCTAGATTAACCACAGAAAAAGGAGAGAAGATTCAAATTACTAGGATCATGAGTGAAAGAAGGGACATTACTACCAACCTTATTTTTTTTAATTATAAGACAATACTCTGAATAACTGTATGAAAAAAATTAAATAATTTATATGAAATGGACAAATTCCCAAGAAGACACAAAATACTGAAATTCTCCAGAAGAAATAGACTACCTGAATGCACCTATAACCAGTAAAGAAATTGAATTAATAATTTTAAAACTTCCCAAAAGCCAAGACCCAGATGTCTTCATTGGTAAATTCTTATTTTAAGAAAAATTAATACTAAGCCTTCACAAACCTTTCCCCAAAAAAAGAAGAGGAGAAACACTTTCCAACACATTCTATGAGGAAAGTATTACTCTGACACTAAAATCAGGCGGGCATCAAGAGAAAAGGAAACTACAGACCAGTACCACTTATGAGTACAGACGCAATAATTCTCAACAAAATAATAGTTAACTAAATCCAGCAGCATATAAAAATAATTATGCGCGATGGTCAAGTGACATTTATTCCAGAATGCAAGATTTGTTTAATGTCCAAAAAAATCAATCAAGGTAACATACCATATTAACAGAATAAAGGACAAAAACCACATGATTATCTCTACAGATGCAGAAAAAGCATTTGAAAAATCCAACAACCTTTCATGATAAAAACAGTAAACAAATTAGGAATAGAAGCAACATTTCTCAACCTGACAAAGAGCATCTATAAAAAAAAAAACTACAGCTAACACACTTTATGATGAAAGAGTTAACATTTTCCCTCTAAGATCAGAACATAACAAGGATATTCACCCTTGCCAGTTCTACTCAACATTGTATTGGAAAGTCTAATGATACCAATTAGGCAAGAAAAAAAAATTAAAAGTATCTAGAAGTAGGAAGAAAGAAGTAAAACTATTTCTATTTACAGATGACATGGACTTGTGTATAGATAATACTAAGGCAACCACGAAAAAACTATTAGAGCTAATAAATTCTGCAAGGTTGCAGGATACGAGATCAATATATAAAAACCAATTATATTTCTATATACTACTAACAGTGAACGGCCTGAAATAAATAAAACAACTCCATTGACAATAGCATGAAAAGATAAAATATTTAGAAATAAAATTAACAAATCTAAGTGAAAGAAGATGCAGAGATTCCCCAGTAATAACCTTCTCCCATAGTCATTGTTTCAGACCTAAATGTAAAGGATAAAACAATAAAGTTTCTAAAATAAAATACAGGAAGGTAGCTTCATGATCTTGAAGTAGATAAAATCTTAAAGATACAAAATACAGTAACCATAAAAATAATGATCAATTGTACTTTATTAAAATTAATAACTGCCACTAATCAAAAGATACCAGAGTGAAAAATAGAAGTAAATAAAATGACAGAACATAGTCATAATATGTGTGCCCAAAAAAGACTCATATTCAGAAAATGTATTTTAAACAATTCTCCCACAAATCAAAAAGAAAAAGACCAACAACCTACTTGAAAAAGTAAAGTTGGCAAAAAATCTGAACAGGTCTTTTACAAAGGAGAGTATTCAAATGGTCAGTCATCATGTGTAAAGGTGCTCAACATATATAGACTTTAGGGAAATGGAAATTAAAAACACAGTAGAAACACCACTATAGTCATTTCAGAAGAACTTAAATTTAAAAAACTGACAATACTAAGGGTTGGTGAGAATGAAGAGTATCCAAAACTTTCAGACACTGCTACTGGGAGTGAAAACTGCTGCAAGTATTTTGGGGCAATGTTTGGCGACATCTTCTAAAGCTATATATTTGCCTACTTTATAATTCTGCAACCCATTCCTATGTATATATCTGAGAGAAATGGACACGTGTCTGCCAAAAAACATGGACGAGAACATTAAGAGTTGATATATAGGGAATGGAGAAATAAATTGTGGTATGTTTGTAAAATGGAATTCTACACAGCAATAAAACCCGGATAGACTTAACAACATGGGAAAATCTCAAAGACATATGTTGCATGACAGAAGCCAGACATAAAAAGAGTATGTCCTATATGATTCCATTTATATGAAATTAGGTAAAGCTAATTGATGATGATAAAAGTCAGAGGTTACCTCCAGGTGAAGAATAGATGACAACTGACTGGGCCTGGAGCACAACGAGATCTTCTAGAATACCATTGTGTTCTCTATCTTGGTCTAGTTAGTAGTTACATCAGAGTGTACATGTGTAAAATTAAACCAAGCTGTACACTTAAAATTAATGTTTTTATGCACTTTACCAAACCATGATTTAAAAGTTTTTTTTTAATCACATGATCAAAGATAAATTTAAAATACATTAACTAATAGCAAAATAAAATAAATTATTTTTAAAAACTACACCCAGGACTCCAGCCTGGGTCTTCTCAAAGCTCCAGCATACATCATGCCTATTGTCCCACATCCCATGGGGCTCATGCTGACCCAAAATATTGATGGCTCATAGTGAACTTGCAGTCAACTAAAATTCCCAAATCTCTTTTTCCCCATGCACAGCTAGGACTCATCATCCTCATTCTGTCTTTTTGCATCTCTGAAAAAAATTTTAATGCGATTATTATTACTTGTTACCACAGAATGTTAACAATCCTAATGAAAATGAAGTGCAATTGAAAGTAAAATTTCTAAGATGCTGACATATCACAATGTGACAAGTTCCAGAGCCCTCCAGTTCTTGTCCACTTACATATTTAATTTTTAGATACTTATAATCATCTCACAGATATGATTTTGCTATTCTTTTTTATATACATACTGTTATATCATAAATATTTCCCATATCTTTATAGCTATCATTTTTATTGGCTGCAGAATAGATTATTGTATGGTGACGGCCATAATTCTCTGCATTGAACATTCAGGTTGTTTCTCATTTCTCAGTATGATAGCTAGAACTGCAATGAAATCCTTATACAGTTGACTCTTGAACAACATGAACTTTGTAGGTCCACTCACACTGGATTTTTTTCAATAATACTGTAAATGTAGTCTCCTTATGATTTTCTTAATAACATTTTCTTCTCTCTACCTTACTTTATTGTAAGAATACAGTATATAATACATGTAACATACAAAATATGTGTTAATTGACTGTTTATATTATTAGTAAGGTCAACACTGGCTATTAGTAAAGTTTTGGGTAAGTCAAAAGTTATAAGTGGGTACTCGACTGTGCAGGAGATTGGCGCCAATAAGAGTCAACTGCATATTCATGTATTTCTCGTTTAAATTATACTAGTAGGCTAAATTCTTAAAAGTGAGATTATTAGGTCAAAAAGTATGATTCTAGATATGTTTTGCAAAATGGTTTCCTAATAGATAAGGCCACCAACAATGTATAAAGATATCAGTTTTATCAACCTTAACAGCATTATTATAACATTTAATAATATACAATAGATATATATGATTATTTCATGGATTTAATTTTATTTTGCAATTCTTTAATTATTCCAGTAGTTGTCTATTTTGCCATGTTCATTTTTGAAATGCTGGAATTTAACACAGAGCCAGACACAGAGGTGTTCGATAAACATCTTTTGAAGTGAAATGAACTTTATTTTCGTTTGATGTCCATTGTTCATTCAAGCTTTTTGCCCATTTTTAAAGCAGAGTTCTAAAGTTTGCCTCACTAATTTGAATGAGGCAAGGTACATATTTCCATCTTGTTATATTTGTAACAAATACCCTTTCCTCCATCATTTCTTTTCTTTTTTGTCTTTACAAAGATGTTTTTAATTTTTATAAAAGTGTATCTATTTACCTTTGTAATATTTTTTATCACTTTAAAATTTAGGAAATTATCTGAAGTCTTGTGGTCTACCTTTAGCTAGTTTCCCTTGATATTTTTTCTACTTACTTCCCTAATAACACTGTCGTTTATTATTGGCTTGTGACGACGTATATAGCTATTTTTTTGCAAAAAAAAAAAAACAAAACAAAACAAATCTGCCAACATCATTTATCAAACTATCTTTCCTTTCTCCATGGTGTTTGATTTTTTTCTTTATATTCAATTAAATTATGCTATGTAATAGAATCTCTTTCAGACTTTGTTGTTGCCATCAATTTCTGTCTGAGACTATATGTCCCTAATTTAATTATTGATTTATATGTTCTACAATCTATTAATACCAGTCTCCTTTATTATTTCCTGTTTTCTGAATATTTATGTTTACCAGTTTTCCCTTTCCAGTGTAATTTTTTAATGATTTTGTTAAAATCCAATAAAAATTTTGATTGAGATTTTGATAGATACCAAACTACAATTATAACCTGAGAATAGATTTTTTTTTATATTTGGCCAAAAGACTATATGTGGGAATACAGTAAGTCTCCTCAATTATTCTTCTCTACTTCTTTCAATGGGACATGGTTAAGTGCCAAAAAGCATGAGCTCTAGCATAGATTATCTAGGTTTGAATCCCAGCTTGGCTACAAACTGGAGTTATTTATCAGTCAGCCCTGCTAAGTGACAACTACAAAATCTTAGAGGCATACAGTATTGAGGACATATTTCTCCCACTGGCAGGTCTCTGGGTCAAATAGATGACCCTGCTCCACATGCTTCATTCTTGGGCTCAGGTGGGAGACAGCAAGTACCTGGGATGTGTTCTTTTTATCACGGTCAGAAGTGAGAAGGCAGGTGGAAACATGCCTTGCCACTGAAGGCCTAGGCTCAGAACTCACATACTCACTTCTTCCCACATGTCATTGGCCAAAAGCAAGTTCACAGCCAGGTCCAGTATAAATGGTGAATGGACTTAAACTCACTGATGGATATTTAGGGAAGAAAATGAATATTTGCTGTACAATAATTTACCATACCACATGACTTGGGAAATTTACTTAAAGTCCAAGCTTCAGTTTCCTTTTTCATAAAACAAAAATTATCACTCTGCTTATCCCATGGGGCTGCCATGAAGACTAAACGGAATAATGTCTGAAAGCCACTCAGCATCATGCCCGATGAGTAGCAAGAATTCAATAAATGTCAAGTATTACTATTGTTGGTTTTTTTTTTTTAATCAAACACTTTAATTGATCTTTTGAACCCAGGTAGAAGACTTTCACTTTTTTCATGTCAGATATGATCTGCTCTCTGACACATTGTTCCAGTCCTTGGAAATATTTGGGATCATCATCTATCAAGTAAACAAAATATTACTTGGCAGGCTTGTGCAGCACTGATGAAATAGCTGTCCCTGGTGACTTGCTGTAATTTGCATGTCCAGTCATTGTGCCGCTGCTCTTCATGGATGGTGGATGTGTTGAAGTGAACAGGGCCAACTTTTGACTGACATCAATCAGTGAAGCTGTAACCTTGGGGTATATGTGTTTATGGTTATACATCAACTTAATTTTCCTGCTTAAAACTCTGTGTTTCTTCATTTTCTCTAACAGGCCTCATATAAATCTGAATATGCTATCTTAGGCATCCCCACATACATCCATGTTCTACGTATGAATTTGTCCAAAATCTCCACATATGACTCTGGTCAGTTCGGAACTTCCCTATCTCCACTGAGAGAATTCACATTTATTTGCCCACATTCAGTTCGGAGTCTCTAAAGTCAGAAGAGCCATTTTCCCTTATTTTGACAAAAACACT
>NW_011888801.1:11556374-11582064 GCF_000151845.1 Pteropus vampyrus
GTCAAATGATTTGGAATCACTTCCTGGAGGAGTGGGGATACCTCCAGACAGGGTGAAGGAAATCTGAACTATCACTCACCAGATCTCTACCTGGTTCTCTGCTGAGAAGCCCTTTTCTAGTACCCACTGACTTTGAAGGAAGGTTCCAGATTCTGGTTCCTCTCTTAACTCACCAAGGAGGCATGCTTCTGCTTCCTCCTCTTAGAAAACCTGACCTACCCAGCTAGCTAGCTTCCCTGGCCCTTGCCACCCCAGGATCTCATACATATACACACCAACAGGAAGGATATTTGATTCTAGGCTGAAATCCAGAAGACATAGCCCTCCTGTCCCTCGGTGTCCCTCTAGCAGCCTGAAGAGAAACGCCAGTTGCTCTCTCAATCATAACCCATACCTCTTTATCTCTGTCTTGCACTTTGCAGACTCCTGCCTTGAGATCTGATGGTCTTCACAAGCCCTTGATGTCAGGTAGAAACAGAAATGCACAGAACCTAGGAAAATATAAAACACTGCCACAGGTTTGCTCCAAACATTTTGGGAACTGATCTGTGAGCTATGGTACCATAAGTGATCGGAAATCATCAAAGGAACCATTGTCCGTCTCCTGTTCCATAAGGAAGGCACTTAGGGAGGAGGTATTTCTAAGCAGCATGGGCTTGACTCATGGATCCCAGTGTAGTCTTCCTTGAAAAAGCCCAGCTCCCATGGTAGAGGTAGAACCTGCAGAGCCTATGTAGAAGCCAGAGATGCTTAAGTCCTGAAATGCTCTGCTTACACAACAGATTTGGGGTTCGGTCCCCTCCATTGTAAATATGATTAATGTCTACATTGTAAGGTTGATATAGCTAGAGAAACCTAAACTTGCAAAAATGCTTAGAAAAAGTGATTGGAGTGTAGTAGATACTCAGTAAGTGTTTCCCTTCCATCTTATGGCCTATTATGGTCAAAATGTAGGAGCCGCAGGCACATAGACTCTGTTCCAGGCAGGCCACACAGTGAGGAGGGGAACAGGCGTGGATGAGCTCAAGGGGGTGATGAGGCCTGTGTCTGACCCAACAGTGCACACACAATGTAAAGGCACTCCAATGCTTATCGTAAACACACTGTGCCAATCACACAAACACATCTCTGAGCTGGGTTCCATTTTGGACAGTGAGTTTTCAACTCTGGAGGAGAAGAAAATTTGGAAAACAAGGAAATAATAACAGCTGTGGAACATTTCTAGCAACAAAAAGTGAGCAGATTGGAGCAAGGCCCCCACGTGTACCTGCAGAGCCTAGAACCTCTCACTATTATACATACACACTCAAGGCTTTTCCCTCAGGACACAATGCCAGAAGATAGTCTCCTTTTCTTCTCTGGATTAGACCACAGGCCCCCAATTCCCATGCAGAAATACCAGCCCAATCTGCAAATGGCAAATACCCACTGCCCACATGCAGTATCTTCCCCACCTACACTGTGATCAGTGGAATATTGGGGTTCAGGCTCAGCACCATGCAGCTGCCAGAATTGCTCCACTTGCCTCTGTCTGTCTGCCAGGCTAAAAAATACAGAATAGCCACAAGATGTGCTGGCCAATGTCTAAAAATATATTGCATTTACTTACAAACATTTTCTCCAGAGGAACTGAGGTGGCTTACCACAAAGAACATATTTAATCAACTGGCACAACATAAATAAAGCATAATAAATTAGAACAAGGGAAAAGGGGAATACAATTGTGCAAACATAAGAATTAATAGCCTTGACCTTCCTGGCAGTGAGAGCAACAAAGGAAAATATATTCAGTTACATGGATCACGTTGTCACAGAGGAGGAAACAGACATTAACTAAATTCTGAAAGATATTCCTCCAAACTACATAATGGACAATTTCTTCAAGGGACAAAGCAAACACTTATTGACTATGGACTACATGCTGGGAATACCATGAGACCCTTGATATACAGGGCCATCCCAGCCCATAGGAACTTAGAAGAACATGGCCCAGCATGGAAAGGGTGGTGAGTAGTGTGCTAACCAAGTCTACCCGGGACTCAGCCTGCCCAGTTATATGTGGCAGCCTTGTTTGTACACACCCTTCCTGCATCTTTATGGTGATCTTGCAAGAACATGGTTCCGCCTCACAGATAAAGAAATCAGGGCTCAGAAAGTATAAGTGTCTTGGCTAAGCTTGCAAAGCCAACAAGTGACAGAGCTTCATTCTCTAACTCCCATGTTTAACTTCTTTCTACTACACCTATATCAATAACAGTGTGAACCACAGAGACTAAAGTAAATTCTATATGGCTTGTTTCCTCTAGGACCCCGCTTTGTGTAGGAGATTCTGAAGGGGCCTGGGAGCATAAAGGTTAAATGCAGAGCTTTCTGGTGGCCTGGCTTCCCCCGAGGATAGAGCTGAGGACCAAGGCCACAAATGCAGAGCAGGCCTGCATGACTCCTGTGCTCACCCACCCTCTCCACACCTGGAACACTCATCAGCATCACCTGGAGAGCCCACCACCACCAGGTGTCTGCATCTCCTAGAGCAGGTATGCCGATGTTTTAGAGGCCCCCCATGTTTTTTGTAGAAAGAGACAAATAGGTATTCATTACAACACACTGGGTGGCTTAGACAACAGAAATTTATTCTTTCCCACTTCTAGAAGCCAGAATTGTCTAACATCAAGGTGTCAGCTGGGCTGGTTTCCTCAGAGAGCTGTGAGGAAAGCATCTGTTCCAGGCCTCTCTCCTTGGCTTACAGATGGCATCTTCTCCCCATGTCTTCACACCGTCTTCCCTCTGTGTGTGTGACTCTGTGTCCAAATTTCTCCTTTTTTTATAAGGACATTAGTCATATAGGATTAGGGCCCATCCTAATGACCCCATCTTAACTTGATCATCTATAAAGACCTTATTTCCAAATAAGGTCACATGATGAGGTACGGGGTTAGGTCCCCAATATATCTATTTTGGAGATGGACACAATTCGACCCATAACTAGCTATAGCACCAGTTTCCTCTGTGACAGACACTCGTCCACCTGGCTCAGGAAGGGGCCAGGAGGCCAGGCAGAGAAGGTGCTCCTGCCAGGTCCCAGCCCCATCCATTGCCTACACCAAGCCACCTTCATTAGTTGCCAAAATAATTTAATCAGCCTCCTAGCTGGTCTTCATTCATCTGCAATAATCACTGCCCTCCAGGCTCCACACCACATCCAAAATGAACTTTTCAAACACAAATCTGACAATAGTAGTAGTCCCTGTTTGAAAGCTCTCAATGGCTTCTACTAGTCTTAAGGGAGAGATCAAATCCACTCTATCCTTATTACTTTCCAACACTGTTCAGGGTTGTGGAACTCTCTCCCCTTCCTCCTTCCACCACCTGGGACTAACCTAGATCTGGTAACAATTAAGTTCCTCTCACCCATTAGATCCCAGCTTAGAGGACTTCTTCCAGGGTCTCCTATACCACACCACAGCCCCAGGAGGAAAGTGTCAGTCTGCTTGCTCACCACTGGACCCCTACCACCCAGAACAGAGCTTGGCACATGATAGGTACTCAATATTTCTGACAAATGTTGGCAAAGCGTGACAGTAATACACTTAAGTGTGTTATCCTGGATTACTTTCTCTTTTTTTGTGACTGTTAAACCTTACAATGCATAAGACACTGGAAGCTTTAACTTCAAAGGCAACTTTTATTCCCATATAATAAATGAGAAAACTGAATTTCTGAAACCGGAAATGACTGTCCAAGGTCACATAGCTAACTCAAATCCAACTCCTGATCCTGACTTCTCTACCACAAAGCTCTACTGGCTCCCTGGGCTGATGGTTTATCCAGAACATCTCTGATTCCTCCGTATGCAGCTCATCTCCCTCAGTTTGCTGGCCAGCACATGAATCTCACTGCTCCTTGTTCCATGGAAAATGCCCTCATGCTTCCACTTAGAGGTCATGGTGGAAAAACTGATAGAATAATAAAGAAAACAGCCAAGAGTGTTGGTTATGCCCTGTATGGGGTCAGAAGGGAGATTTGTCTCCTGAACGTGTTGTAATGAATCAGCCATTGGACCTGAAGGACCCAGATGAGGCATCAGATCCTGCTTCTGCTACTTATAGGGACGGGAGCTTGGGCAAGTCACACGGCTTCTCTGAAATCCGCTTTCCACCTCTGTAAAATGTAAAGAATACTGAAGCCCATTTCACAACAAGGACTCAGAAAATAACAAATGCCTAGCTTGAAGCCAGCCACTGCAGACACCAGGAAATGACAGCTGCCTCTTCCTTCCCATGGGATGAACTGTAGCATGGGTAGTCCCAGTGTAGAGGAGCTGCTGGCTCCCACTAAAGCTATGGGACAAGGTTCCGTATCAGGGTAAATCTCAGTAACCCACCATTCAACAGCATCCATGAGCACAGAAAATGGAGAACTGACCAACAAGCCACATGTTCTGGTTCAATCCCCGAAAGAAACGACCACTAGTTGTCAACCATGATTAACACGCCTCTCCACACCTTGACAGAACCCACACCTCTGCAAGCAAAACTTTCAGTAAGACATGCCACTGCAAAGGCAAGACCTGCTTGGTTTTGCCCTATTTTATGCCTTAAAATGTATCTGAATTACAGATCTGAATTACAGTTGCTCCAAGGGAGAGCCTTCATGGATTACCAGCCTTTCTAGAAAGGAATCTGGAAGCACTTGGCTGCCAAGGCCACTAACTTCACAAGGGCCACATTGTGTGTCCAGCTTTGGTGGAAGCTCAGCGGTCACTAGGAACCCAAGCAAAGGGCTTCATGCCAGTCTCCTTCAAATGGTGCCCCAGCTCCTCCTAGCTGGGCCTTCTTCCCTGGCAGACTGGTGTCCTTATGCCCAAATGTCCACCCTTAAAAGCTCTTTCTAAAAGATTTGCTCCTCTCTTTCCTTTACTGTCACTCTATTTTCCCTTCCCCACTGCCCCTTTTATCCTGGTTGTCATTCAATGAGTCCTCCATTCACCAAATTCATTGAGTGCCAACTGTGTGCCAGGTGCTAATGCTCACATAGAGTGTGTGATTGAGGCAAGGGAGATGTAGCCCCTTTTATCGTAGCCTGGTAGAAGAGAATAATCAATGAACCATCAAACTATATCATCAGGTTGTGACAACACTACAGAGTAAAACAGGGCAAAGACCAAAGAAGAATGTGGAAGATATTTCAGGAAGGGCAGTCAGAGACTGCTTCTCTGATGAGGCAGCATCACACAGAGTTCCGACAAGGTAATAAAGTGAGTCTGAGGCTATCTGGGTAAAGGATGATCCAATTAGAGGGAACAGCCTGTGCAAAGGTCCTGAGGCACAAGGTAAGCATGGAGGACGGCAGTCAGAGATGAGGCCAGACGAAGCAGCAGCTGTTTCATGAGGGCCTTGGAGGGGATGAAAAAGACTTTGGGTCTTACTCTAACTGAGAACAGAAATCACTGGAAGTATTTTGAACAAAAATGATCTGAGTTATATTTAAGAGGGTCAGTATGAGTATGCGTGGAAAATTGTCTCTAGGAATCAAAAGGTGAAGTGTAGCTACCCCTAAGGACTCCTGTGACCAGAGTCAGTCAGGGGAGAGCAGCTGAGGGTGGCACAGGCAGTGTTGTTGGCAGGAGAGGAGGGGAAAGACTTCTGGTGAGCCCAGCCCTTGGCAACAGTGTGATTTGAGACAAGTCAGGGACTTTTCAGAGCCTCAGTGCCTGCCTCTGGACAGGCTCAGTATCACATGGGTTTCTAGTAGGACTGCAATAACACGTAATCTGCTTTGCACAGCACCTGGCTCACATCAGGACTTTCTTTCTCCAGTACTGCCTCCACCTTATGGGGAGAATTTCTCCCCATAGTGGCTGTAGCAGCTATAAAAGAGAGTCCCCCAGCAGAACATGAGTTTCTCAGCAACAGCAACCCACAGGCAAACACAGGAAAACTCAAGAATCTCTTAAATCAAGACCTTAAAAACCGTTATAAAGAAGACAGCCTAGCATTTTTATGGCTCCCTAAAAACACTTTAGAAACACCCGTGGCATTTTCTCCTGAGGCCGTCTGTTGTTAATCTAATTAGCCAACTCAAGGCCCGGAAACAACACAGATTTCCAGAGGCTAGCAATTCCCAGAGAGCGGGGAGCTACCCAAGTGGGAGCAGACAGGGGCCATGACCTAGACACAGCCCCTGGGGTAGTAGGTGGGCAGCCCCTCTCCTGTGCCCACCACCTTGTCAGAAGTGAGTGTGACTGGACAACCTCTGCTGAGTTGGTAAATTAGGAAATGCAGTCTCTCCCCCACATGCTGATGGGCCCTGGCCTGGGGTAGGACCCAGTTCAACCGGGAAGGCTGGAGGAGTCACATGCAGAAGGAGAGGAGGGGAAGATGAGAGCAGGGCACAAGTGCAAATTCGCTGAGAGGAAGTGAGCTGTGTGCCCCCAAGGCAGCAGCCCCTGAGTAACCCCTCAGCTCTGTGGTTACTGTTGAGTTCATGGTGCTGTACTGCCTCAGAAATGAGCCCAGTTAATTTTCACAGCTGCCCTGTGAGACAGATAGGCAGAAATGAATATCCCATTTTAAAAAGGAGAAAACTGAGACTCAGAGTGGTTATGAAGACTTGAACAAAATTAAGCCTCTTTCTGAGACAACCTAAGAGTCCTAGTTGCCCAACCTCTCCTGGGCCAGTGTGTCACATCCAGGATTGTCAGACTAAATGAGCCTCTGGACCCTGTGGATGGTCAGTAGGAAGTGGCCAGACCAAGGGCAGTAGCACGAAGTCTCTCGGGAACCCAGCTGCACTGTTGCCCAAGGAACTTCCCTTGCCAAGTCTCCATCAAGCCAGGGAGGACCAAGACTCATCACTAGGCCCTGGGCTTGGGGACAGCCTGGAGAAGAGGGCTCCTTCTCTCCATCCTTCACCATACAATATTGTTCTCTCCAGTGCCCCCTAAGCCCCTCGCCCTCACCATGTCCAAACTGAGCTCCTCCTCAGGCCTGCTCTGTCTCCTTCCCTTCCCCATCTCCTCTAGACATTAGGGTGTCAGCCTCTCTCCTCCACACCCTGCTGACTCATATGCCCTGGCCACTGGATTTCTGCAAAGTTGCCCAAATCTGGCCCTCCTCTCCACACCCCTCCCTGACCTTCAGCGGTCACACCACCACTCACTGACCACAAAGGGAGGTCCTAGCACATCTCCCTGGCTTCTTTTTTGCCCCGCTAATCTCCTTTGCACTTACTGCTAATAATTCTCTCACAAGACTAACAGACGCCCTTTGCCCTGGCTCCCAGCCTGGTGGCCTCAGAAAGACATGAGACCAGCCAACATAGAACAAGAAAGACATAAGAATTCTCTATGGACTCACTACCCCTAGCCTAAGCTTGAGGATTTCCTTCAAGCCCAAACCCGGTAGGGTCTGGTGTCCATATACCACTTGGCCACCTGGGGCCAAAGCACAAGCTGCTTACACCAAGAATGAAGCCCCATACTGAGAGGTCTTGGGGATGAAAGCCCTTCCCCAACTGCTGCGCCTTCTCTCCAGCAGCTGCAGGCAGGCGGAATGGGTCTAGTCCAGGTCTAGGAGTTGGGAGGGGGTGGGCAGAACCCCTGTAAAAAGCCTTCAAAAGCCTTTGTCCTGGCCAGCACATGCAAGCCCCTGGAAAGAAGCATCACAGCAAGCCCTTGGAAGCTGCTGCACATGTCATGTTACAAGTGGTGAGAGTGAGATCCCAAAGGAGAAAGGGAAGTGTTGTCCATCAGCAAGACTAAGGAGCCCTCATGATCCCTGACAGTGAACAACCTCCTTTCACAGTCCCCCATCTCCCCCTTGCGTCCCTGAGGCCAGCCATAGAATCTCAGGGTGCCTGAGAGGCCTCCCACTCTTAACACTCTGAATCTAATTCAATTCACCTTGATTAACACCCTTCTGGGTGCTAAGCACTAGGTGAAACTTGATCATTGACACCAGGTTTTCTCAATCTCAGCACTACAGACATTTTGGGCTAGATAATTTGCTCTCGTGGAGGGCTGACTTCTGCATTAAAATGTTTAGCAGCACCTGGGTTCTACCCACCAGATGCCACAGGGTTCTAACCCCTAATTGTCACAATGAAAAATGTCTCCAGATGTTGCCAAATGCCCCCTGGGGAACAAAATCATCTCGATTTGGGAACCACTGGTATATACCATTTAATCCTCAAAATAGCAATAGATAATTCTATCCCAAGCTGTAGTTAGAAAACTGAGACCTAGAGAGGTTTCATGACTTGCCCAAGGTCACCAAACGGTGATCAAAACTCATGTTTGAACCCATGGCTTTCTGATTCAAAGCACAGGGAATTTTCCACTGTATAACTATTTCCTACTGCAAAGAGCAACGCTAAGTTGCCACCTATTTCGATCTTCTCTGACTATAACCAACAGAAACATGTCTGAATTTGATCAATAAAATAGAAGTAGCTTCCATGTATCTAACTAGACGATGGTAGACTATGAGGTCAGAGGTTGGGCTTACCTCATGGTACACGGAGCTCATGAGGCAGGCCATCCTGTAGCCATCACTCTCAGTACAAAGCCATATTCTCAGAGTCCTAGGATAACTACTGGTCTGCAAAGCTCCTAGAATGCCACCCCCCATTGTCACTGCCTGGTTGAGCAGTTGTTTGTGTCTATCTCTCCCACATACCCCCACCAAGAGCTCCTCTTTCCATCCATCTTTCTGTCTGCAGGACCTAAACCAGTGCCTGGGTGAGGTCCCATTTCTAAGTACAGCCCCACTGATCTCCCAGATCTGACTGCCTGACCTGAACAAGTCAGCTGTCTTTGGCCTGTCTCCTCCACTGTCAGGTTCACAAAGGGAAAAGAGCAAGGCTCAGTCTCTTGGTACAAATCCTGATAAATTCTGAACAAGTGGTTTTATCTCTCAAAGCAATGATTTACTTCCCAAGAAAAAAAAAACAATAATACTCACCTCACAGGGACATGGTGGAAATAAAACGAGATGTTGGAGGCTAAATGATTGACACAATGTCAGTTGTACTCAAGGTGCTCAATAAATCATTCATTTAACAAAATTATAAAACACTAGCATGAGTAGGAGAAAAGTTCTGCATGCTTCCCAGGTGTTTTTGAACTTACAGATAAATTAGATAAATACATAAATGTATGCTAAGAAGTCCATGGTAAGTCACACTCTCTCCCATATCTGAGGCAGCCCAAATTTAATGAAATACCTGGAAGGTAATGAAGTTGTCTCAGACTGCCTTTGCTATCTCACCTGCAGATAGCAAGCCCAAAATATTTCCAAATGAGATGTCCATGGAGAGCCCTTGATGGGCACCAAAGCAGTCAGTTCAAGAGTAAAAATAATAATGATGCAGATTGTCGTCTAAGTCATTTTCTGTGCATTCTTCTGGGGAAATAGCATTAGCTGCAGAGACAGGCCTAACAGAGGAGCCAGCTAGGAGAACATCAGGTAGATACAGCAGTGTGGAGAAATTTAGCAGTCCAGCCAATCCTCCCTGCAACCTGTCCTGCACACCAGCCACAGAAGAAGAAGGGAAAGGTCTGAGCAAACAAAAGCATGTCAGCACTCAGCCCATTAAAATGGACAGGGAAGTCAGGGCCTTCTGGAACTAGCCCTGGCTCCTTGGTCAGCTCAGCCTGCATCTGCACCCGAGTCTAACATATGTGGAATATTCATTTATTCAAGAAGTGTCTGCTAAGCGCAAAGCCCAAAGAATTGTACTAGGTGCTGAAGATGTGGCAAAAGACAACATAGATCAAGCTTCCTTCTCTCTCCATGTGAGTGGGAAAAAGAACAGTCCCCTTTGCTCAGTTCATTCCACAGAGCCAGGATTCTGCCCACTTCTCTGTTTAGTACCCTGGAGAGAGCAGCCCCATCCAACATGGCTGCATCTCCCAACCATGGGTACTGACATCCAAGTGAGGTCTCAGCCTGAGCTCCAAAATGGGTCTGAACTTCCTTCCTCTCCACACCCTAAACACTCTTCCCATCAAGGGCCAGTCTTGGGGACATGGAGAGGAGGCACACCTCAGCAGACACCAGGGCAGCCACCCAGTGCTGATGCCCAGGCCTCAGAGGTGTTCCCAGCTTACCACCTCCTCAGCCCAGTAGTTTGAGTGGTATTTCTAAAACCTACCTTGGATGGGGTCACTGTCCCCACCTTCTAAAAGCTCACTCTGTGAGAATCAGGACATCTTCCTCAGCCTTACGTCACTCACAGGCTTCAGCTCCTTCCCTCTCAACCCCATTTCCCTCCTCTCAGCCTAACCTCCCTCCCTCTCAGCCTCACCTCACCTCTTCCCCCTTCCGATGAGCCTCCATTCCTTCCACCTGGAATCAAGGATGCACTCCCCGCATCACTGCCTGTTTAGAGCACTCTCATCCTTCAAATTCAAGTGTAAATGACACTTCCTCAGGGGCCTTTCCAGATCCTGAATGTGAATCAGACCCCTAACAATATCATCCCATAATCTCAACATCCTTGACTTTTCCTTCCAAGCATCATAATTTGTACTAGTTTATGTGACTAGGCAATTATTTGTCTGATGTCTACCTCCCCTACTAAGTGAAAACTCCATGAAGAAAGGTAAAATACTGTTTGTTCACCCACTGAATCTTCTGCACCTAACACACAGACTGTGCATAAAGGTTCCTGCGAGGAGTCAGGTTTCATTTGAAGTTTAATAAAAAGTCTTTTAAAAGTCTTAAAAAGGAAGTGATAGTCATATTTATTGTCATCGGCTTATTGAACAGAAACCAGTAAAATAAAAATATAAAAAGCTTTCTTCTCCTTCATTCATTCTCCTTAGTTCCGGAATGACGCCCAAAACTTTAAGTCACTTTTAGTTATTAAAAAAGTCAAGATTCGAGGTGGCTCCATAGTGTAGTGGTTAGCACGTCTGCTTTACGCAGAAAGTCCTGGGTTCGCACCCCAGGTGGAGCCACAGACCATACCCTGGGTGCACCTGGCCCCAGGTGTGCCTGGCCCTGGGTGTGCCTGGCCCTAGGTGCTATGGGAGGAGATCCCACAGAGATCCAGTTCTTAAGGGAAAACAGCAACATCCATAGGTCAGGGGTGGAAGTGGGGGCGGGTGGAATTAAAGAGGGAAAAAAATAGTCAAGATTCATTTTGCCTCATTTAATGCTTTTCTTCACTGTCCCCCGAGGCATGACTAATTGTTGTCTTTGAGGAGAAAGCATGTTCTCCTACAATGTTCTTTCATATACTCCTACTACTTGAGCCGCCACTCCTCTGGCCCATGAGGGTAGGGAGCAAATGTAGAGACACAGCCAGCATTGCCTGAGGTATCTGATCACTTGTCAATGAGGTGAGGGGTCCCTGGTTTCCTTCTGACTGGATCTAGTTCCTTATGATGTTAGTGAGTCCATCAAATAGGATGTGAAGTGTGAGGGAAATGGGGTTCAGGGATGATTCCCATTTAGGGCTTGAGTATCTGGATGGCTGTAGAACCATTTTGTGAGTTGGAACAACTAAGGGAGGAGGTGGTTGGAGAATTCTCCTAGGGATCTATTAAGGCCAAGCTGCCTGGAAAACATCCAGGCAGATGTCAGGGCTCAGAGGAAAAGTGTGAGCTAGAGACTAACTTTGGAGTAGTTTAATGTGTAAATATTTAAAAGCACTGGTATAGATGAGATCACCAATGAGAAACAGTAGAGAGAAATGAGAAGTGGCAGAGCCCTGCCCCTAGGGGACTGCCAACAGTTCAAGTTTGGACAAGAGAGGGGAAGCCTGTGAGTGGTTGAGGAAAGGGACCTATAAAGTAGCAGAATGACACACTAATGATAACACCAAAGATCAGAGAAGAGAAAGTCAAGGAGGTGATGCTCAACCTTGACAAAGTTTACAGAGAGAGCAAGGAAGAGGGAAACATGCTGGATTGAAAGTATAAAAATGGTTAGCCTTGACAAAGGTAGTTTTAGGAGAGGGATGGTGACATCAGTAGCCACATGTTATGGGTTGAAAAGTAAACAAAAGGAGAGGAAACGAAGATGAGAGAAACAAAGCAATAGCTGGAAGGGAGTGTGGGGAAATGTAGGGTTTTCCGTAGTTTGTTTGTCTGCTTATTTATTTGTTTGTTTAGATAGAAGATTCAAAACAAGTTTTTAGGCAAAGCAGCAATGAACGAGTGGAGAGAGAGAAATTGATAATGCAGGAAAAAGATGTGAGGGAGAGAAGGCCAAATCCTGGAGAGACAGAAAGGGGATGGTTCAGAGCCCAAGGCAGGAGGTGGCTTTGCAAGGAAGAGGGATGTTTACACCCTCTGGAGTAACAAGACGAGATCAGGAGCCAAAAGGTGCAATACAGTGGGGTTATGATTTTGGAGTAGGAGATGAAGTGGTTCCCATCTAATGGCTGAAAAAAAAATGGAAAGGGAAGAGGATGATGGTTTGAGAGCAGAATACAAAGTATGAAATATGAGTTTAGGGAGGAAGAGTGCAAACCGTGGAGATCTTTAATAAAAACTCCAATATTCATGGCAGCACAAATTACAATAGCCAAGATATGCAAGCAACCTAAATGCCCATCAAAAGACGATTGGATAAAGAAATTATGGTTCATATATACAATGGAATATTACTCAGCCATTAAAAAAATGAAATCCTACCATTTGCAATGACATGAATGGACCTAGAGGTTATTATGCTGAGTGAAATAAGTCAGACTGAGAAAGATAAATACCATATGATTTCACTTATATGTGGAATCTAAGGAACAAAAAGAACAAACTAATCAAAAACAGACTCACAAATATAGTGGAAAATTTGGTGACAGAGGGGTGGGGGGTTGGGGGTTGGGAGAATGGGGTAAAGGATTAAAGCAGTACAAATTAGCAGTTGATAGTTGGGCACAAGAATGGGAACATGGCACAGGGAATGCAGTTAGCATTAATATGATGGCTAAGTGGAGGGCCAGGGGATGGAGGGAGCAATTAGGGGAATTGTTTTATGAACAATATAGATGTCTAACCAATGTACTGCATACTTGAAACTAATTTAAATAAATAAATTTATTTTTTTTTTAAACTACAAATTAAAACCAGCACCTGGCTTCCTTATTTCTCTACAGCAACACTGAGTGCTCTAGTATAGGATGTAAAGGTGGTGGCCATGTTTAGCTCCTGTCAGAGTTTTGCCTGGTAAATATCTCAAAAGAAAGGGATCCAGGAAATGGCTTAGTAATGAGACTTGTTGAAAGTAAAAAGCAAGCACCCCTTTCCGTTTTGGAAGTGATATCTCCTTGCAGGTCAGCCCTCCCACAAAGGTCATGCTCTAAGCTCTGTCAGGCAGCTGTCCCATCAAGAGTCCAATTGAAATACAGAGCAGGTGTCCCTGCCATGGAGATGGACACCACATCTTTTAACCTCGTTGGACTCTGGCCCTATTGAGCCATCTTCCATAATGTATCAGCTAATCAGACAAGTCCTGGGCCAGAGACTACAAGCTGTTTTAATTTTTCAAACATGACAAACACAGAAGAGAAAAATGAGCAAACTGGACCCAAAAGGGACTCAATCAATGCCCCCCAAATAGCTCTTCCAGCCAGAAAACAGATGTTCCCACTGGGCTTATAGGTGCTGTGTAGTGACCCAGAGTTGGACAGCCTGGCCCATGGGGGCAGCCATGAGGACCACACAGTAATGGTGTCTATGAGCAGGCACAAGGAAGGCAGGGTGGTTTTATGGGGGGGGAATCTGACTCAGATTGAAGTTGCCTGAAACCAAGTCAATAACCGCTATTAACTTCAATCGCTGCACCCAGCAGCTCTGCCCTTGAATTGCACACCTAGAATCAGAGTCTGAGGACCTCACATGCCCCCAGCTGCCATTTCTGTGTAACCATAAAACTCAAGAGAGACTGGGAGGCCCTGGGATGGAGAAATCAAGGTCTGTCCTAGCCAGATCACCAGGCATTTACTTCATTTATTGATGGGCTATTGGATGCTCAGCACACAGTTGAGCAATTGCACAGTAGACAAAATGCTGGGATAATTCAATGGTCAGTTGATGGTTTGGGAACCATGGCTGGAACCTTGTCTTCAGCTACTCAGGCAGGATTAGGAGAGGTAGCCTGTGATTTTAAACAGAGAGACATCTATGGACAAGATTACCATACTTTTTAAAGCAGTTTAAAGGTTCTTAGAGCAATAAAAAGCACCTAATCTGTGAGACTTATTAAGAAAAGAAAAATGGTATCTTCAGCACAAACGCCATTGGGCTTATAGTTTTAAACATTTTCATTGGCCCAGACCTGGCTGAAACACACACAAATGTAAAATTAACCTTTAAAGACCCTTTTTGGTTTCATGAACTTACCATAAATAATACTTCAAAGGCACATATTTGTGTTTTATAGTCTTTTCATATATTTCCATGTTAGACTTAAGGTTTTTATGTTATAAAGTGATTTTCCAGAAGTGAAATCCTGCACACATAAGAAATATGCTGCACTCATAGGAAACTGAAGCTACACGTGTAACAAGTCAACATAGAGACATCATCCAGTAACAAAGTCGTTCTCAATATGGTATCGCAAGCTAAATCTCTGATTTCCCATCCTGAATTTTATCTCTGTGTACGTACACCAGTGTCCTAAGAGATCTGTCTAGCTGAGCAGTCCTCAACTAGTGAACATCTGGATTTTCTGATCCCCATCTGTTGGTTCTGTCTGAGTTTCCAGGGACTTGCCTACCATTTCTATACTGTTCAAAGGTCTCCAGCCTCAAGAGCAAGGAAAGTTTGTGAACCTCACTTAGAGGGCTCGATAAAAACTGTGCAATGGATAAAGCATTCTACAGCTGATTTAGAGGTGCACGTCTGGTTAGTATTGATAGGACATGATGGAGTAATCACACCCTACCATGATTCTCCCCTTGAATGTAGCCGTAACACCTGAACAGAATGCATAGAACAGCTCTTGAGGGAATCGAAAGAGTAAATAATGGCAGGCAGATAAGAGAAGAGGACAAAAATTTTGAGTACCATCAACCTAGCTTTAAGTTTATCAGAGTTTTATTTTCTGTTCCTCTCACCACTTGGCCCTGGACAGGTATAGTCACAGAAGTATACAAGATTAAAATCACAGAAGTTACAGCTATCTAGCTGAAAGATCATCAAAGGGGAGCCCCAAGAAACAAGAAAGTATTGAGAATATCATAGAGAAGGAGGCATTCAGGAGAGTCGTCCCATCAAGTTGTTTATGAACGTCTGGGCACACCTCTGAGCTGCTCATACATGGATAGAATCCTAATCAGGATTGGGGGAAAAAAAACTGTGAGAACAAAATTTAAAGACAGATTGCATCCAGGCTCCAGACTGGTCACTGGGTGGCACACACATGAGACAGATCAGAGGAACACTGTTTAAGTTTTAAAACTTGAACTAACATTAGAAATAGCATACCAGCAACATTTAGAATTTGTGGCCTTAATCTAACCACTAAAAAATAAAAATCAACGTCCTGTATAGGATGTAAATGAGACCAAGAGTCTCATAACATAATAGTAAATGTTCAAGGTAAATCCAGATATGCTCAGAATTAAAGGAATCAGCAAAATCTCAACACACATGGAAAAGATAATCAACAGACATCAACCCCGAGATAACAGATGTTGAAAATTTTTTGCAAAGGCTTTAAGAGAACTATTTTAAAAATGCTCCAATAAGCGACTATGAATACTCTTAAAATAAATTGGGAAGTAAAAAGTTTCAACAAAGAAATAGAAAAATAAAGACAACCCAAATAGAAGTGTTAGGCTGAAATATACAACTTCTTAAAAACTCATTTGGTCAGCTCAATAGCAGAATGGAGATGATTGAGGAGCTATCATCCTGAATAAACTTGAAAACATATCAATAGAAGTTATTCACTCAGAATAAGAGAAATAAATAAGACTTTTTAAAAACGAACAGAGCCTCAAGGACCTGTAGAACAAAAACAGAAGCTCTAATATATGTGTTATTGGAGCCTCAGAATGAGAGCAGAAAAAATATTTGAAGAAACAATGGCTAAAAACTTCCCAAATTTGGTTAAAGAAAAAACCTATAGGTCAAAAAAAATCATCAAACCCCAAACACGATAAACCTAAAGAAACCCTTATTCAAATATATCATAATCCAACTGCTAAACACTAAGGACAAAGAAAAACTCTTGAAAGCCATCAAGTTTATAAATAATAGACTATTTTCCTATTTTCCTTTTAAGTTCTCTAAAATATGTTTGATGGCTAACAGAAAAAATATATATAATATGGTCTGGGGGAGATGAGGTGTATGGATATAATATGTAAGACAACTATAACATAAATTGAGGGAGACTACAGGGTACTAAATGGTGGTAAGACTTGTACATTCAATTAAAGTGGTAAAATACTGAATTGCAGCACACTGTGAAAATAAGTGTACATATTGTTATCTCCAAGTCAACCATCATTTGAAAAAAATCAGGTAATATTCTCAAAACCATGTATGTAAATCCAAAAGGAATACTAAAAAAAAGCTTAAATAACTCAAAATAAGGCAGGAAAGATAAAATAGAGAAAGAAAAAAGAGAAGAAAGAAACAAAAAACGAATAAGAAAAAATATATCAACAAATGCATTAAATGTAAAGCTGTAAACATACCAATCAAAAGACAGATAGTAATAAATTTTAAAAAAAAGAACACACTAATTATATGCTCCCCACAAAAAACTCACTTGGAATATAAGTAAATTAAAGATTAAAAAAATGGAAAAACATATCATGCAAACGCATAATCAGATGAGAGCTGCAGCAGCTATATTAATATCAGACAAAAGAGACATCAGAGCAGAGAAAATTACCATGGATAAAGAGACATTATATAATCATAAAAGGCTCAATTTCCCAAGAAAATATAAAAATCTTAAATGAGTATGCATAAAAACAGAAATTTATATATACAATACAAAACCTGGAGAAAAGGCAATGAGAAATAAACAAATTCATAATTATAGTGAGTCCAACACAACTTTTTCAGAAATAAATAGAATTAGTAGACAGAAAACCAGCAAGGACAAAGAAGAACTAGATAATCTACAACCTACTAGATCTGGACATTTATAAAACATTTGATACAATAACAGCAGAATACACTTTTATTATCAAGTGTACATGAAACATTCCCCAAGAAAGACCATATCCTGATCATAAAACAAATCTTAATTTTTTTAAAATTAATTGCATCATAAAAGTATGTTCCTTAGCGTAATGGAATTAAATTAAAATACAGTAACATAAAAATAAGAAGAAAATCTCCAAACACTTAAAAACACACTTGTAAGCAATCCATGGGTCAAAGATAAAGTCTAAAGAAAATCAGGAAATATTTTGAACTAAATGAAAATGAAAATACAACATTTACAATTTATGAGATGCAGGCAAAGTAGTGCTTAGACAGAAATTGTAGCATCAAAATGTTTATATTAGAAAAGAAAAAAAGAATTCAAATTAATAAACTAAGTTTCCATTTCAAGAGACTAGGAAAAGACAAGCATATTAAACCCAATGCAAATAGAAGGGTGGAAATAATAAAAATAAGATCAGAAAACAAAGAAATTGAAAATATAATACAGCATATAAAATAATTAAAATAAAAATGGTTTCTTTCAAGAGATCAGCAAAATTGATAAACTTCTAGAAAGACTAACAAAAAAGAGAGTGAAGACACAAATTACCAATGTCAAGAATCTAAGAGGAAACATCACTACAGGTTCCACAGATATTAAAAGGAAAATAAAGAAATATAATAAATGATCTACACATAAACTCAGCAGCTTAGATGACACAGACTAATTCACTGAAAAACACAAATACCAAAATTCACCCAAGATGAAATCGATAACCTGAATAGTACCATAAATGCTAAATAAACGTAATGCATAGTTCGAAACTTTCCAAAAAAGAAATCTTCAATCCTAGAAGATCTTACTGGAAAATTCTACCAAATATTTAAAGAAGAAATAAAACCAATTCTACATAATATCTTCCAGAAAATAGAAGAACGTGGCATATTCCCCCCTCATTTTATGAGGCCAGCATTATCCTACTACCAAAACCAAAGGCTGTACAAAAACAGAAAACTGTGATCGATATTCCTCATAAACATGAGGCACAAAAATCTTAAAAAAAAAAAAAAAGTAAGGATCAGCAAATTGAATCTCTGTATACAAAAAGAATAAACCATGACTATGTGAGATCTGTCTCAGAAATGCAAGACTAATACAATATTTTTAAATAAAGCAATATAATACTCTATATTAGCAGTCTAAAAAAAATCCTACATCAATAAATGCAGAAAAATCATTTGATGAAATTAGTATGTATTCATAACAAATACTCTCAGCTAACTAAGGATAAAAGAGAACTTCCTCAACTTGATAAAGGGTATCCAGCAAAAGAAAGTATGGCTAACAGTATACTTAATATTGAAAGACTAAAAGGTCTTAAGATCAGGAAAAGGCAAAGATGTCTACTCTCACTATCCTATTCCACATCTTATTAGAAGTCATAGCCAGTACAATAGGGGAATAAAAAGAATTAAAGCACACAGATGATCAAAAAAGAAGAAATAAAATGAATATATTCATAATCATCAATATTGTCTATGAATTAAGCCCCAATTAACCTATAAAAAACTCCTACAACCAAAAATTAAGTTTATTAAGGTTGCATAATACAAAGCTAACAAACAAAAATCAATTGTATTTCTATATGTTGAAAACAAAATTTAAAAACAGTGCTATTTACATTAGCTCAAAAAAAGAAATAATTTAATAAGCTAAAATAACTTGTCAAGAATCTCTGTACAAAACACTGATGCAGAAAATCAGAGACCTAAATAAGTGGAAGGAAAAACTGTGTTCACAGATTAGAAAGCTCAATATAGCAATGATGTCAATTCTTCCCAAATCATTCTATAGATTTAAGGCAATTCTGATTAAAATCCCAGGAGTATTTTTTAAATATAGACGAGTTATTTCTAAAATACATTTGGAAAGTCAATGGAAAGGCAAAGGAATTAGAATAGCTAAAACAATTTTGAAAAAGAAGTTGAAAGAATAACTCTATCCAATTTTAAGACTCACTGTAGAGCTATTATAATCAAGACATGACACTATTGTAGGGATAGACAAATATACCAGTGGAACCGAGAAGAGTCGAGAAATAGACTTACACAAATATGGGGCCAATTGATTTTAATGGTGAAAACACAATTCAATGGAGAAAAAACAGTCTTTTCAGCAATGGTGTAGAAATGACTAGACATCCATTTATGGGTGGGGTGGGGGAACCTTGAACTAAGCCTTACAACTCATACAAAAGTTAACTCAAAATAAATCAGCCATTCTTGAAAAGCTTGGCAGTTTAAATTAAGTTAAACATACACTTACCATATAACCCAGCAAACCCACTCCTGGATGTTCACCCAAGAGGAATAAAATCTTCACACAAAAACATGTACAAAATTTTTAGCAGCACCATTAATAATCACCAAAAACTAAAAACAACCCAAATGTCTTTCAGCAGATAAATGAATAAACCTACTATAGTACAGCCAATAAAATTATACTTTGAAATAAAATGAGTAAACTATTTACACACACCTGAATGAATGTCAAAGGAATTATTCTGAGTGAAAGAAGCCAGTCTCAAAAGTCTATATACTATTTGATTTCATTTATATGATAGTCTTGAAATTATAAAACTATCATTATGAAGAACAGATCAAGGGTTAGGAGTGGAGAAATGGTGGGACTACAAAGGAACAGCATGAGGGAGTTTTTTGATGCAACTCTTGTGTGTCCACCAGAGTTATGGAACTGGTGATAACCCCATGAATCTCTATATGTGTTAAGATTTAGAGAATTATAAACAAAAACAAAACAAAAACCACAAAATGATACAAACCATATGGGTCACCATGGAAACTCTCAATCAGTCTCCAAGGCCTTGCATGAGAGCTTCTTAGGTTAAAAACTTACAAACTAAACAACAACAACAACAACAACAACAACAACAACATAAAAACCAGAGGACACAGAAGGACAATGATAAGGCGTCGAAGGAGTAGATATGGTCCCCTCCTCATCCTGGAGCACTGTTCAGCCACCTTTCCCTAAAAGTGGTTTTCAAATTTGCTTGTATACAGAGTCTGAAAAGTTTTCCTAAAAGACTTTGGCCTTGCAACAGAAGGGCATCTGTTACAAATGCAGAGATTCCGCTTCCGTGGTATATGTGATTCTGCCACACAGTATCATTTAATGATCTAGAAAGTTCCCTTATCACCTGTGGGATATATATCTGACAATTAGCTTGACTGCTGAAACTACTGCTAGATCAAATGTATTAGTTTGCTAGGGCTGCTGTAACAAAGTAAGTACAAACTAGAGTGGTTTAAAACAAAGAAATGTATTCCCTCACAGTTCTGGGGGCTAGAAGTCTGATATCAAGGCATTGGCAGGACCATACTCCCTCCAGAGCCTCTGGGGAAGATTCTGCTTATCTCTTGAAGATTCTGGTGGCCTCTGATATTCCTTGGCTTGATGGCCACATTACTCCACTCTCTACCTGCATTTTCACATGGCCTTTTTCCCTCTGTGTCATCATATAATATTCTACTCTATGTGCATGTCTGTGTCCATATTTCCCTCTTCTTATAAGGAACCTGTCATGTTAAACTCGTTTTATTTTTAGATCCTAATTAGACCTCATTTTAATTTTACCGCATCTGGAAAGATCCTATTTCCAAATAAGGTCATGTTGACAGTTAAGTGGAATTAGGACTTCAGCATACCTTATGGAGGGACTACAATTCAACCTATAACATCAAAATTTCATAGAAAATAGAAAATGAAAGGTAAAACAATAGCCCTGCATTAATTTGTTCATTGTATTAACAGCAATTGATTCTAAATAGGCATTAAGTCTTTGCTCCCCTTATCCTGAATCACCATTTTGAAGTGCTGAGAAAAACAGAGCCTCCCCTGAGTTCTGTGTTTTTTATATAATGCAAACTGCACCTCTTTTAAAGTTTTCAAACCAGGCTTCACTGATGTAACATTTAATGATATTTTTGCACTCGCATTCTCCTGTGTTTCGATTTCCCAAGTCTCAGCAAAATCCTTGTTTAACTGTCTGGCCTCGTCACAAAATAATCATGGTAGTTACTGGACCTGGGAGGGGTTTAAGTAAATCTCTCACCCCTTTCAATCCTCTAGATTTGAAAGTGTTCTAAGAAGAAGGAGCCATATTGCCTGCTGTGTTTTGTTTAAAGGGACTGTGTTGAATTATGCATACATTAAAAGATTGTGGAATTTAAATTTTTTAGTATACAGAAACAAAAGTAGCATTTCAAAACCATGGTTGGTGAAGATCAGTGTATCTTCCTCCATTGTTTTACTGATTCATTGGCAAATATTCACTGAACACATATTATGTTCCACACCCTGTGTATTCTGCTGTGGGTACAAAGATGAATAGAACAAGTCATAAAAATGACTTTAAAAATTCAGTGTTTTAAGTGTTCTCGTGGAGTTAGCACAAGGTACCTAGGGATCTTGGGGCTGCCCCTAACTCTTCCTTGAGAGTGAGAGGTGACTGCCCTCCAACTGGTTTGTTTGATCCATAATGACAAAGACATCTTCCCCTGCTTCTATCTCCCCATCCCAATGCAGCCCAGAACCAGATCAGCCCAGAACGTTCAGGTCAACCAGAGACATTTGACACATTCATTTAAAAATGAAAGTGCACAACCACAATATGCCAAGTGTTGTGTCAGGAGCAAAGCTATAGTGATGGTGGAAAGCTACAGGCAGCTGCCCTCCCTGAGCCTTCATCTACTGAAGAACTACACCTAGGAAGCAAGGGAGCTGGGAGAATTGGGAGCCCTTGGCACATCAGCTGGCTGGGAGAGCCCGTGAGGCGGCTGACAGCTGCTCATCCAGATATAGCCCTGCTGTCCTGAGAACATGTCAGCTTCTTATTCAAAAACAAGAAGTATTTTTAATTCTCTGGCACTTGTGCCCCACTTAGAACATTACTTCAGTCACTAATCAGGGGAACCCAACTGCTCTGGAGTCCTAAGAGTTCAAACAGCCTCTCAAAGCTACCAAAGCCACCAGCAGCTAGCAGGACACAGGACATCTGGCTTGTGAGGCCTCGGCTGGGCCTAACCCCTTTCTAATCTCCACCTGGCTCAAGTATTTGAAGGAGGTCACCATTAGCAGACACCAACTGTTAGGGTGGCTCTCTTTCTATAAAGCTTTGGATCCAATGGCCTATGGGTATCTGAAAATATGTCCAAACTTCTGCAAACAGAGAGATGTATATGATAACAAGGCACCACTTATTCCATCTTTAGGTCTTTAAAGGCTAACAGTGTCAACCACGTGTTAGCCAGGATATGAAAAATAAAGTACAACTAACTTGGAGAGTTCTTTGACAATAGCCAGGGAACCTCAAACATGCCAACCTAACTGCAATTGGTCAGACAAGACACAATTGGTCAGGAAAGCCACAGACATCTTCATCATAGCACTGCTTGTTACAGAAAAACATTAGAAACTCCCCAACATCTAGCAGTAGAGGGCCAGGAAGGTAAACTGTTCATACAAAGAAATCCCATCAGCAGTTAAAAATGAGATAAATCTCTCTAGATTAGAATTGTTTAAGCCCCAGTACGTATTACTGAGTGAAAAATAAAGCAAGTTACAGAATATTATGTACAATGTGACACATATTCCATTATTTGAAACACACAAAAAATATGTCTATATCTTGTTAATGGATATGTAGTTAAAATGCAGGGGAAACAAGTGCCAAATTAGATGCCAAGTTTAGGACAATGCTGCCTTTGAGGAAGGAGAAAAGGAAATGAGTTTGAGGAAAGAAACAAAAGAGGCTACAATCAAATGTTATTTTTCATTAAAAAAATTGAAGCAAACATAATGTTAAAATGTATTAACTCTAAGAGGTGACTGATAGAAAACAGCCATGTGTCTGGCATTAATCTATGTTTAATACATATATTATTTAATCCTCACTACAACTCTGTGAGAGAAATGTACTATTTACCCCCATTTCCCAATGGAGAAACTAAGGCACTAAGAAGATAGGTAACTTGACCAAGATTACACATCCAGGATTCAAACTCAGGCCATTCATCCCATAATCTGTGTTCTTAACCACTGTGGAATTCCGCCTCTATGGAATAGATAAGGTGCTATATTGCATTTCTCTCTGATGTTTATATACATCTGAAAATTTTCCTAATTACTAAAGAAGAAGTAACGGTGTTACAAGAAAGAGCTTCCCAAAGCCCTTCTGTGATGGTTAATTTCATGTGTCAACTTGACTGGGCCACAGTAGCCAGATATTTGGTCAAACATTGCTCTAGATGTTTCTGTGAGGACATCTTTAGATCAGATTTACATTTAAATTAGTGAACTTTAAGTAAAGCAGACTGCCCTCCATACTATGGGTCGGCCTCATCTAATCAGTTGAAGGCTTAGATAGAATAAACAGTTGACTACCTCCAGCAAGAGGAAATTTTCCAGCAGACAGCCTTCAAATTTCATCTACAACATTGACTTTACCTGGGTCTTCAGCCTACTGGCTCACCTTACAGATTTTAGACTTGCCGACCTCTCTAATTGTATAAGCTGATTCCTTAAATCACTCTCTCTCATCAATAGGATATATTGGTGCTGTTTCTCTGGAAGACACTGACTAATACACCCTCCCTTCAACCTTTGTTTGGAAGAGGTAGCCCAAGTACAGCTGTCAATGGATAGATGGAAAAAGGCCTGGATGGGTTGCTCTTATTACTTTCTGTCTAGAGTCTTGAGAGAAAGAAGCACAAAGAAGCCATTAATTATCAGAACATCACACTCCAAGGTAACAGGTAACTCCAAGGTATTGTTAATCTCATCTTATAAGGAGGAAAACAGAGGTTTAGAAAAGCTAAATAACTTGCTAAGATCACCCATCAGGAAACAAAGGGACAAAGCACTATCAGACTCAAATCCCACACCTCTCCCTAAAGCATACAGCAAAGGCCTAGATGGTGGGCATTCCTTGGCTCTGCCAGAAATCAAATACAAGTAGGATAAATGGCAGGCTAAGACCTTGTTAGTTTCAGTACTAGGACCACTGATTTGAATATGCTTCTTTCTGCAGAAGACTATGCTTGTCCCACAGCTCTAACTAGCTGACTATGATGGCTCTGTTGTGAGCTCCTTGGGCACCCTCTTCTCCCAGGGCATACATCTTTGTATGCCTCCCAGTGGCCAGTTCCACTCAATAAGTACTTGTGAAATGAATTAAATAAAGGCAAAACTTATAGCCCTCCCACTACAGAAGGAGCTTCCCTTAAAACAGTAAAGAGAGAAACCAAAGGTAAGAATAAATGTTGTTGGAAAGTGTACTGTTTAATTATGTAGATTGATCAATTGATTAGTCACTAGGTAGCAGGTGAAAGAAGGTGGTGTGACTGAAATATCTAATAACAAATCACAAGATACCTGGACTACCAGGAAAAGGGCATAAAGAGAAGTGAAAGCAAGCACCTCTAGAGACCTTTGGTAAACTACCAATCTCAGATAAAGGATCTCACAGTGTGTCAAAATCCTGAGAGGCACGGTGATAGCTGCAATACACATGCCCAGACTCCTCAATATCAGACAACTATTACCACCTCGTAATCTTGAGTAATTGAGCACACAGTGAATTAAGACAGTATACAGAAATGTATAATTATGGGCATAGCTCCTGTTATGACTGTGGAAGAATAGATGAGAGCTTCTCATGGCAGCAAGCAAGAGAACTTTTGGAATACAAGGTCTTGTCTGATCTACAAAAACCTTAAATAAATGAAGATACACATTCCTACTCGCAAGTAGGAACATATATTATGTAGATGTAAATTCTTCCCATATTTATCTGTATATTTAATGCAATTCTACTCAAGACTCCAACAGGATTTTCATGAATAAGCTGATTCTAAAATATACATGGAAGAACAAAGAACAAAGAATAGCCAATATACTACTGAGAAAAAAGACTGATGAGGAAAGGCTCATTTACCAGATATCAAGAATTATTCTGAAGCTATAGCAACTATGACATTGGGGTACTATTGCAGTAATAGATAAATTTACGAATAGAATAGAATACAAAACCCTGAACACATACTTCCGTATATGGGAATGTTCTAGATGAAAAAAAAAAAGTGGCAGGTCAGGTCATGGGACACATAAGAAACTATTCAATAAATGAAGCCAGAAACTATGGTTATCTATTTGGGAAAAATAGTAAATTTCAATCTCCAACACACTCAAAACATAAAAATTAACTGTAATTTTTATGTAATTAACTGAATTAAAAATTTAAGTGCCAAAGCCAGCTTTAACACTTTTATATAGGTAAATATCTTTCTAATCCAGGGATAGAAAATAATTTCTTAAGCCAAAAACAAACAAATAAATAAACAAAAAACTATATAAAATAAATGGTTGATAAATTTCCACTATATCCAAATTAAGAACTCCTGTTTATCAATAGAAACTTCAAGAAAGTAAAAAAAGACAAATAGAAATGTAATATTTTTAACAGTTATAACTGACAATGGATTAATATC
>NW_011888801.1:11582114-11599971 GCF_000151845.1 Pteropus vampyrus
TCATGGGACACATAAGAAACTATTCAATAAATGAAGCCAGAAACTATGGTTATCTATTTGGGAAAAATAGTAAATTTCAATCTCCAACACACTCAAAACATAAAAATTAACTGTAATTTTTATGTAATTAACTGAATTAAAAATTTAAGTGCCAAAGCCAGCTTTAACACTTTTATATAGGTAAATATCTTTCTAATCCAGGGATAGAAAATAATTTCTTAAGCCAAAAACAAACAAATAAATAAACAAAAAACTATATAAAATAAATGGTTGATAAATTTCCACTATATCCAAATTAAGAACTCCTGTTTATCAATAGAAACTTCAAGAAAGTAAAAAAAGACAAATAGAAATGTAATATTTTTAACAGTTATAACTGACAATGGATTAATATCAATAATATATAAAGAACTACAAAGGAAAGGATTTCCAAAAAAATGAAAAATGAGCAAAAGACATAAATAGGTAGTTCACAAAAAAGACACACCTGCAAACAAAACAGCTATAAGAACTTTACTTTTCTTGGTGATTAGAGAAATGCCAATGAAGACCATAATAAAATACCACTTTACATACATTCTGTCAACACAGATAAAGAAACTTCCATGTATTGTGGAGTATGTGGACCGAGAGAATCTCCTACACACTGCTGGTAGGAAGATAAATTGATATGGCCAATTTAGAAATAATTTATAATTTTCCTGTAAAATTGAACATTCAGTCTCCGACAATCCAACAATGCCAATCCAAGAGACACTTGCACATGTATAGCAGGAAATATGCACAAGAATGTTCATAGCAGCACATTTCATAATAGCAAAATCTTGGCATCATGCCTAATGCCCATCAACAGGAGAATGGATAAGAAAGGAGACATCATTTACAGTAGCATCACACTGTAATATTACATAGTACTCAAAATGCTATACAACAAACTCTGGCTACACACAGTAATAATGAGAGTGTGTCATAAACCAGGGATTATGACTAATCCAATTCTGAGATCCAAAATGTAAATGAGAAAAAGGAGTAACATTTTTTTGAAAGGACACCTATCTTCCTCTGGTCAGACAAATGATATGATCTCATCCTTGCAAGAGGCATAAATGTTTATTGAAGGAGAATTTTTTTAACAGCAAGTCCCTCCTGACATTTCTCAAACCTATACCATAAATTAGATTTCTATGCCAGCATCCCAGAGTGAGATAAATCAGGGTTTAAATGGAAGAGGATGATGGCTTAGCTGCAGCCATTTTTTTATGCATGCATTCAGGCAGCGCAAGAGAGAATTCTACAGCCCCAATAGTACAAGTTCACAGGAACATCAAGCTACAGAATTTGGGGAGGAAATGGTGTAATCAGTCTATCTGCTGGAACCGATTTGCCTGAGATAAAGCCAGGCCCTGCTGTTGAAGATGGATAATCGGCAGTTTATTGGACAAATGCAACAGCAGTGATAAAAGAGGTAACCTCATTGCCTAGAGGGAAGGTAAATATAGCTGGAATAATAGAAAAAGCCGTTGTTAGATTCCAGTTTTCCAAACACTATTTATGCTCTTCCCCAGCAAAGGCTCTCTCATGCTCCTGAAAATCTTCAGAGAACCAGGTACATGGACATATTCTCTGGAAGTTTCCTAACCCAACCTGAGCTGAAGTCTGTAAACTGCCTAAATTCTCTGTAGCAGACAAAATGGATAAAAAGGAGAGAAATTCAAAAAGCTGGATCACAGTCATTAGCAGATAAATGAGCAGTAAATTTACAGGCTATGAACCCGTGTTCACTGGTCTCCAAAGGCTGATACAAAAAAACTACCTCTTTCTACTTTCTTGACTTCAAGCAGTGATTTCAAACCAACAAAGACCTCATCCACATTTACATATCAGGCACAGATTAGGCGCCAAACGAAAAGACCCAGGCTTCTGTCAAATACCCATTTAGGAAAAACTCAGTTCACTTGTTGGCTCAGACTCTTTCTCTTCCAAGAAGCCATCCCTGATTGCTCCTGGAACTTTTGGAAGGGCCTCTGACCCAACTGACAACAGTATCGGTACCATCCCTATGTTGGCAGAGACTGAGAAGTCATTAGAATAGGTATCACAATGTTATTAATGTATTAGACAATTGTCATTGAATACTACTACATGCCAGACAGTGTGCTAAGCATTGGGAATACAGTGGTAAATAAACACCAACAAGGAAACTGCTGTCTGGGGCCTCACTTGTTATCACCCCTCATCAGATAATCATAATACTGTATGCTTGATTATATATCAAACTAAGAGCTATAGAGGGCAGGTAGGATGCTGAGGTACCGGATCTAGTGGGGTCAGGAAGTGAAGTTTATAAAAGATGAAAAGGAAGTAACCTGTTAAAGCTGTGTGTGTGTGTGTGTGTGTGTGTGTGTGTGTGTGTGTGTGTGTGTGTGTGTTTGAGCAAAGGAGTAAATAAGGCAGAAGAAATATGTGCAAAGTTAGGTGGTATGTGGACCATAAAGGCCTTGTTCAAGATTCTAATCTTTACTCAAATTCAATGAAAATCTTAAAAGGAATTTGGGATAAGAGAGAGTAGGTAAAGAAGATGACTTTTGTAATTTTTCCTTTGAAAAAAATCACTCCAAAGGAAGATCAGAGGTGGTCACAGTGAATAACGAAAAAAGTTAATAATCTGTTGTAATAAGAAATACTGAGAGATATCTGGGACTGATATTCTGGCCCCATTGGGGTAAAGTAATGAAAATCTCATTGGGATTCAGGAATGAGAAGCTGAAAGCCAATAATACTTTGCAGTGATGAAAAAACTCATTGAATTATCACCTGTGATCATCTGAAATATAATGTCTGCTATATTGAGACCTCCATAAAGTGAGTGATTTTTCTGTTTTTGTTTCATTTTTTTTGCTTTCTTTGCTATATCCTAACACCTAGAATAATACCTAATAAATAATAAATACTCATTAAATATTTGTTGATGGATGGATGAATTGATTAATTAATTAATTAATTAAAGAAGAAGCTTTATAGGGCCTAAGGCTTCACTCCCAAAAAGCAGTATGAAAAGCATGAAGAGATTAATGACAACAGAGTAAGTTAGAGTGGCAGTTCCTAACTGCACTGTAAAAATAAAAGAAAAAATCTCAGATATTTAAATTTGGGGCCCTATAGGTGCTGAAATATAATAGTAGTTGCACTCACAACCTCACCAAGTCTGTTATGGTGGAGTGGGGGCATTGACTAGGAACAAGTAAGGAACTAATAATTGAAACAGATATTAATGGGAGAGTTAAGAGGACTCAAAATGGCCTCGTTACCCCCAATCCTGCTCAGCCTTCCATATCGGCTGATAGAAACTTTCTTCCTTTTCTTGTTGGTACAGTCCTCCTCTGTTTGAAAACCTAAAACTCCCTTAACTGTGCTTTCTACTTTGAAACAAGAAACTCATTTTCATCATGCCCTAATACCACTCCAAACTATAACACACACATGCACACACGTGCACGTGTGTGCATACACACACACACACACACTTCACTGTCTCTACATCTGTAGCTAAAGTCCCAGCGTCTTTGGAGGACCAAGTACAAAGTTAAGCCTGGGAGAAGAAGGCTTACTCACACACACACAAAAAAAAAAATGTAGAAAGACTTGGCTAATTTATATGAGGAATATTTTCTATAGGAATAGACCCTGGGAGGACTAGACCAAGGACAGAGGAATACCATCTAAGATCAGACTGAATATACTGATACAGAAGCACTTGCCAGACTTCTAAATTTAATGTCCTAGCTCAAGCAGCTGGAAGAGATTCTAATTGTTTGCTCAGCTATTTAACAAAAATTTAAAGTCAACAGTGATCCACTCTAAATGAAGGTGAGATGCCAGAACTTCTTTGACATAATGTAGATAAAGTAGTCCAAAGACCACAGATTGCTGAAATCAGTTTATCTGTCTCCCACTATTCACCTTTAACCACAATCCCGAAAACCATTCCCTTCACCAAGTGTTGATAAATACAAAGGTGAGGGGAGCACCAGTATTTGGGGGAAATTTTCAGTACCTCGTCTCTATAGGCTATAGAGTACTGGTTCAACTGCAGCTGAAATTGGACCCCTGATTTCAACAGAGAGGGGCCAAGCCAAGCTCCCTAATACCAGAGGTGAAGTGAGTCTGGTGACTGGAAAAAGCAGCAGGACCAGAGGGGTCATCAGAATGTTCTCACCTCCAGGGATAGCTGACTGATTAATTGATGCTGAGGTCCCCAAAACAAAAGCAGACAGGTGACCCACCAAGATCTTACTTAATTCATATAACGGTGGGAGAGGGGGGAGTAGGAGGCCTTATTTAAGCCATAAAAATGAAAGCATTGACTGTTTTCATCCAATGTCCAAACTCTGAGCCCCTTGAATGACCCTGAACTGTTTAAATGAAAGGAAGACTTGAACTCTCCCTGGAACGTCACAAATAAGTTGTGAATATTATTCTTAGCCTTTCTCAAAGGGATCTGAAACTATTTATTAGGATTACTTTGCACGAGAAGAAAGGAAATACCATGATCTATTGGGTATTGTTGGGTTGAATCTTGTCTAATCTGAATTCCTGGAAACCTGGAACATCACTGGGGCCTATCAGTTGGAGAGAAGGCTAATGGAGGTCAAAGGAAAAATCGAGTTTTGACCCAAGTCAGCCTCATAGTCCGTCCAAGAGACTCCAGATTTACTCAATGGGTGTTTCTCTATTTTCTGACTGGATATTGGAATAGATATCTTCAGTAATATGATGAACTTCCTAATTGTCTCCCTGAAATCAACTAAGGGCTAACAAGGCAGAAAGGATAAAGTGAAAACTATTTTTTTCTCCCTACCAAAAAAAAGAAAAGAAAAGCACTACTACATCCCTAGGAAGATCAGAGAAATTAGCATCATCTTTAAATATTTGAAAGGTGCGATACAGAGGATTCCAATCGCATCCTATGTAACTTTCTAGGTTGCCAGATGCAAATGCAAAAGACAATGAGTCATATAGAGTAACAGTGGATCATCATCAACTTAATCAAGTAGTGACTCCAACTGTATCTGCTATTCGCGATATGGTCTTTTTATTGAATCAAATCAATACAGACCCTAGCAACTGTTACACAGTTATTGACCTGTCAGTAGTATTTTTCTATCCCAAAAACCAAAAAACCACTAGAAGTAGTTAGCTGCCTACAGGTAGGTATAGCAATAAACTTTCACTGTCCTACCTGAGGGAAATATCAACTTTCTGGCTCTGAGTCACACAGTCCACAAGAATTTGACTGTCTGACCATCTAACAAAACATTATGCTAGTCTAACACATTGATGACATCATGCCGCTAGGATCTGGAAAGCATAAATTAGCAGGTACCAAATGTCTTGATAAGACACATGTATGTATTGTAGACAACAACTTTTATGAAAGTGTAGGAACCTGCCAAACTTGGTCAAGGGTTTTGGAGTCCCAGTGTTCTGAGCTCTTTAATAAGATGTTCTTTAATAAATGATAAGATGTTGCTTCTTGTACTCCATGTCATGAATGAAGAGACTTGACACTAGTGGGCCTCTTCAGATTTGGGAGGCAATAATATCCTCCCTACGTGTGCTGCTCACATCCACTCACTGGACGAGTTGAAATTCTGGCAACTTTGAGTGGGGCCTAAGAAAGACTAGGCCCTCCACCTGGTCCAGGCTGCTATGCAAACAGCTCTGATGCTCAGTTCCCATAACTCAGACTCAAAATGGCTACACTAAGTCAGGATGCTGTATGGAGTCTATGCAAGTAAAAGCTTTCTAGAGGTCCCTAGGGTTGGGGAACAAAGTTACGACCTGTTGGAAAGTAACTATTCCCATTTATCGAAGCAGGCCCTGACTTGCCAAGAGGCTTAGAAAAGAAGAAATTCCTAACAATGAAAAACATATCACTACACAGGTTGAGCTGCCCAACATAGACTCGATGTTTTCAGATTCCCTGAGCCAAAAAGTTGGGTATCTGCACCAGCATTCTCTCATCAAATGGAAGCAGTATATACCTGGTCACACTTAGTCAGGTCTTGAAGCCACAAGAAAACCAATAGAAGGTCTCTCACCATCTGCATACTCTGTTTCTTCGGCAGCCCTTGTCTCAATCCAAATCAACCTATATGAGACTGCCTTTAGTTGAGAAGGGAGGAACAAATTCAGGCGGAGTGTAAAGATCACTTGGCAAAATATACAGATGTCATCTAGAAGTGAACTGCAATAGCACTACAGTTACACTCAGTCAGTGAGCTAACTTCCTGGCCAGATTATCATAGACTTAAAAGGAGCAAGTTTTCAGACTTGGCACTCTTACCTCTCTCTAACTTCATGTTCTCCACCTGTCTCATGTCACTCCATGCTGGCCTCCCACCTGATTAGACAGCATTCCATTCAAGCCCCCACATCCATTCAAGCTCCCAAATTTAGGTCTTCTCATTTGCTGTCCTCTCTGCTCAGAAGACCATCCCCCAGCGATTCAGATAGCTCATTTCTTCATCTTTTAGGTCTTTGCTGTAATGACAACTTCCTAGTAAGACCTTGCCTTACCACTGTATTGGAAATTGAATCTCTCTAAACACTTCATATCCCTTTATATTCCATAAAATTTATCACCAGAAAATATACCATATCCTCATTTATTGCATTTATTGTCTATATCCTCAAAGTTTCATGTGAGCAGAAATTCTTGTGTCTTGTTCACTGCCTATCCCCTAGAACAGAGCCAGCAGGTGTTCAAAAATATTTCAGTGTAAATGCATGTGCATATTGGTCAGCCAAAAGAGTGGAACGTGGTGACAATTTGGCTTTCTAAACTCCTTTCTAGTTTAGGAAAACTTCAACCATGATTTTAGTCTCTGTAGAGGGAAAGACCATTCCTTTTACTAAGGGTGCTGACTGAGGCTAGATATTTCCTCTCCCAATACCCTGGTGGCTATAGTAAAAAGCAGAAGATTATAGTAAATATCTGTAGTAAATACAGTAAAAAGGTTATAGTAAATAACCTTTCAGAACTCTCCAAATCTAATGAAAGTGATATAAAGATGCAAGAAATCTCAGAATATTGCCACCATAGTGGTACAATCAAGAGTACAGCCATGATAGCAGAGGTGGGGCAGAAAACAAGTGGCAGGCTGAGTTCAGCAATGGCCCTGTTGCCTGACTAAGCTGTTGCTGGGTGTGTTACTTGTGTCCTCTGAAGCCCAAACTCCATTGGTTGATGCCCATTTCCTTAATCTGATTCGCCAGACTTCTCATTGATTCCATGAGCTGCTCAATACCCTAATCGTTCATTATTTTCACAATTAGGTTAGTTGGAAATGACTTCTATTGTTTACAATGAAAACTCTGAAGGTACAGAAGGTGTAGGAGAGGGAAGTATTAAGGATGTGGTCAGAAAGCAGGAGCTGGGAGGTGGGGTAGTTTCAGAGGATGCTAAGGACCAAGGTGCAGCCATGCAGGTAGGAAACTGGAGGATAGTCGAGGAGAGTGTCACTAGAAATAAGGTCAAGGAAATGGGAAGTAACAGATTTGAAGGGTCACCACATGGTCAAAGATGTCACCCAGCATTGTCTGAAGTTGAGCTGGTGAGGAAGACAGTTATCCAGGGGCCAAAGTCTTAAATGAATGATTGGAAATAAACAAGAGGCTGAGCAGAATAGTCAGATTGGCCCTAAAGAATAGCATATTTTACAAGAGTGTAAGCGATTCAATTCCGGGATCCCTAGGGCATAAAAGAGCACATGTTTGCTGAGAAATATACCATGTAGGTAAAAATTACATATAAGAGTTTATTTCTATGACTCCTCTCTAAAATGTGCACACTTGATTTTTTCTATCTTGTTCACTCTTATCTCTGGGAGGCTTAGAAGAGTGCCTGGCACAGAGTAGATCTTTGGGAAATATTTATGGAGTATAAAATGAATGAATGAACTTACGTCTCTCTTCCATTTCACATCTTTTTGCTTCTGTGATATTTTATTTTTGATGCTCTGAAGAGTATTTGGCCATATACCTTGATATCTCTCTCTCTCTCTCTCTCTCTCTCTCTCTCTCTCTCTCTCTCTCTCTCTCTCTCTCTCTGCCTTGGCTTCCATTTCTAAACTCATTCCCTCTTGCGTGTGCACTATTCTGTATCCTCACAATGAGCACCTTGGTTTCCAGAACAGTGTGGCTGAGAGACTGCAGACTTTAGAGACATCACCTCTCACACTCAGCATGCACACGACAAGGGTACTTTGGGGAGGGACAATAGCAGTCTTGAGTCTAGCGCTGGCTTATTCATTCATTCAATAAACCTTTACTGAGTGCTACCATATGGCAGTATTCTATTAAGCCCTGAGCTAGAAACGGACTGAAACCCCAGGAAGAGGTTATACGCATGTAGCTATGTAGATCAGAGGATATAGAAAAAAGATTGGACTTGTTGGCATGTATCCCTGGGTTCAAATTCTACCCCAACATTTATTTGCTGCAATGAAACATTGAACAAATGACCCAAATTTCTCTAAGTTCAGTTCCATCATTTACCTATGGGAATAACAACAAAACATAAAAGTCCTGCTATGTAGATAAGTATCAGTAGAATGTCTATTACTTTTCCTTATTCTCTGGCTCCTTTCTCTGCATCTCCCTTGAAGCCTAATGTGTGGCTGGTCACAGAGCAAGTACTTAAAATTTGAATTGTCAGAGAAGGCTGGACTGTAAGGTCCCATGTCAGTTCTGGATAAGTGCTGACCCAGTCCCACATGACTGACTCACCTTTTGCTGCATACCTGTAGCTATCAACCTTCAAAGGCAGGACTGGGCACCAGGCTGTCCATTTCCCCAGCTTTGTTTGCAGAAGTGGGAGTTCACCTGCCACCTTCCCTGGAACCCTTGAACAGGCACCCCTGCATCACTGCCCACTGTCACAACCCATTTGACTGTGTTGGCCCTGATGTCCCCAGGACAAGAAGCAGGTATGGATGGCAGACATCCAATCAAAGTCCAGCTGACAACTCAAATGTCCTTCCACTCTTGAGTAATTTGAATCGACATAGCCAGTCTTGAGAATCGAGAATAGTTTGGTAACTCTGAGCATGCTCAGGCAAGAAAAGCAGCTGTGGAAATGACAAGTAGGGAAGAATAGGAAGAGGTAGAGAGAACACATGTCCTTTGCAGAGTTTGGAATGCTACTGAGAGAGACAGAAGGAGAGAGAGGAGACTGGCATCTGCCTCCAGAACTTAGTCCATCCCTGAGCCCAACACTCCAGCCCCAGACTCAGTACCACCCCACCACACACCTGCTACATGCTCCTCAAGCACAGACTGTCCCAGCCACCTCACCTCCAGTTGTGAGGTAGTGTGTTTGCCTCACATCTCTTGGAAAACAGGAATGGTCACATCCAAGCAGGATGATCAACACTGTCAATCGGGGGAGATAGGTCTCCTCTGCCATAGAGATACAGATTCCTCACAATCTTCTTTACACCATGAGCCATAACCAAACCATGGCATTGAAAACCTCTCCCTGAAACAAACCAAAAATGCCCTGTCTTAGAATTCTGTGAGCACCTGCGGTGGATGGAAGTGAAGCACAACTCACTCTCTAGCCTCCCACAACACTGTGAGGAGAGAGAATATAGGCTTGTGTGAAGCAGTGAGCAAATGCTACAAGACATACGGTGTCCTGTACCCAACCGTCTGGGGAAGCTCTATTCAGTTACACATGCAGTGCTGTCAGCACAGCATGACAACCTGTCTCTCACTCCAACAAGTTTTAGGTTCTTTATTACAGCTCAGAGGCCAAGAGCGAACAAGTGGCTTTGGTACATGCCACATGACTGCTGGACCCACGCCTACTGCTGGGTGGAGCTTCAGCCTTCCAGAGCTGCCGGGCAGCAGAAGCTATGCCTTCCAAGCTCATGAAACTCACCAGCTATGGACAGACAGCCAAATGCCGGGGCCACAGACACATCTCCAAGACTTGAAGTACAGGGATTCTGACCTGCCACTGAGAGGAGGAGCCCCATCTCCCAGCCCTGTCAGAGGCTGAGTGGCTAGAGGCCACTCTGTACTGAACGGTTTCCACCAGCCACAGCCCCAGAGTTCTGATACCATACACAAAATGCTGTCCTCAACTTCCTCATAATGCAACCGATATTTTTCCACACTTGGAAAATCCCAAGAGAGCACACACATCCAGTCCAAATGGACCTCCTCCAAAAGATAATTGAGATGCAAAGTGAGGAGTTTGTAAACCCCAAATCAAGATGCAATGTCAGGAGACCTAATACTGGATGCCAGACTGCAAAGATGATCTAAGATAGGAAGGTGTCTCTGATGAGGACAGAACAAAGAGAGAGACATGGGCAATTTGAGCCAAAGGCCTGGCAGTTCCTAGAAACCCACTCGAGGGCACATCTGGACCAAGTTTGGCTTCTGCACCACCGAGGTGCCTAGGGACCCCTGCATACTCCCACCCAGTGCTGACAATTACAAGCCCTGCCTCACAGCTGCCCGCTTCACCTCAGCTGCCCTCTGCACAGACACCGTGGTCCCCTTGATGTAACAGTGCTCCCCCAGATACTGCAATAGCAAGCCTCCCAGTACTCAGCCACAGACTCTCACTGGAATGGTCCCAGCATCCCTATCAGGGGGGAGGCAGCAACCTTGGGCTCCCACAACACTAGAGCTTCAAGACATAGAATGCTCCACCTTTTCCTACCAATGACCCCAACCCCACTCCCACCTGATTACTCCAGCCAGTCAAGGTAAGCAGATGGACTCAGCGCTCTCATTGTACAGATGAGGAAATGCAGTTCCTTACTGGGAACAACTTAATAGGCCCTGTCCACTTGATCCTCCCAGAAGCCCCTGAGTGGAAGTCAGCACTCAGGTGCAGAGCAGGAATGTGACTTGCTTCAAGCCACATCTCAGTGTGGTAGCTGGTAAGTAGCAGATTAGTGTTCAAAGAGAGGTCTGTGCCTCCAAGCCAGGTCTTCAGGGGCCAAAAGAAGGCAGAGACTTCTCTGATCAGGTTCACGGAGCATCCAGGGCAGGCCTACCAAGGGTCACAGGTCCCAGCCAAGTATCCTGGTGGCAATGGCTGACTCACTGGCAGCTCAGAGCACTGCAGCACTATCCTAGTGATTACAGAGGGGAGACAGCCATCTCAAACACACCAAAGGCTTGGAAATGCCCAACCTGAAACAAATTAGCTCTCCTCTAACTGTCCTACTATGGGGAAAAACGTGACAGATATCATACATCACCTAAAGCCAAATTCAATTTGTACCCATTTATAACACAAACACGTCTCAGGTGTAACATCAAGGGATCTCATTTAGCATTCTGCACACACCCCTCTGAGGGCTGGCAACATACTGGCAGAGGTAAAACGGCACAGATCCTCTTATGAGCAAACTTGTTCTAACGTGGAAGAAAAATTGGTTTACTTTATATGGCACAGGGAGACCCCTCACACATTTATAAAGTGCCATACAGGGGCAAGGATGGAGCCTAGCACAGGAGAACAACAAAAGCCATGTTGGCAGCTCCCATTCCCCATGACTGGCAGTGTAGCTCCTGCCCACTGATACACTGACAGACTAGCCCCACATGGGACACTCACTTAGCTCCAGCCTGTGGGTACCCCTGTGGTCACTGACATAGTCTCAGGCTCAGCCTGTGGGGCCCAGAGGACTCAGAGTGAACTGAGTTCAAATCTTTGCCCAGTGACCTGTTAAAGTCTCTTGGCTTATCTAGGCCTCAGTTTCCAGCCCATTAAAATGAAGTAAGTCTGTAAAGGTGATTATAGGTCAGAGAAAGTAACAGATGGGGGGAAAAAGGAGAAAGTGCTTTGTAATCTATCATTTTGCAAAGAGCTTTGCAAAATCCTAAAGCATCATGTCATTTCAGCCCTCACTACGGGCCCTCAGCATGCAAAGCCAGTAAGGACAACCAAGCCTCCCTGGGAAGGTTGCTCCTCATGAGTTTGGTGAAAATGAAAGCTACCTCTGGGGCCTTTCAGTAAGAAAACTATGTTTACTGAAGTATCACTTGCAAACAGGAAATTGCAAAATTTCTAAAACTGGTGAATTTTTATAAATGAACACACAGAGATGAGGAGATTATTAGCACTCCCTCTAGGACTCTTGGGGGCCACTTTGCGAGGCATTCTTGTCCTTTCTGACTGTCAAACATGCTTAACTTAACCCTGGTCTGGGAAGAGAATTGAAGTATCTCAGAGCAGAGATCATGTCCATGATCAAAGCTGGTAAGGAATCTGCTTATAATCACCGAGTTTGATTTTGAGGCCTTGTTCTACAAAATGGAGGCTAAATTAAGAAAGAGTGTTCTATTCCTTTCTGGACCTCTCTAAGTTTCCTGGAGAGAATCTCAGAAGAGACTCCTCGTTTGAATGGCAAGCAGCTCCTACCTGCATCTCAGTTTTGTGTGGTGTGACAGGCAGCCTTAAGGATGCTCAGATGACGACAGGCTATGATGAGCAGGTGTCTTTCCTGATTAGCAAGGATTAATTGAGTAAATTTCTTTCCCAAAAAACATTGATGGCACTCCGAGATGTCTGGTTATAATTTTTCATTTGTTTGTTTGTTTGTTTGTTTTTCCTACTCTTCTGTTTGAAGTTTGGTGGAGTTTTTTTTTTTTTATACACTTTATTTTTCAGAGCAGTTTTAGGTTTACAATAAAACTGAGTAGGAAGTGCAGAGTTGAGTGGCTCATTTGTTACAACTGATTAGCCTACACGATTATCACCCAGAGTCCATAGTTTACATTGTAGTTGATGTCTGTTTCAAACCCGCAAAACTTTCCTATTCACCCCACAGCATATTCTCTGAGTGATGCCCAGAACCGTGGGATTCTCAGACCAGAGACCGAGCCAAGTCTCCCCAGCTTTCTAGCAGCCATCTTAAAAAGGTAAAAAGCAACAGATAAAATTAACTTTAATAGCATATTTTATTTAGCCCAATATATCCAAAATACAATAAACCTCCCTTAGACCTCCCTTATCTAAGTAGCTTACATTCCAAGACCCCCAGTGGATGCTTGAAATTGTGGATAATACCAAACCCTATATATATTGTTATTTCATATAATACATAACTATTATAAAGTTTAATTTATAAATAAGGCACAGTAAGACATTAACAGCAATAACTCATAATAAAATATGACTATTGTAACAATATATTATAAAAGTTATGTAAATGTGTTCTCTCTCAAAATATTGTTGTACTACATCCCCCTTTTCACTTAAAGGAAGCACTTTACAGTTTCTCTTTGGCATATTCAAATTGCCAGCATCACTACTCTTGTACTTTGAGGCCATTATTAAGTAAAATAAAGGTGACCTGAATACAAGCAGTACAATATCGTGATAGTTAACCTCATAACTGAAACAGCTACTAAGGAATTAATGGACAGAGAGCACATACAGAGTAGATACGCTGGACAAAAGGATGATTCACGTCGTGGGTGGGACGGAGCAGGACTGCTTGAGATTTCATCACACTGCTCAGAAAGGTACACAATTTAAAACTTACGAATTGTTTATTTCTGGTATTTTCTATTTAATATTTTCAGACCATGTTTGACCACGGGTAATTGAAACTGTGAAAAACAAAATCACAGATAAGGGGGGACTACTGTATTATCGTTTTAATGTAATTAATATAAAAATTATTAAAAATATGTTTTATATTTATACTGTCTTCTGGTGTGGATCTTTACATTTACAGGTGCAATTTAGCATATCTCAATCTTAATGCTGAATTTACATCAGAAATACTCAATCTGATTTTAGATTTCATAAAATTTACGTTCAGAAAAGGAGATTCACATAATCAAGTTGTTCCAAACATACTTAAACTTTTTCTAATGCTTGAATTGTGTCAGTTTTTAAAATTTAAATTAATCAAAATTAAATATTAAAAATTCAGGTCCTCAGTTACACTAGTCACAAACACTCAGTAGCCACATGTGGCTGGTGACTCCCATGTTGGATAGAGCAAGACTATAGGGCAAGGCCGGGAAAGACCCACAGGTGGGCCAGTGCTCGCTTCTGCCCACAGTGGTCAATATCCCCGTGACCCCAAAGTCCCTTAAAGAAAGAAAAACAAGAGTTTTCCTTTTTTCCCAAGTCTTCTTGAGAGGCTAGTTTGAGGCCACCAGTCTACTGGGGAACAGGTGGTATCCCAAACGACTTTTTCAAGGTCTGCAAGATTGTTAAGTGATGAGGGCCAAAAGCAGGGCCTCATGCTGGGCAGGTCCACAGGAGATTTTAACCACTGCTCCTGGGAAGACTGATTCCAGCTCTCCTGGCCTCCCATCCAGCCTTGGGAACTCAGAGGTCCCACCCTCTTGTACAGCCACCTCCCACTCTGTCCTCAGGGTCTCCCCTACCCAGTTGAAGAATGGAGTCCAAAGCCCCAGCTCCTTTCCCTACTGATGGAAATCAAAGGTGAAAGGTATGCCCCAAGAAAAGCTGGAGAAACTAATTACCACAATCCACAACATTAACAAACACGGCCTGCAGACTCCCTGTGTTCTGTGCTCTGATGTAAGCATTTCAGCGTGCATCAACTCACTGAATCCTCACAACGCCATAAGCTGGGTACTATTATAATCCCGTTTTGACCTACTACTGCATTTGCCCATCCTATCTACCCTGTCCCAGAGTCCACTTTCCTTCTAGACTATCTCTCTGAGCAACCTGCTCCACATGCACTGCTCCTACCACCACCTGCAGACCCAGGCCTCCAGGCCAAACACCTCTCTTAAACACCGTTTCTTTATTACCATCTGCTTACTGAAAATACCTGTATGTATATAGCACACAAACACTGTACACTCAAAATGCCCAAAGCTGGACTCACCACCTCCCCCTGGCCAGACACATTCTTCTTCCTGACTCCTTATTCTCCATGAATCACATATGATTTACACAGCCAAGCAGCTAGGCCTCATCTCAGCCTCTGTCTTTTGTGTTGTCTGTCCCCTCCCTCTCTAAGTTCAAGCATATCTGCCCTCTATACATGCCTTACATTACTTCCTCTTCCATCCCTGTGCCGCATATGACAAGAGCCTCACCAGCTCTCACTTAGGCTACAGGAAGAAAACGAACCAGTGCACACACACAAAAAAAATAATAATCACAACCACATCTGAATGCCTAACACATAGGAAGTGAGTGCTCATTAATTATGCTGAACTAATACTTTCTTCTTCCTCCTCTTCATTCCATCCTCTACATCACCTCTGAACCAGGGCCAGCTACTTTTGTCTCCAAAGGGTACAAATGGTATAAGAGTTATCAGATTTCCCTACCAAGGGCCCCTATCTCCCAATAGAGGATGGTAAGGAGATAGATGTCCACTTTCTGACAGCCCGCAGCCACAGACTAGCAAAGCGACAGCTGTAATAGGTCAGTCAAGGAACCATCCAGTTTCCAGACCAATGGGTAGAAACTGCTAAACCTGTTAGCATCTTATGGAATAACTTTCTTACTCCCTCTTTGCCACCCCTCTTCCACTATTGCCCAGCTGTCTGGTGAGAACAACACACTTCAACATCTCCGAAGTGATGATGAGAAGCAGGATAATGCGGTAGCCAGCCCTGTTTCTGGGCAGCAATCCCTGCGTGCAGGAGAGAGCGCACGGGCCTCTTGACGCTCTCATCTGTCAAACATCAAGTGAGAAAGATCTATTTTTTCCCTAGGCAGCATGCCTACAACTTCAATTGGCCCAAAATACACTTGGCTAAATTTGCTTGTGTGATGTTCTAAATGGTACACACTGTTCTATAAGAAGGCGTTGTGAGAAACCTCAGCACAGCAGGGTGGGGGCTGGGGCTCCACAAAGGGAGCAGATCTAAGCCAGGTGCAGGGCTCCTCCCAGCAAATGGTGTCCCCAGTACTGAGCCCCACTTCTCCACCTGGCTGCAGTTCAGACTTTCTTCTGGCCACCACATTGCTTCGCAGCAGCTTTGCAGTGACCCATCTGGGCCAGAGCACAATTCCTCCCTGCCCCAGCGGTTTCTCTCTGAATCAGCCCTGCATCATCACTCACTGCTGGTCCAGGCATGTGGGGGGTTGCTTTTCAGCACAGGAAGACTGTGTGGCAGAGAGATCCTCAGTCTCATCTGACAAGATAGAAACAAAGAAAATATCCAAATTGTATGTGAGGTGAGGCCAATTATCCTAAGACCTCATCTGAGGCCCAAGGGTCTTTATACCAGGAACACAGGCCTGGGAAGTTTGCAGTGTCAGTCCCAATGAGCAGAAACTTGAAATAGCACCAATGGTTTGGACTTGATTTAAGCACAGAGCATGTGATGAGAGGGGCTCAAAATGCAGAAACATGTCCCTATGTGGCCAGCACTGTTTGGGGGAGAGGTTGCCCCGATGGAAGGAGACAGACACAGAGCAGCATGGTCTAGACTCAGGGCTGGACTCAAATCCTGGCTCCCTCTGACCCGCTCTGTGACCTGGGCATTTGGCTACCACTCACTAATTTTCAATTTCCTGGAATAGTACACCAAAAATAGTAATGATACCACCTCTCCATTTGGGGCAGAATAGGCAATAAAATGGAGACAAAACACTAGTGCTTGGCACATAGTAAGTCCTCAAAAATAATGATTATGGCAGCTTCCCCATGTCTGGACTGTGGTGGCAAGGCCAGCCCTGAATGAGAGATGGTTGCATCCTGCTACATTGCTCACTAAAGTGGCTACTGACATCACCTGGCTCTGATAAGGAGACCAAGCAGTTTCTCATTGGAATTGGCTTCCCCCTTATAGTTCTCAAATCATATCACAGTCAAGGGGCCCAAAAAATGGAGTTTATTATACATGTCAAGTTCTTTCCAAATGGTTTCACTTTGGTTCCCACCACAACCCTGAAAGAGGACCCATTCTCTCCTCATATTGCAGAGAAAACAGGCCCTTAAAGAGAGTGAGTGTCTCCCTCTCCGTGAGGTATTACACACATAGACAGTAAGTGGCAGGGCTGCATTTTGAACCCAGAGCAGAGCATGATGTCTGTGCTCTGCACTGTGTCAGTAAGGGGAGCCCATGCTACTCAACCAGGGTGGAGACTCCAGCTCAGTGGACAGTGGACTTCTCCCTATGAAGAATCCAGTCTCAGCACTTAAGTTAATCTAGATTGATGCCTCTGGCCCATTCACTCCCCAGGGCCCCCATAAAATTAAATTTCATGTCTGCAAAACTGAAAGCCAGGCCTGGGCTTGGAAAACTTGTCTCTTAGCCCTCTGCCTCAGGGTCTAGGCCTTCTGCACCCCAGGGAAGGCAGCCAGCCGCCTGTAGGGCCATACCACTATCCAGCTCTTCACTGCAGCAAGACCATCCCCAGCACCACATCCAGGCTTGTAAATGTGTTGTTAACACACACATCACAACTCATCTAAGCCCAAAAGTTTGATGATAATTAGCTAAAACTAACATATGTGCAACATCTATATTATTGCATAACTTATATACATTTACCACTGTTTGTGGGGAATATATGCACCACACCACAAACTATTTGCATATAGATGGTGGGTTATAGACATATGCTTGTATTCGGTGGGTAATATCTGAAATTCGCACGTACACACATTGCTCTTGCAAGAGCCGAAATGCTTGCTTTCTGCCATGACTTGAAGTGCACTGTACACTTTAAGAGTGTGTTCATTTTTAAAATTTACAGCACTGAATTGTCCATTTCTGAACATATAAATGATTTTCAACTGCTTGATAAGCTGTGGCTGCCAAGTATCAGGGAAAATGAGGTTGATGGTTTCAAGAAGCTTTATTTCAGAAA
>NW_011888801.1:11600991-11603799 GCF_000151845.1 Pteropus vampyrus
ACTCATTCTCCATTTCTCCCTCCCCATAGCCCTAACAACCACTGAAATGCTTTCTGTCTCTGTGAATTTGCCTATTCTCGACACTTCATATAAATAGAATCACACAACAAATCATATTTGTCCTTTTATGTCTGGTTTCTTTCACTAGCATGTTTTCAAGTTTCATCCAACTCGTTCTATGTATCAGTACTTTATTCCTTTTCATAGCTGAATAATATCCCATTGTATGGATATATACCACATTCTGTCTATCTATTCAACGGTTGGTGGGTATTTAGGCCATTGCGAATAGTGTTGCTGTGAAATGCTTATCTCATTTTGATAAGTGGGACTAACATTACTTCAATTTCAGGATCGTATTCATTAACTAAGATTGTCACGTCATCCTTAGGGCATCTGGAGATGCTCCTCCCAAGGTCCCTTGAAATCAAGATTTCTTCAGGTGAAGCCAGCAGCTGATGGCTTTTCCATTCATGCACTCAGTCTTTGTTTTGCCTAAACATCAGGAATCACCTTGTGTTTCCTCAGCTCTAGTTTCCTAATCAATTTATTGACATAAAATCCACCCTCATACTATTACAATAGCCATTACAGAAACTGTTAATCATTACCCTGTAACTGTTATCATCATGACTTTCTTATTGGCTGCATAGAGATGAGGAAAAGAGAACAAACGAGTGAGCACCAGGTTGGTGCCAGGCTCTGTGGTGCCTCCTTATCTGACTGGATTTTCACAATCACCCTTTGAGGTAGGAGTTAACATCCACTGTCATACATGGATGACAAAATTCAGGCTCAAAGAACTGAAGTGACTTGTCTCAAACTACACAGTTAATGAGAGGCTGAGTGAGCATTCAAACCCCTCCCCCCCGCACTGCCACCTGTGTTTGGTTCCAAAGCTGCCCCCTGTGTCATAACTCAATGCTTCCTTGATGGAATAATTATTAACAAAGGACCATCTTAGCCTGCTCCTGCTTGTCTCCAATTGAGTCCCTTTGCTTCCTGCCCCATCAAACTAAGTAACCCGGCATCTCTGTGAATAAACAAATTTCCCATCTTTGTATGTTGTTCAGGGGCAATTCTACCCACTTCATTTGGGGAAGATAATGGAATTTTATATATTCAGAAAGGTTACAGAATTGGAGTCCTGGGCCAAGGGACTAAAAGCCCAGGTCTCTGATATTCCCTGATTTACTGTCTGACTTCAGGTGAGCCATCCTCTGAACTGGCCCTGATTGTCCTGCCAAAAAAAAAAAAGGGGGGCATCTATTGTCTGCCCTGGAATGTCCTAAGAATGGTGAGAATTGTCTTAAAATATTGGTATCATTAGATATCCATGTGCATATTCATATGGAAAAGCTGGGCTCAAATCCAGAGAAGGGGAGCATGTAATATTTAGTACTAACCAAAGACAAGGTGATCAGAATGTCCAGGGTTCCCTGTGGCACCATTCCTCCGTCAGTGCCCAGGGCCCTGGGGCATCCCTTGTCTCTGAAAGGCCATCTCTTAGAAGGAATTCAGGGGTTATGGGAAAATGGGCATTACCCATCTCAAATGATGGCTTTGTAACTAAATGTTTATACCATCATGAGAAAAATATTCATACTTTTTAGAAAATGTCCCAGATTTTCTAGCAGATTTCCCAATCTGTAGATTCAAAGGTCAAAAACTTCCCATAAATTCTCAGGGGTGAGAGGCAGAAAAGCCAACTGCATTAATTTCTACCTTCATTCCTTATGACAGCCCTTCTGAGACTAGACCCCAGGCCTTTTCTAGGCACTCACTGCCTCCTTCAACTGTTGGTCTCATCTAGTATCCTGGCTTTTTGCATCAGCATGAAGGCAAATGTCGAAGTTGAATCTGCAGCCTCACCTCCCCCTAACTCCAGCATGGCAAACCCAACTGCCTCCTCCAAAGTGCCAAATGGGTATCCAAGGAGAATCTCAAATTTAGCATGTCCAAAACCAAACTCCTGGTTGTCATGTCCCCCCAACGCCCACTCTTCTACCATCCTCCTAACCCTGTAAAATGGCCACACCATTCTTCCTATTTTTCAGGCCAAAAGTGATGACCCCATCCTTGATTTCTTTCTCTTGAGACCCACATCCACACTATCAGCAAATCTGTCACTCTGCCTTTAAAATACATCAAGAGTCAGACTACTTTCTAAGTTTCCCACCTTTATCCAAGTCCCTAACACCTCTTGCCTGGATTTTTTCAGTAGTTCTAAGAAGTCTTCCTACCTCCCCTCTCCTATTATGATCTGTTCTTCATAGCAGATCTGCTCAAAAACCTCTAACAGCTCTATCTTGGAGTAAAATCCAGTTTCCTTATCAAGCCCTGCAAGGCCCTGCCTGAGCTGTTGTCAAGCTGCTTCTCAGACCACAGCTGCACACTCAGCTGCCAAAGACACCTTTGCTCAGAGTCTTTGTGCATGCCATTCCCTCTGCTTGAATGCTCTTCCTAGTATTTCACTCTCACTCCTCCTTTGGATCTCTGCTAAAATACCCCCCACATCAGAAGGGTCTCCTTTAGCCTCCTCTCTACAATAGGATCCCCATCCCTTTCTTTTCTCCTTACTCATCTTTATTTTTCTTCATTGCATATATTACCACCAGATAGATATTTATATGGTTATCTGGTTATTACCTGTCTCACTTCGCTAGACTGTAAGCTCCATGATAACAGGAGCTCAGTCTGGCTCACTGCTGTATCTCACTAACTGGCATGTAGTATGTGCTCATTAAATGTTTGTAGGAGGGATAAAAGGAGGAAGGGAGCAAGAAAGGAGCAAGGGAGGGAGAGAGA
>NW_011888801.1:11604669-11609096 GCF_000151845.1 Pteropus vampyrus
TACCCCAGCCCCAGACTAAGAAGTCACTGCAGAGCCTTCTCAATTACAGGCTGGGTCTCCAGGCTGGATCAGCCACTAGGCAAGCAAGAATGTTAGCTCTCTCCCATCATATTCACAGAACCAATGGCCCACTGAGAGTCCTGCAGATGGAAATGGTAATCACCCCCATCATAGCCACATGTGCCAAACTAGGTTCCAGTGTTAAAACATGCTAAATGCATTCTCTCTGAGTTAGGTGTCACTCTGTATCACCCCATTACCTTGGTATCTCCCTCACATAATTGCAGATTCCATGTCTATACTTAGATCCATAAGAAAAAAAAGTTTTCAGATAACAGTGTTATTCAAATTTACAAATTCAGAATTATAAATTAGTTTATATTAAGTAAACTTACCCTTCAGAGTAATCAAATAGAAAGCCCAAGGCTCCTTTTATGTGTGTTAATATTTGATTTTTTTAATGAGGTACTTAATATATGTGCTATGGAAGCTAATGGCATCAAGGTAACAGAAGTCTTTCTGAGTCAAGTTTTAAACTCTGTGGATGTATGTGAGTGTGTATGTGTAAAATATGGAATATATAAGTATCTTTAAACAGGATCTTCATTTTACAAATAAATTAACCAAAGGGAAGCCTAGCACAGGACAAATAGAGAGAAGGACACCAAAATTTACCCCCCGGTACTAATGGCTGGTATTCTTCTGAACCTTTCACAGACATCATCTCACTGACTCCTCACAGAACCCTGCTAGATAGCCTTTTCCTCCATTTTATAAGTGAAGAAAATAAAGGCTCTAAGAGTTTCATGATTTGTCCATAGTCATTCAAATTGTAAATGGCAGAGCCAATATTCAAATCTATTTCCTATTAGTTTCAAAGAAACATTCTTTCTTTAGTACCACGCTGCTTCCCAGGAAGCAGCTGAAGCTTCTCTTTCTGGAAAGAGGCCCTTCCCAGGGTTCCCATAACAACTGGAAGGTCCCCAATAATCACACTCATCTTGCACTATCTCAATTGTCTGTTTTCAATTTGGTCTCCTCTACTAGACTATGGGTTTCTGGGAACAAGGGCCTCATCTATCTACTCACCACTGTGTATCCCCACACTATGCCTGGGTGGAAGGATGGACAGACAGGCAAGTGGGAGGTTGGATGGATGGATGGATGCATGGATGAATGGATGGACTGACAGAAGGAGAGTCAGATAGGCAGGTAGGCAAATGGGTGGATGGTTGGAAGCATGAATGAAGGCATGCAGGCATGGAATCAGGAGGCTTGCTGAGTCTAGATGCTAGCCTTCAGGGATTATGGTTATTTGTTCAGAAGCCTTTTGGGGTTGGGCTGCCTTGTGCCAGGGCCTATCTTCAGCCAGTCAAAGAGCAGTAGCTATAGCCACCCTCCCACTAGCTCCCTTTATTTCATCTACTCTGTTCTAATAGACCTATTATCCCTCCTTCACAGCTGGTGGTGAGATTCTAACAGCCTTGGGATGGATTTCTCTGGAAAGTGAAGCTCCCTGCTATCAGATGCTATTCTTGTTCATAAAGGTTTCTAATCTCCTCCTTAGTCATGCTGAATTATTTGCCTCAATGATATCCTGCAGTCCACTTCCAAAGGTTGATTAATTGTATGTTGCCCCTCCCCCCAAAAAAGGGTTCTTGCATCTACCTTAAATTTTAAGCCTTTTAATTTCATCAAGTACCCTCTTGACTATGTAAGCACTGAGGGTGGGAGTGTACTGTGCGAGATTCAGCACCAGCCAAATGCCTGAGTCTCAGGCAAGTGCCATAAATAGGTGTCCAGAGTCAAGGGCTGGCAGCAATGAGTGGGTCTATGAGGTGTTTCTGGGGTCCTCTCTCAGGGTTGAAATTGTGCATTCAACAGTACCAGGCCTTGGGCTAGGCACCAGCTGTGCCCTGGTGAACAAAAAAGGTCTTATCCAGAAGGGAGACAGACAAAGTACATAAACACAAAGTAAATAAATAAACATGAACACAAAGTAAATAAATATTTACAATATAATATACTGTATAAAATAAATATATAAATATTAATAAATATTTATAAGCTGATACACACTTCCAATGAAAATAGCAATTGTTTTGATAGAATAACATGGGTGGAGGAGAAAATATAGGGGAATATTATAAAACTGATGTCATCAGACACTTGCGGGGGGAACCTCAGGCCTAAAGAGGCTTCTGCAGTCCACCCCAATAGCCCTGGGTATGACCTCAAAGGCAGGGCTGTGGGGGCACCTCACAATATATTACAATATATTATAATGAGTTTGAGGAAAACAAAGGGGAAGTGATCAGCCTGGAAGCTCAGGAAGGGAGGCCCATAGAGGCAGAAGTTGGCAGTACCCGTGCAAGTGCTATCAGGAAAAGGGACCAGTACCCCAGAGTTGAGCCCTCCAGGCCCTGGGATGATGGCTCAGACAAGTGGCATTTCCACTGCGATACGGTGGACCCTGTGTTTCGCAGTCCCAGGTATTCTGGCCTGGTGTCACACATAGAATTGATTCCTTGGCTGAAAATTTCCTTGCTGTGAGTTTTTCCTGGGAAGGAAGTCCCTCTAAATGTGCTGACGAAATCAAACTTCTAAGGATTCAGTCCAAAGACTGAGCCCTGCACTGTGGTGATGAATCTCCCAGGGAAGGCTACCCTCCAGAAGTCTTGGAAGCCAGACCTGCACTCTGACCACAACTCTGTTCACCTTGAGCCTGTCACTTCTGGCCCTAAGAAGGCTGAGATCCAGAGCCAGTTCCTCTAACAGTCCCCTGTGGCCAGCACAGACCCACAGGAAGCAACTCTGTCAGGCCTTCCATGCCTAGAAGGGTTTGGAAACCAAGGGCTTTGGTTTCACCCCAAGAAACCCCCTTCCTCAGAATATGCAACCCAGGTGGCAGCATCCAGCAGCTGACAAGCAGGGAGCCCTCCGCTGCCCCCTATGTGGGGGAAGAACCACTCGAGGGAGCTCGCCGAGTCCAGGAGGACTTCTGGACTTACAGTGAGCAGTTGGGATTGGCTAGAACACATACTCATGACAAGGTAACCCAGACACTGGACTCAGGGCTTCTGTAGCCTGGAGGGAAGGTTCTGCTCTCCCGCACTCTGCCACTTCCCGTTTAGTGGTTCAAACAATGTAGGCTACAACGCAAATCAAAATAAGCAACACTGAATTTTATAATTAGCCACAACTTGACAAATTAATTAGTACAGCAGCACAATGTGTTCCCTGAAGCATGGCTTACTATATTTTGCTTAGAGAATATATGTCACAAATTACAGATGTATTATTTAAAGTACTTATGCAATCAGAGTGAATTCTAAAGGTGCCCTTTTGACACCTCTTTCTGGGACAGAACTAGGGGCTCGAGGCAGCTAGAAATATCATCAAACCCACCATCCAAGCTTCGAATCACAAAGGTGTTTGCAAAGATTTACTTCTTTTCCTAAAGAGAAACAAAGACTGTCAAGGACCAAGATCTGGCCTCTGGAAAAAAAATTAATAACAACCAGTTACTTGAGGTGGTGTGACATGACAGAAGCTGGGCCTCGGCATTCTCATGAGCAAGGGTATGGGCATCAGACTGTGGGGCTAGAATACTGGTTCAGCTGTGTATAACTACGTAGTGTTAGGAGTTTCTCGTCCAGAAAATTGATATGGTAATAATAATAATACCTACCTTGCAGGAAGCCTGGGAACACTGTTGTGCTACTTCAACCCAAGTGCTTAGAGCAGGGCCTGGTCCACAGGAAGAAGCCAATAAAAGTAGCCATTATTATTCTAAGATGCACTTCCACTGGAAGACTCAAGAGAGTGTTGTCTTAGGAATCATGCATATTAGTGGCCTAGATGCCTCAAACTTTACTTTGCAAATGGTCTGGGGCCGGGGATCTTTGGAAACATGGCAGAGTAAGAGACATCCCCAGATCTCTCCCCTTGAAACAACAATAAGCTGAACGTATAAAACTCAACAAAAAACACCCAAACTGCACACCAGCACGTCTGAGCGTGGGATTTATGCATAAGAGCTACCACAGGTCAGAACCCAGGGTGTCCCGTGGTGGACTGGAAATAATAAAAAAACTGCCTCTCACAGCCTCCAGAGCTTTCTGCAGGAGGAGGGGGTGGGGAAAAGGAGCAGCGAGTTCCTGTAGCCAGTTCCCTGAACATTCCTGCCTAGGATAGCTGTGAGCTCCCAAGAGCCAGCTGGCTGCAGGGCCCAGTCATCAGGAAAGAAAGCAAAGAAGCAGATGGGACCTCGGAGGAACAACAGCTGACTTTTGAAGGACGAGGTGTAAAACCGAGGCTGAGACGAAGCCCCCAACCCCCAGCCCAGAGGGCCCCTGCCCCCATATCCTCAGAGACCAATCACCACAGAGCCCCAGGGGAATCTGAGCAAACGCTGCCGAGACTGT
>NW_011888801.1:11611892-11614286 GCF_000151845.1 Pteropus vampyrus
AACAGACACTTCTCCCTAGAGGACATACAAATGGCCAAAAAATATATGAAAAGATGCTCAATATTGCTAGCTATTAGGAAAATGCAAATCAAAACCACAATGAGATCACATGTCAAAGCTGTTAGAATAGCTATCATCAACAGGACAAGTAATAACAAATGTTGGAGAGGATGCAGAGAAAAAGGAACCCTCTTACACTGTTGGTGGGACTGCAAATTGGTACAGCCACTAAGGAAAACAGTATGGAGGTTCTTCAAAAAACTAAGAATTGATCTACCATATGATCCAGCAATCCCTCTACTGGGTGTTTACGCCAAAGACTTGAAAACCTATATCTGAAAAGATATTTGCACACCAATGTTCATAGCAGCGTTATTCACAGTGGCCAGGACATGGAAGCAACTGAAGTATCCTATAATAGATGATTGGCTAAAGAAGCTGTGGTGCATATATACAATGGAATATTATTCAGCCATTAGAAGAGATGAAATAGTGCCATTTGTGACAACATGGGTGGACCTTGAAATAAGCCAGACAGGAAAGTTGAAAATCACATGATATCACTTGTATGTGGGATATAAACCTAAAAGCATCAAATGAGCAGGACAAACAAATAGAGACTCATGCACATGGACTATAGGCTAGTGGTTACCAGAGGACTATAAACTAGTGGTTATTAGTGGGGTGGAGGAGAAGGAGGGAGGTAGAGGGGGTAAAGGGGGTCAAATATAGGGTTTAGGGGGAGGGTGAAGTGGGTAAAGGGGATCAAATATATGGTAGCTGAACGAAATTGGACTTTGGATGGTAAACACACAGTAGATTATACAGATGTCAAATAATAATGTGCACCTGGAAAGTATATAATTGTATTAACCAATGTTATCCCAATAAACTTAATTAAAAATTTAAAAAGAAAAGAAAAGAAAGAAAAAAAATTGTCGGGGCCTGTTCTTAGTCTTATACATTAAAAAACCCAGGAGCTGTTTTCCTTTGAAGAACCACCAAGTTCACTGAGATAGATGTACACACCAAAATGCCAATGAATGGATTAGCAGTGAGAGCTATAACCAGTGGTATGCTGGCAAATGTTCAACAACCAGCTCCCAGGTGGCAGAGGGAAGAGGTAAGAGGAGAAGCCCCAAGTTGCAGGATTTGCCATGCAATAAATACTCCCACCACTGCCAATTTGTAGCTATCTATGTGATATCACTGAATGCCATAGAGTTGGAAAGAGATGCACATGATCAACTCTCATGAGCGGGTACAAGCTGCTAAAACTAGCTATCCACCAGCTAAAACTAAGCCTGCAATTGAAATCTTGCATCTACAAAGCAAGCTGCATTCTGTTGGGAGGGGGGCAGATTTCTGAGTTGCTGAATCAGAAGCAGTGGGTGATTAATGGGACAATTAGAGTTAGCCAAACACACAGTTATTTGCAGAGCAGGCAGTCTTGCCAATGAGCCTGGAAGTACATGAGTTCTCAGGTGCTTTGCCCACACTGGTGATGACACTGCCAGTGAAACCATCTCCTGCAAGTCCAGGGGTCTCCCCCAGCCCTGTCTGTACTGTGTTTTAATGGACATGGCCAACATTGCCCTCTGCAATATTCCTTTGCCATTGGGAGGACCAACCTCCACTTCTCAGTCCTTCAGAATATCTCATTTATCCTAACAAACACAGAAGCCATTCCTCTCTCTTTAAAAAAAACACCCATACTCTATGTGCATGTCTAGGCAGATCAATCTGTGTTGGCCAAAGTAGTAACTCTCAGAGGAAGGTCTTACTGCTCTTCTTAGTTCTTAGGACAGGAGAGTCACCTGGTAACAACCCTTACTCTTATCTTCAACAGGCTAAATGTACAACCCCAAATCCTATTCAAAGCCAATGTTCTCCTTATGGTGGCAAATCAAGCAATAAGCAAGTCCCATCAATTCTTCTCTCTAAATAGTTCTAAAATCTATACCTACTCTCTGATTCTACACCACATCATTCTTTTACGTTCTCACCATCTTCCGCCAAGAGTATTCAATTGCCCCTTAGCTAACCACATTTTTTAATCTCACTCCCTCCTTGCCTTCCTTCCTCCACTCAACTAGAAAGAGAATTCAAAATGCAAATCTAACCTGTCACTTTCCACTCCCAACCTCTCAAAGGTCATCTTCCCCTGTTTCCCCAACCTCTACCCTCAACAATAATAATTCTGGATTATACAACAGACCCTATACTAGTTTACAACTCTGTGTTTTACATATGTAGTTCCTCCCACTTGAAATTTCCTTCACCACCCCAACTGGACTACCTGGATACTCCTCTTCACCCTTTAAAACCTCTTTCTGAGTTTTCAGCCAGTGTTAATCATTGAGAAACAGCTTACTTTCTTTCCCATGTTTTGTT
>NW_011888801.1:11614336-11615713 GCF_000151845.1 Pteropus vampyrus
TATAACTATCCTTTACATATTCATAATGGTAACCACACACCAAAGATTCAGACCCATTGTATATAAAATAAAACAAGAAGGACCAGAGGGAAAACCCACAAAAGCCAACCAAAATAGAGAAAACAGAAGCACATAGACAAAGAAGCAATGGAAATATCGAGCTACCTGAAAGCAAAAGATAAAATGGCTATAAGAAGATCTCATATTTCAATAATCACCCTATATGGATTGAACTCATCAATAAAAAGATGCAGAGATGCACAATGGATTAAAAAACAAAACCCAACCATATGCTACCTCCAAGGGACACATCTCACCTCCAAAGACAAACAAACTCAAAGAGAAAGGGTGGAAAATGATATTTCAAGAAAATGGCATTCAGAGAAAAGCAGGAGTAGTGGTACTAATATCAGACAAAATAGACTTCAAAATAAAAAAGATAAAGAAACATACTGAGGGACACTTCATAATGATAAAGGGAATCATGTGCCAAGAAGACAAAGCACATATTAATATCTATGCTCCCAATCAAGGAGCCACAAAATATGTAAAGCAATTACTAACAGAACTAAAAGGAGAAACAGACCAAAACACTATCATAGTAGGGGACCTAAATACCCCACTGTTGGATATAGACAGATCATCCATACAGAAAATCATTAGGAAATAACATCCTTAAATGACACATTAGACCAACTAGATATAATTGACATATACAGAGCCTTCCATACCAAAACAGCTGCTTATAAATTCTTTTCTAGTGCACAAGGAACATTCTCAAGAATTGACCACATACTGGGACACGGAGATAGCCTAAATAAATATAAGAGGATTGAAACCATATCAGCCATATTCTCTGATCATAATGCTTTGAAACTAGAGATCAACTGCAGAAAGAAATCAGGAAGAATCACAAATACATGGAGATTAAACAACACACTACTAAAGAATAACTGTGTCAGAGAAGAAATAAAAAGAGAGATCAAGAGAGATATAGAAGCAAATGATAATGGTAGTACAACGTATCAAAACTTTTGGGACACAGCAAAAGTGGTCGTAAGAGGAAAGTTCATTTCATTACAGGCCTATTTCCAAAAATAAGAATGAGCCCAAATAAACAAGCTAATGCTTCATCTTAAAAAACTAGTAAAGGAAGAACAAATGAAGCCTAAAGTCAGCAGAAGGAAAGAAATAATCAAAATTAGGGCAGAAATAAATGAAATTGAAAACAAAAAAAAAAAAAATAGAAAAAATAAATGCAACAAAGAGCTGGTTCTTTGAGAAGGTTAATAAAATTGACAAAACCCTGGCTAGGCTCACTAAAGAAAAAAGAGAAAGGATACAAATAAACAAAATCAGGGATAAAAGAGGGGAAAT
>NW_011888801.1:11621038-11622868 GCF_000151845.1 Pteropus vampyrus
TGTTCCATGAGAGGGCAAGAGTTTGACACCATAAGCTTGTGTAACTCTAGTGCCCAGCCAGAGGCCAGAATGAGAAGAAGGGTGAGGATCAAGGTGCAGGGCAGTTGCCCAATCAGTTGCCTGGGGGGAAGTCAAATCTACAAACCAAATGTCTCCATGTGTAAGGCCCAACAAATGGGGGGAAATGGCACAAAGCCCTTTTGGCTGCAGTTCCAAAATGGGTCTTTAATCCAATAATAAAACAGATATTTTTATTCCTATCTAACTTTTATATATGTTTCTCAGCAGTCCAGAACTCACAGAAGAGTTGAGTATGAATAATTAACCCCAGAACTTGTAAGGCAGGAAGAGACTAGTACTCGGAGCAGTAATTGTCAGTCTCCCCCAGTGGACTGTGAGCCCCTGGAGGGCAGGGGCTGAGTCTTTTCTCCTGGAAATGGGATGCATTCTAGAACACTGAGTGCCTGCTCCATTTCAGACAGGGCATCAACTGTTGAGATACCTAACTCTTAGAAAGAGTAGAGCCAAGATGGCTTCAGGGCTGCAGGATCCAAGCCTTCTGCCATGCAGCGCGAGATACACCCACCATGGAGAGTTCCTGAAGCAACTCACAGAGCCACTCTTTGTGGTTCTACCTCCCTCTGCCACATTCTCTTTTGCTTGGTTCCGTCTCACTCTGCCACTCTCTCACTTGCTGCATGCAGGATCAGTGATGTGGCTGCCCATTAGTGCTGGGGTGCCAACAACTCCTTGGATCACAGAGGATGGGTGTCACATTCCACCCACTTGTACCTCCCAGAACACCTTGGACTAGCAACTTTTAGGGCAGATTAGCTGAAATCTGCTCATGCAAACCAACCTTAAGCCTTTGTGAGGTTTCCTGCAAGACCTGAAATCTTGCAAATGCCACAGCAACAAAGCAGAAGGCTCATCTGCTTGCACTATTACCACCACCAGAGAGTCAGGGAGAAACACTAGGATCTTTGAGGCGCAATCCCATAAGCCACAGCCTGTCCTATGACCCATGGGGAGAGACTGACCTTATTTAGAAACCTCCCTGGCCAATGCTGTTTGTGGAGTGGTGACCTGAAATGGAGTGAAGAGGCCTGAGGGTTGCTTTCCCTGGGGGAGCCAGCTAGGGCATCCACCTGAGACAACCCAGCTTTCCCAAAGAACATGGGCTCTCTCAGTTTCTCTCACCTCTACACACCCATAGGCCTCCATCTCTGTGGCTCCCTCAGGAGACTAGAAAGAATCTAAAGATGAAAAACAAGAAAAGTGCTCCCTCTCCATTCCGATAGAATAAAAAGACTTTCCTGACAGCCAGGGGGTTTTAGGCCACACACTGAGGATATCAGGGAGCCCAAGGCAGCATCCCCTGGGAGTGTGTCCTGAAGGCTCTCCTGTAGGCCTCCAGCTGACCCCAGCCCTCATTACCAGCTGATGGGGCTGCAGGCTATAGGTGACCTATGTCAGCTCTGCATCCAGCTGGAGCTTCAATTTGATCTCTGGTAAATTCACAGCTCAATTAAATTCAATAAAACCCCTTCTGGAACTATACACTGTATTATAAATAACCTAACTACTAGATTTTGATCACTCTTACAAAAACAATTTCTTTTCACATCCTCCATTTCTGTTCCCCAAACATCAGCCTTTACACTGAATTTCACCAATCTGCAAAACTTGTACTTTCTGGAACTTTAAATAACTAGATCTTTACTGACAAGATGAATTATTCCATGTGATATGAGCTTATGAGATTTTAAATTTCAGTAAGAATTAATGCATGACAATAGAAAATGAAAACAAAATATTTTAATATGATTG
>NW_011888801.1:11623162-11633758 GCF_000151845.1 Pteropus vampyrus
GAATCAGCTGTTTACCAAGCTCCAGTACATAAACACTGCTCAAGATAGTAGAGTTATCAAGGACAGGAACGAAACAATGTTGTATTCAATTCACTATCTCAGTGCCTACCAAGTGCCAGACAGAATCAGACAAACTTGTCACACATCTATTACTCGGATGTTTGTTGGACAACTGCTATGTGCCGGGCCCTCCTCTCAACACTGGGATATAAAGACTTACAAATCCTTGTTCTCATGGATCCTACAGACTAATGAAAATTATTTCAACATATACAACATTTACTGAGTGTTTATTATGTGTGCCAGATGCTGTTCTTGGTGCTTTATTTGTATTAACTCATTTAATCCACAAATAACCTAAGGTGGTAGATTTTGTAATTATCTGCATTTTTCATATGAGGAAACTGAGGCATAGAGAGGTTAAATAACTTGCTCAAGGACACAGAACTATTAATAGCAGAGTTGGGATTCAAACCCTGACTCTTTGCCTCTAGGGTCCTCACTTACAACTACCACAGCAGCTTGATGAGATAGAAGTCTGGATTACCACATCCACATGTCTCTTAGCAGTTACTATAGAGCAAAATGAACATATGATGAGGGGACCAATAAATGGTTAATAGGTAATGAAGTAGAGAAAATTATTTTGACAGGTAAGATTGAGATTATTCTTAGGGAAAGTATTGTCTACTTAGGACAGCATTTGACAATTGCTTAGGGCAAAAGATGAGCTACATAAGGTCTGAGTGTTAACTGGTTCCAAGATTCAGAGGAGGGGGAATGCAACCTGTATTATAGAGGAAAAGAGTGTAGGGCTCCTGGGACAATCTGGGAGGAAAAGGATAAGGAGCATAGATGGAGGGAGGGGGAGAAGAGAAAGCAAGATGATGGAAGGAAGGCTAGGCACTGGGTGATAACTGACTGTCTCAGGATGCCCTACCTAGCAAATCCTAAGGAAAGTCTACCAATCTCATGATAATTGTTGACCAGCATGAAGCTTGTTCTGATTGTTGCTAGAACCAGAGGAGGGCTAAGGTTCTTACTGGGGAGATGTGGTGCAGGGCAGAGGCTGCACATGCTGAAACCATGGCTTAGAGAGAAAGGAGACTTGTTCATTATAAACCCTTGGAGATCTGTAGCTATCGCTGGGTGAGCTTTGACTTCCACTGGCCTTGGACTTGGACAGAGGGGTTTAGGGTAATCTCACCTTGGTCTCAAGATACCAAGTAACCTGTGGCTAAGTTCTTGGCTATAGCCAACATGACTACATCAGATAGAAAGTTAAGAATTTCTCTCTTTATTCTCTTCTCTCAGTTTATCTCTCCCTCCAAAGAGTTGGTTTGACTGAGATCATACATAATAGTTAAACCCTAAACTTACCTTGATCCATCTGGATTGGTTTCCCCATGTCAATAGAGGAGGAAAGAGGGATTATTATCTTGACAAATAACACTGTCAAAGAAGGAAATGCCATCCACTCATCTCTGAATAATTACTCCCATAAAATTCCCAATTATTGATCACTATTATGCAGCCTATTAACATCTATAAATGCATTGATTCCCTTCGAGATGCCGCAATTTGTTAAGCTCATTTCAGACAGAACACATGGAGGCTTAGAGAGGTCAAATCATTGCTGAGGCCACATGGTTAGTGAACAGTTAAGTGAGGACACCACCAAGGTCTGTCTGTTTGACGGCAAAGGCTATGTCCTGCCCCCATTCACACTTCTCTCAAGATAGGCCACTGAAACAATGAGCACAGAACTTCATGGCTCAGTACTATGTTCTCTGAGCATCAGAACAAAGGATTGACTTATAGCTAATTAGTTGTTCATATTCAAAACCAATTAATCTTAGTTAAGCTCACTGAAGCCTCACCCTCAGTGACTGAAAATACCAAACCTGAATTCATCATCAAAGACAGTTTCACAGCAGGAAACCTACTCATCTAAATAACTCAGCTTCCTGAGCTACCTGGACCCTGATGGGAGAAGAGAGTGTGGCAACAGGCTGAACAGTAATCCACAAGCATGGAGTAAAGCCGAGCCCTTAGTCCACATACCTGAGCCGGGCACACATTGTTAAAACATAAGCTAAAAATCACTTATTCTGCATTAGGTGATTAATAGCGCTGGCCCTTTCCTGGGACATGGCGGCAGCCTGAGAAATGATGCAATTACTCCCAGTGAATGGAGATGTTAAGGGACTCATTACTACTAGGGCGGTGTGTACAATTTCATGGTTAATTAGGACTTTTGGAGGGGGAGCACTGCTACATTACCCAGCCTAAACAGAGTCCCTAACCCTGCCCCTCTCCTTGTCTTTAAACTGTGATGAAATAAACTTAAAGGACTGAGGAAATCAAAGAAGCTCTGGGCTAATTAGAACCCAGCAATGATTACTGAAGATAATTTCTGTAGCAATCTTGCACTAGTCAAGTCCCGGTAGCCTTTCATCCACACACAAGCCACCTCGATGCCCTCCATGGTAGAGCAGAAGCACTGAAGACGTGGTTTCTAGGGAGAAAAATTACTTTTAATCAAGACTGGGAAATGGAATTACATGTGTAATTAGATAGAAACAGCTACAAAACCACAAGCTAGGGAGCTCACCATAATATTGAGCTTCTGTTCTCAGAAGCTATCGAGGATTTAGGCATAAACTATGCTGATGAAGGCATTTGGATTTTCATTCTCCGGCTGACCAGAACTTCCCAGGAGGAAATGAGTGTCTGCTTTGTCCCCTTTGGAAACACACACACACACACACACCCGTGGCAATGCAGTGGTTGCATTCTCTTTTTGCTTTCCTGGCCCTGACCTCAAGCTTATCGTCCTGGCAGAGAATAAACACATGTGTAGGTTTTTGTCCCTTTTGGAAGCAAACTCCAAATGCCTAGTGAAGGAGATAAACTAGTTCAAAGCTCTAGGATCAAAAGTCACTGTTTAAGGACTCTAATTGGCATTCATTTCATTTAAAGTTCATACCATATTTTTATAAATAGAGACACTTCTTTGACCTCTGAAGGATCACTTGAGTGCCCATCTTAGACAAAAGTAGGACAGAGTGAGGCAGCCACTGCCTGGGGATCTACTAATGCAATCACTTCCCTTGGAGCTTTGCAAAGCCTTACAGGAGTCTCCAAGGGAAAAGACGCTAAAACCCTAACTGCTGCAACCTAATAGTCTAAGCTGGAGAAACTGTCAGAGTAGGCCAGAGTGGCTCCTCTAGGCCCAGAGGCAGGGTATACATTAAGACTTGGAAATAAAGCCATTTCATGGAAAAGTGTGGCTAAGCCAGTGGCCTGGGCTCAAGACCCAGTGCACAGGGCGCACGGCAGAGCTTCCAGTTGATGTTAAAGGCTGCTCCCCTCCTAAGCCAGAAGTCTGGGTAGGTGCGTATGTGTAGAAATGCTGGAGACAGGAGAGAGAGCTGAGAATCATGTATCATGCACACTTGTGGCCTAAAGCCATACTGGCTTTTTATTCATGACACATCACACTGAAGACTCGCCTTGTTTGTAATGTCAAATAATGTAATAACAATACTATGGGACACTATGGAACATGTGGAAAGTTCACAGACCTGGGTACACATCTATGATTCCCTCTCTTTTCTAAGGCTCAGGTTTTCTTCTCTCTGTAAAGCAGAAATAGTAACTTACCTCTCTCATAGAATTAGTGTAAGAATTGAAAATAGAAACAAAAGAGCCCTTTTGTATGTTGATCCTGGTGCCAAACTTCTTATATATGTGGCCTCAGTCTCAGTCATTTCATCAACTTGGCATTACTAATATTCCTATTTCACAGATGGGAAGCTGAGTTTCAGGAAAGTTAAGAAACTTGGTCTAAAACCATTAGCTAGGCAATGGCAGAGCTGAGTTGTGAATTTGACGTGTTGACAACCAGTCAGCCAGAGAATAAAAATCCAAATGCCTCATCAGGTCCTGGGGGTACCAGGACCATACAACACTAAGTGTGCGCATGAACACCAGGCCTACAGCAGCTTCTCATGTGGCAGTCACACCCTCACTCCCCTCCCTAACCTCCCCACCCTCATAAATGGGCTTTGAATAGATAATTGAGATGGTGTGATATCTCTTATACATTTATTGATCCACATTAAATTTTATCCTGTTAGACCTGATTCTATTTACAATGTAGATATTTTTGACCTGTACAATTTCCTTCTTAAAGACATTATTCCTAAACAAGGAGGCCTCGTGGAGAAGGGGCCTGGCCTGGTAGGGGAGGTGGGGGATTGAGCCAGAAGAGAGAAAGCAAGCCTGGCATTATAAACCAAAGACAGACAAATTTGGTCCCTGGATAAGGCAGAGGCTGCTTCTTACCGGCATTGAAAAAATCCAGCCATTAGTAGCAAAGGGGACCCCAGCAGATTCAGGGTGACCTCAGATATCATGCATTTCCCAGGACAGCAGCCTTTTTTGTGTGTGTGGTAGAAGTGGTATGGCTGCATTCCTTAGCTTTGACTACTACTGGGACCAGATTCCATCCCATGAGCTTACTTGTCCAGCCCTTGAAAAATACAAAACTTTCTTGAAACATATTTGGGCCAATCTGCACACCAAGCCTTTCCCCTTCTCCTTGTTGCCACTCAAGAGTCACAAAAAGAAAGATAGAAAATAAAACACCTAGGAATATAGTGAACTAGAAATACATAAATCTATATGAAGAAAACTTTCAAAAAGTACCAAAGGATTCAAAGGAAGGATTTAAAAATATGGAAAGACATACCATTTTCTTGAGTAGGACTCGACATCACAAAAAATTTGGATTCTCCCTACATTAATTTATGAATTTAAAGCAATCCCAATTAAATGTCAATAGGCTATTTTTCTGGCACTAGTTGATTTTATAGTTCAGAAGGAAAAATAAATGAGAAGATATAGAAAAAAAACTGAGAAGAATAATTAGAGCGTTCAGAGAGTCCTACTCCTACCAAGTGTTAAAATATACATATCAGTAAACGTCAATAATTAAAACAATGTGATACAAACATGTGAAAGAGCATAGGAAAGATCAATGAAACAGAATAGAAATTCTAGAAATAGGTTCAAATATATGCAAGATTTTCACATATTATAAAGGTGGCATTGCAAATCAATGAGAAAAAGATAAAATTTTCAATAAATGGTACTGAGACTACACACCAAACAAAATTCTAAATGGATCTTAGATTTAAAATGGACCAAAAAGTACTTGTAAGTAAAATGGAGAAAATTCTTTATAACTATATTGAGGTATGTTTTCCCATGAACTAAAATTCAGGAGCCATTAAAAAGAAAAAAAAAAAGATTGATAATTTTACTACATAAATCAAAAACTTCTTCGTGAAAAAAGTAAAATAACAAACAACAACAAGCTGGGTTCAATATTTACAATTCATGCCAAAGATGAAGAGATAAAATCCCTATTATAAAGAGTTCTCTAAAACCAATAGAAAAATAGGCAAAGGACATGACTCACAGAAAATGAAATACAAATAACTCCTAAGCATGTGAGAAGAAGCTTACTCTCACTCAAAAGAGAAATGCAAATTAAAACTATGCTCTCATACTATTTTTATCTATTCATATTGGCAAAAATCCAAAAGTTCAATAACGTATTCTGTTGACAAAACTATGGGCAAACAGGCATGCTTATACATCACTGGTGGGAGTATATAATGGCACAACCCTTTTGGAAGAAAATTTTTGCAATATCTATCAAATTACTAATGCAAAAATTCTTTTACTCTCCAATTTCATTTTTAGGATTTTATTTGGTATGGCAAAAATACAAACTGACCTAATTAAAAGATTATACTTTGCAGCCCTGTTTTTCACAGCAAAAGGTTAAACAGAACCTAAATGTTATCATTTAGGAAACCAGTTAAATAGGTTATGGCACATACATACAATAAAACACTGTGCAGCTGGGAAAATAAATAATAAAGTACTTTCTATACCAATACGGAAATATTTCTTCGATATGTTACCAAGTGAGAAAAGCAAAGTGCAAAACAGTTACATAGCATACTCCTATTTGCTAAAAAGGTGGGAGAATGTAAATTTATATTGGTATCTGCTTAAAATTTATCATGAAAGTCTGAACACCCCCTCCCCCCCAAAAAAATTAATGTGTTTATCTGAGGGCCTGGGAAGGGATGGCACAGAATGGAACTCAGTAGAATTTCCAGTCTATACCTTCAACACTTAATTTTTGAACCATGGGAATGTATTATCTATTCGAAAATTAAATAAATGTTTTAAAATTATTTTTTTCAAAAGCTAAATAAATACTAATGAAATAGATTATAGAAACCACATAAATAAAGTGAAACTAGAACTACAGAGATAGAGAACATAAAAGAAAGAGAAGAATGACGGGAAAGAAAAAAGAGCAAAGCTCTGTAGGCTAAACAAACAGAAATGCCAAACGCAAATAATCGGGACTGTGAAGGAATAAAACATAAGATATCTGCACCCTAACATTTTTAATTCTTCACATACATAATACAAAACTCATATATGTGCATGTACCTATACTTATTGCATAATTCAAAACATTTTAATGAACAATGAATGCCCTTTGTTCCCAGCAATTGTATATTAAAAATCCATTTTAAGAAAATCATTAAGAATGTGGTAAAAGACTTATGTACAAAGCTATATCTCACAAGCAAATGCTAAATAATAGATGATTCATTCAATAAATCATGGCCTCCCATAAAACAAAATGTCAAGCAGTCACCAAATATATTCTGCCAAATATTTAATGATACCAAAAGATGTTTACTCTCTGCTGGCAAAAGTATACAGTAACATATTCACTGCAGTTATCTCTGAGAGTGGGATTACAGATGACTTTCATTCTTTGTGTATATTAATATTTTCTAATTTTTTTACAATGAATATGGATTATCTGTATAATAAAAAAATAAAAGTTATTAAAGTGGAAAAAAAGAAAAAGAAAAATTCCAGTTTAGTTAATTGATACCTAAGAGAATTACCTTAATGGACATCAACTTGTCTGGATTTTCTACTCCAATATTTTTTAAATTCCACTGATGGTGAAATCCAAAAACTTTCCTAAGGGACTGCAAAGGGCAAGAGGAAGGGATGCAGGATTTGAGGGTCTGCCACACACCTAGGTCCTCCCTTCCCTACACACACACACCCCACGCATGCGTGCATGTGCACACCCACACACTTAGAGTGACTCCACTTTTTCAAGTTTTACAAATAGCCCTTCTGCCTAAGATTTAACCTTAATAAGGGCGTCTACAGATGAAAACACATGGGAATACTACCCCTACGAGGCTCTGTCCTTACGCTTAGTCTGAGCAGCAAGAAATCACATCACTCTCATTACCCCTGAAAACAACTCAGAACTCAGAGCCCGAAGGGCCTTCATTCTGGTAGATGAAAGCACGAGTGAAGACCCAGAGGTGTGATCCAACAGGACTTACTAGGAGGCAGAGAGTAGGCTAGTCTATCTACTAGAAAGCAGAAGGGGGATTTGAGGGCTGGTAGGCAAGGCAAAACCAGAGTGGGCACCTGAGAAGCAGAGAAATACTGAGGAAGGCGGTCAGAGTCCCTCTCCTCAGCAAGTGCCAGAGCACAATGTGAACTGGACTTTGACAACATACTGAGCCACATCTCTCATCAAAGATGACTTGATGTTGGAGATTCAAACTTGGGCTGGTCTTTCTCCAACTTGAAAAGAAGATCAAGACCAGCATCCTGCTGACTCCCCTTCTAGGTAAGGCCTCCCATTTTTCCACAGGTTTTCTCCTTATGAGTGTGAAGGAGGAAGCAGTGCACCCTGCAAAGGCTGAGGCCAGATGTACTTCTCACTTTTGGCCCCTGAGTCCCTGGCTGCATAAAGTGGCTTACCCTGTATCTAGTTATGAAAAGTCAACAGTCTAATAATAATATAATAGCAGCTATCATTTAATGTGTTTTCACTATCAGGTGCTACAATAACAAACAATTTTTATTTATACCTAAGAGCAAGGCTTTAAGGTTAGTGTAAAAGACTCATTGTAAAAATGGCCCTACTTATCCACAACTTCCTATCTCTGGGCCATGAGACTTGGCATTAAGAGGTAGAGTCTGTATTTCATCCTTTGACTTTAGGCAGATATTGTGACTTCTTTGGCCAGTTAAGCGAACAGAAGTGATGATGTGCCAGTTCTAAGCCTAAGCCACAAGAGTTCTTGCATACTTCCACTCATTCTCTTGGAATCCTGCTGCTTTCCTGAGAACAAGCTTGGGCTAGCCTGCTGAGGGATGAGAGATGATGTAGAGAAGAGCCACCCTGGCTAAGGCCACCTAAACCAGCCAACTCTCTAGCTAACCACAGACATGAGTGAGTCAACCCAAGATCAGCCAAGCTGGACCCAGATCAGCAGAACTACCCATTTTACCTGTAGATTCATGATAAATAATACATGGTTGTTTTAAACTGCTAAGTTTAGGAATGGTTTGTTTCATTGCATTATTATGGCAATAGACAACATGATACAAGAGAGACCATTATTATGGCAATAGACAACATGATACAAGAGAGACCATTATTGAGAAAGGATAAATTTTCCTGTTAATGGACTTAAAGTCTGTGTCCCCCCAAAATCCATATGTTGAAACCCCTAACTCCCAAATGGGGCCTTTGAAAAGTAATTAGCACTTATAAGAAGAAATACCAGAGCTCACTACATACCTCTCCCCTACCCATCTCCCTCCTACTCCCTCTCCTTCTCTCCCATTAGAGCATGCAGTGGGAAGGCAGTTATCTATAAGCCAGGATGAGAACTTTCACCAGAAGCCGACCATGTTTGCACCCTGATATAGAGTTTCCAGTCTCCAGAACTGTAAGAAAATAATTTCTATTATTTAAGCCCCCCAGCCCATGATATATTGTTAGGGCAGTTCAAGCAGAGTGAGTATCCAAAGCCTGTGCTCTTAAGGAACAGTCTACAGCCTCAGGGCTATAACCAGGTCTAAGAAAATGAGGCTGCATCAGTCCCCCAGCATCTTAAAGGCAGCAGTATCCTGTGCCCATGTAGAAGACAGAGCCCCTGGGTCACCTTACAGCTTCTCCAAGGCCACGCAATGGATCTTGTAGCAGAGGCTGTAGCTTATGAAAGTAGTTTTGCTGCTGCCATGCATATGGTGGCTTGGAAGTTACTTCCAAGATATTGCAAATCACACAGCAATCAGGAGCCCCTGGGACTTGGGGCCCATCTGCTGTGCAAAGACAGCCTCATTTCAGATGCCATGAAGCATCAGAGGACACTGCGTGCTTCCCTCAGAACTGGAGCACTGCCCTAGCCTTTGGGCTTCAGTAGAACTCAGAGAAGATGAAATTTACTCAGCACACAGGCAAAGGGCTACTGTCACTGGGGCTCTGGGGACACTCTGATAAACAAGGCATGGCCATGGACCTTGAAGAACCCCTAGTCAAGTAATGAGAGTCCTTCATAGGTTTATACAGTTATGAGCATGCACAAAGCACACCTAATTCTGGGCTGGAGAAAAAGTGGGCCAGAAGGGGCCTTAAAGAAAGCTTTTCAAAGGATAAGGCCTTTGGGCTGGGACTTCAAGATCTTTACTGTGATCACTTCTCTGGTGGTTGCCCAAGAGTTGTCTAGGATTCAAGTCAGGAATGAGGTAGATCAGAACTTTGTTGTGTTACCAAAATATTGACCTCCTAGATGTACCAGGTTCTCCAGCATCTGGGCTCACTTTCTCCTTCAATGGCCAACAAAATGGCTTGGATCCTCACCCTGCTTACTGCCACTATGTTGCTTAAAACCAACACATGACTTTCCTTTTCTTTAAATGAAGATTAGAGCCCTTAATATGGTCTACAAGATCATGCAGGTTTGGCCTTTGCCACTCCATCAACCTTCTGATGTTTACTCTCACTCTCTCTCACTGGGTTCCAGGCATCCTGGCTTTCCTTCAGTTCCTCACACATAGGCTGTGGCACACACTGTTTCCCACTGCCATTACGTTTCAGCTCAAAGGTTACTTCATCAGCGCAGTCTCCTCTGACCTTCCAGGTTGGGTCAGCTTCCTCAGATTTACTCACTTATAGAACCACATCCCTTTCTTTCTCTGTATTTTAATGCATTTTGAAGTTCTATTCCTGTTGATATAATTTTTTAGTTAATGTCTGTCTTTCTCACTAGTCTGTAAACTCCACGAGAGGAGGAATTGTGTCTGCTTTTGTTTATACTTGTATGTTCAACATCTAACACAGTGCCAAGCATATGGTATATGCTCAACAAATACTTGTTGAATGAATAGATGGATAAATGAGCACTGTAAAAATTATAACTAGGAGTTTTTCTCTTGAGAATGGAGAATCCATAGTGTCTTAGGTTGGGTATCCCCAGAAGCAGATCCTAGGACAAAAATTTAAGTGTAAGTCAAATTGCTAGGGTAGTGGGGAAGAGAGACAGAGTAGGAATGGAGAGAGGGAGACAGGGAGGGAGGAAGGGAGGAAGAAAGGGGAGAAAAGAGAGGGAGGAGGGAGGGAAGAGAAGAAAACACCAGGGTGCATAAATGAGAACCCTGGACTAGAGG
>NW_011888801.1:11633808-11649363 GCF_000151845.1 Pteropus vampyrus
GGGCCAGAAGGGGCCTTAAAGAAAGCTTTTCAAAGGATAAGGCCTTTGGGCTGGGACTTCAAGATCTTTACTGTGATCACTTCTCTGGTGGTTGCCCAAGAGTTGTCTAGGATTCAAGTCAGGAATGAGGTAGATCAGAACTTTGTTGTGTTACCAAAATATTGACCTCCTAGATGTACCAGGTTCTCCAGCATCTGGGCTCACTTTCTCCTTCAATGGCCAACAAAATGGCTTGGATCCTCACCCTGCTTACTGCCACTATGTTGCTTAAAACCAACACATGACTTTCCTTTTCTTTAAATGAGGATTAGAGCCCTTAATATGGTCTACAAGATCATGCAGGTTTGGCCTTTGCCACTCCATCAACCTTCTGATGTTTACTCTCACTCTCTCTCACTGGGTTCCAGGCATCCTGGCTTTCCTTCAGTTCCTCACACATAGGCTGTGGCACACACTGTTTCCCACTGCCATTACGTTTCAGCTCAAAGGTTACTTCATCAGCGCAGTCTCCTCTGACCTTCCAGGTTGGGTCAGCTTCCTCAGATTTACTCACTTATAGAACCACATCCCTTTCTTTCTCTGTATTTTAATGCATTTTGAAGTTCTATTCCTGTTGATATAATTTTTTAGTTAATGTCTGTCTTTCTCACTAGTCTGTAAACTCCACGAGAGGAGAAATTGTGTCTGCTTTTGTTTATACTTGTATGTTCAACATCTAACACAGTGCCAAGCATATGGTATATGCTCAACAAATACTTGTTGAATGAATAGATGGATAAATGAGCACTGTAAAAATTATAACTAGGAGTTTTTCTCTTGAGAATGGAGAATCCATAGTGTCTTAGGTTGGGTATCCCCAGAAGCAGATCCTAGGACAAAAATTTAAGTGTAAGTCAAATTGCTAGGGTAGTGGGGAAGAGAGACAGAGTAGGAATGGAGAGAGGGAGACAGGGAGGGAGGAAGGGAGGAAGAAAGGGGAGAAAAGAGAGGGAGGAGGGAGGGAAGAGAAGAAAACACCAGGGTGCATAAATGAGAACCCTGGACTAGAGGGTTGGGAGAGGAGGAAGGAAGAGACAAGAGGCTGGATGGAACACCTGTGTGCACAACAATTCAGATAGAAAGGGAGAGATCAATCCATTTCTGGTTGGCTTTCTACTTGATTTGTGGTGACTCCAGCCCCAAATTCTAGGCATGATGATATTGAAACTATCAGGTCCAAGCCCAATTTTCACTACTATTGCTTCCCCATTAGCATACAATTTTAGCTCCTCCAGTACAAGAATCTTTTCAGATAACTCTTAACCCTTACCCATGGTTCCATGTAATACCAAAACAAGCTATTATACCGAAAGGTTCAACTCATTCCCTCCAAAGAAAGAAGTGACACCTTGTATGGAGACCATGACCCACAGCACAGTTGAAGGCTCCAGACATCTACATGCCTTTATTTAATGAACCCATCATATTTATGCAAAATGACAGAAACCAACATCTGCCAAAGACCTGTGGAAAGGTGTTCAAGGTCTAGGAAGCAAGTCAAGACTGTACAAATAGTACTCCTCCTCCTCCATCAAACTTCTTAATCTGCAAGTACCATGCACTCAGCCAAACATCCTACTAATGTTGCGTTGAGAACTGCTGTGTATCTGGCACCTCACTGAGCAAAGGGAGCACAGCTATGAAGGCAGATGAGGTTTCTGTCCTTGAGGAGCTTATAATCCAGGAGAAGAGAAATGTGCCAATCAAACAACCACCCAAATGTATGTTCAGTTACAACCTGGGAAGGAAAGGTACCCTGCCCTGTGGGAGGAGGAGAGGAAGACTGACCCAATCTAAAGGCCAGAGACACCTCCCTGAAGAAGAGACACCAGAGATGGATGTCGGAGTTAATGAGGAGAAGGAAGGAGTTGGGGAAATCATGTGTAGCAGAAGGAACAGCATGTACAAAGCCCTTTGATAAAAGGATCATGACAAAGTAGATAGATGGATGATGAAGGCAGGTATAGTCTGAGAGAAGACAGGTAGAGGAAGCAGGAGGGACCAGTCCAGGTCCTGATCCCACAGTCCCACTGGATAATGTCAAGGGGCCCCCATTCTAAGGGACCTGATAACATCACAAGTAAGAGAGGGTGGGCAAGGGTGACCTGCTGATCACTTCTTAGACAAAGAGGCAGGAAAAATGAAGAGGGCAGTGAGACTCAGGCAAGTGGGAAAAGAATTGGCCTTTTCTGACACCTCCTATGTGTCAGACATTGTGCCATACACAAATATTTATAAAATCCTTAGATGCATTCATTCATTCAATTCAACAAATAGCTTTAGGGCCACTGCTATTCTTAATGACCAAGTGAAAGGCAGGGTAATTTTCTCCAAAAATCATCCTTCAAAAAAAGATAGAGTGAACTTATAGTCAAATTCCTGACAAATTCTCCCCTTTTAAAGAGCAGTTCTCTCATTTACTTTATTTTAACCAACAAAGTACCATTTGGAGAAAAGACATTAGCCTGAAATGACCTCAATCAATGCTAGTTTTGGGGGCTTACAAGAGGTTGCCTGATGGAATCATTAAAAAAGGAGGCAAAGATATTTAACCTCTATTTAATAATTATTCCTGAGTATGACCTTAGAATTGCAAGCCGGAGATGTTGTTCTAAACAAGCCTTTAACAAATCGCAATAAAAAGCTAGACGATGAGTACTTACACTGTGGAGAGTATGAATAAACCTACAGAACAAATGACCAAAAAAATAAAAAAACACAAAACACAAAACCTCTCCTAATGTTATGCAAATGAATGCGGGTGGCTTGAAATAAAATCTCCAGTGACAGCATTTTACACAGATCCACAAAGTGCTAGATCTCAAACAACTATGATAGAAACAGAGATTTTTGTGTCCTGGAAAACCAGGTTAGTGCTGCATACGGCGGCTCTGACAATGATAGAAGCAGTGCTGCCTAAGAGGTCTGGGAGTAAAACTGCTCCATGAAATGCAAGGCGGGTAGGAAGAAAGCAGTATTTCTAAATTAACATACTATTTTCCATAACATGTGAGTTTAAATATTGATGTGTAACTAAATTAATAAATCCAATGCTACAATTAGACATCTGACTCTTTTAGCTATCTCCCTAAGAGTTTATATGTTCAACTTCAAGTTGACCCTCTCCCCTAGACCTTCCCACCGGGAAAATGCAAAAAGTGATTTCTACTGGGAGCTGTTCTGAATTCCAGCACTTATGGGAAACTAGCTACCAGAGGCAGAGTGGAAGCTCTCCCGATTCTACCAGATAGAAGAGGACTTGCCAACCAGAGCACTTGATATGCATACCCAAAATTTGAAGGTCACATATCCCCAGGATCAGGTTCAGAGAGGCCTGGGAGGCGGACTGGGCACATGCACCAAAGGGCAAACCAGGACTGTAGTCCAATCTGCCCTACTCTGAAGCCTTGTCTCCTAACAATGTCCAAAGTCCCTGGATGTCGGACACTCCACCACAGTAGGCACCTGGCCTTGGTGACCCACCTTCCTGTTTCAGCACATGAGGAGTTTGAGGTGAACAGGACCCATTCCTGAGAACATGGAACCCAGTCCAGGCTCAAGGCCCCAAGCTTCCAGGTCATAAGGAACTGCCCCGTGTCTGGCAAACCCCTTAGATTCTGGGGGTCCTTCATGGGCTGATATTTGAACCTGTGCCATGTCCACTGGCAGCTTCTGCCCTCACAGATGTCAAAGTCTTCTGTACAGCCACGTCTTAGCAGTTGGAAGACGAGTGAGCTGAGTTCTTACATCCCAGCTACCAGGAGATCAACGGACTCCAAAGTGTACCCTTTCCAAAGCCTCTGAAGGAAGAGGCAAAGCAGCCACCTACTCCGCAGGGCCCCCACATCTCCCCTGCTACCCGCACCATCCTTCTAGTGGCCTCATACCCCTTGGCTTACATGGTAGTGGGCCATCCACATTCAGGAGGTGGAGGAAGGAGAAGGGAGTAGCAGGCACCAGGATGGCCCAGCACCAGCAAACTACAACCTGTGGGCCTCTTTTTATAATAAAGTTTTATTAGAACACATCTAACTCATTTATGAATTTTCTATGGCTACTTTCAAGCCATAGAGTTACAGCTGGGTAGTTGCAACTGAGACCATATGTGCTGCAAATCAACAATATTTACCACCTAGCCCTTTAAGAAAGAATTTGTTAGCCCTTATCTAGAAGAATAGATATCGAATGTTAAAATCAAAATGTTAATGTTTATTTTAAGTAGTAAGACGTTTAGTAATTTTAATTTTCTTAGGTGTTTTTCTTTATGGCTAGTTATATATTTATATTTTTCTGCCTTTGACAACATATAATCTTCTAAAAAGCATACAGCTTAGAAAATAATCACTGACATATTTATATTAAAAATAATTTCATTATTGCTCCCAATAATTCCCCCCATTTTATAGCTGAGGAACCAGGTTCAAGAAAGTTCTAGGAATTTGCCCAAAGTCACACAGCAAGTGGTACATGTGAGACTCCTGCCTGGACCTGTCTGACCAAACACTTTCTCAGGACCACGGTAGAAGAAATGCTTCCAGGCTCCTATCATGAGAAGACAGGGACAAAGGACTCCACTCCAAGAAGCATGTCCATAACGCACAGCCGCTCCAGGAAGCTGGCCTTGATGAGAAGCATCTTGTCAAAGCAGGTATGATGCACCAGAACTGTGTGAGTCCATAGTGCCTACCTCAATTGGCGAGGCCAGCTGCAATACGTATCAAACTGCTTCCTCTGTCACACAAAGTGATTACCCCAATAAATCTAGTACACATCTGATACCGTACATAGTTATTACAATATTGACTATATTCCTTATGCTATATTTTACTTCCCCATGACTATTTTGTAAGTACTACTTTGTACTTTTTTATCCCTTACCCAGTTTTACCTCCCACCTGGCAACCATCAAAATGTTCTCCGTATCTATGAGTTTGTTTCTGTTTTGTTTGTTTGTGTTCATTTAGTTCTTTAGATGCTAGCTATAAGGGAATCATATGGCATTTGTCTGCCTCTATCTGACCTACTCTAATCAGCACAATATCCTCTAGGTCCATCCATCTTGTTACACATGGCAAGATTTCATTCTTTTTTATGGTTGAGTAATATTCTATTGTACATATGTACCAGCTCTTCTTGGATGTCCATTCATCCACTGATCCAAGTTACCTCCATACCCTGGCTATTGTAAATAATGCTGAAATGAACATATGGAAAGTATATGTCCCTTCCAAGTAGTGTTTTGGGTTTCTTTGGATAAATACCCAGAAGTCAAATTACTAGGTATTTCTTTGTCTCTTGTTATAGACTTTGTTTTAAAGTCTATTTTGTCTAGTATTAGTATTGCTACACAAACTATTTTTGTTTGTTTGTTTCCATTTACATATGAAACATTTTTTCCACCCCTTTACTTTCAGTTTCTGTGTGTCTTTTGATCTAAAGTGAATCTCTTGCAGGCAGCATATGTAAGGGTCTTGTTTTCTTATCCATTTATGCACCCTATCTTTGTATTGGAGCATTTGATCCAAATACATTTGAAGTATTTGTTGATAGATATGTAGTTATTGCCATTTTATTATTCATACTTTTTATCTTTTTTTTTCTTCTTATAGTCCCTTTAACATTTCTTGTAATACTCGTTTGATGGTGATGAGCCCCTTTAGATTTTCCTTGCTTGGAAGCTCTTTATCTATCCTTCAATTCTAAATAATACCTTTGCTGGGTAGAGCATCTTCGTTTTAGCTCCTTGCTTTTCATCGCTTTGAATATTTCATGTCAATCCCTTCTGACCTGCAAAGTTTCTGTTAGAAATCAACTGACAGTCTTATGGGAGCTCCCTTGTAGGTAACTAGATGTTTTCTTGCTGCTTTTAACTTCTGGCATTTTAATGATGACGTGTCTTGGTGTGGGCCTCTTTCAGTTCATCTTTTTTGGGACACTCCACGCTTTCTGGGCTTGTATGTTTACTTCCTTCACCAAGTTAGAGAAGTAATTTATTTCTTCAAATAAATTTTCAATTTCCTGCTCCCTCTCTTCTTCTGGTACCCCAAACTGGGGTATCACAGGGCAGGACAAATGGTGTTAGCCAGGTTGATGGAGACTGAGATGAGATATGATACCTGCCTGTGTCTGCACACTGGGACAGGGGAGGGCTCGACAAAGGAACAACGCCTTCTGCCAGCACTTTTGGCTGAGAGAAAGCTAACCCTCCAGCCCTCACCCTGAAGCCAGACAATTCAGTTCTTCCCCATATGTCCTTGGTGCCTTTCAAGCAGCTGCCTCAGCACTGGAGCTCAAAGCAAGTGAGTCAATCAGTGAGTAAGTCCAAATGCGGGCCCCTTAAGAGGAAATCCTAGGACTCCAGTCACCCTCCATTTTACTCAGCCACAATCTCTGCTGCCTTCAACAGCCAGAAGCTACGGAGACCTCGCTCCCCAGCTCCAGAATCCCAGGCTGAGGATCCCAGCACAGGGCCAGTATCCCTCGTTCCTCCAGGAAGACCCCCAAAGCCAAGATGTCCCTCCTGATTCTCAACCACTACAGGTGTGTATGGGGATCAGCCCATTCCACAGGTATGTAAGGGGACCAGCCCCTTCTACCAGTCTGAAGGTGGCTTCCTCTGTATGTCCCCAGTTGTAGGACTTCTGTTCAGCCAGACCCCAGGCGACCTCCAGTGATGGCTCCTCTGCAGTTCAGCTACAATTTTGATATGGTCATGAGAGGAGGCAAGGACAGCATTTACTTATTCCACCAGAATCCCCTATTCAATCCTTAAAAGGAAAGTCACAAACTAAAAACTCATTGGCTACATGAAGGCTGTAGATATGTTTTCTCAGACCCATGTGGCACTGTAAAAATAAGGACATTTTATGCAAAAACAAAAACAAAACAAAACAAAATTTGAGATTCCCAGTCTTTCTGGACCAAATGAAAGATCTAGTAACACTCATCCCACATTTTCACATAACAAGAGGCTGTGGCTTGGTAGCAGCTGTTCTCTTCTCATGAGATGCATACTTCCCAGTCAGCCACAAACTCCATCAGAACCCTCACCCAGCTCCCTTGCTGGCCTCTGTGGTGGCTTAGATTGCAATCCCTGCATTAAAGACTCCAGCACAGTGTTTATAAAGATGTGCTACTTGGCCCAGCAGCAGCAGCAGCACCTGGAAACTTGTTAGAAATGCACATTCTCGGCCCCATCCTAGACCTACTGAATCAGAAACTCCAGGGGCAGGGCTCACAACCCATGTTGTATCAAGCCTTCCACAGGATTCTGATGACTGCTCGAATATGAGTTTCTCTGCTCAAGCACTATGGGATCTCACTCAAACAGCAGGCCAGCTTGTGCCTTTCACCGGCTTCTCTATCCCTGACTTCATCGTTCTATTCTTAATCCCGGAAGAGCTGAGTCCTATATAAGCTAATGACCACCTGCATTACTCTGTGGCATGTACTTCCCTGCTCTGTGGCCATAGGCCCTTAACCTGTCCAACTATCTTCCTAGTAGCAAGATTCCTTTGCGTAGTGACTATCCTGATCCCTCCCTCCCCAGCAGTTGGCACAGAGCCGGATCCCATGTGGGGGCTCAGGGACTGCTACAAAACTGAATTGACTCACATGGTGATTATTTATGTTCTCCTAATCTGTTGAGGCAAGAGTGACCATGAGGCAGCCTCAGCCCTCCTCTGACATGACAAGAATGTCGAAAATCAACTGCTTGCACCTCTGGGAGAAGCGATATTTCAGCAGAAGATGAAGTAATTCCTATTCACAGCATCTGTTAATCACTCAAGATCCCTCTAGATGTGAGGGGCTATAGAATGAAAGGTGTTATTAATGAAACCATAAAGACAAGGAGGTAGTTCTGAATAGCAGCCTTCCTTCCTAACAATGCCTTCTCCTGCAAGTTAATCCCCTTCCATTATTTTAAATTCTTCAAGAGCTAGAGAAGTCATGTAGGTTGTTTTCTCGAATAGTCACTTAGCTGACAAGCATTTTCTAATTGACAGAACATTCTGAAAAGACAGATTAAAGGTAGGGGGGAGCGAAATATTAAGATGGTGCAATTTCCCACACACAGCAGGAGGCTAAGTTGACTGAAGGTAAGATTCAAAAGAAAAGTTATTCATCATTCCCCTCAGCCTCACAGCCCTTTCTGGAGAGAGGAATTCAGAGATGCTCCTCCATTGGGTGAATCTGATCCAAAGACATGCCCAGAGGGACCACACACCCCACAAGCTCAAACTCAAGCTGAGAATTAAAATCCAAAAGTAATAATAAAATCGGTTACTAATAACCAAGCAGCTAATATGTGTCTGAAACTTTCCAATAGGCTATGTGTCAGGGCAGGTTACAATTACTACCCTTGAAAGAGGGGAATTAATCCCCATTTTCCAAATGAGGAGACAGTCAAGTTCACACAACTTCTAAGTGGCAGAGCTGAGGTCAAACCCAAGTTTGCTTAATTCAGGAGGCTCTGCGTTCTCCTTCCTGCCACTGGGCCACCTCCTCCCCTTTAAGGAAATGTGCCTTGGCATTACTACAGAGTGGCACCTGGACTCAGATAGCAAACACCCTGAGCCACGGCCCAGACCCCGTCAGGGGCCGCCCCTGGGCACAAGTGCCCCATAGGTGGGCAGAGCCTGGGGCTTTCCATGGACCATTGTCACTCCTGCCCAGATGCCTCTGGTACTGCAGAGCCTCTGAATAGGACTAACCTATCAATCACCCCTCCTTTAATATCACGTGGAGCTTATGGATTCCCCCCTGATGGTCTTCAAACCATGCACACTTTGAACAGCTAATGAGGCATGCAGGACGGCTCCTAGTCTAATGTTTCCAGATTTCCCAGAGTGAGATAATGCTGCTGATAAGGGAGTGTACACTGAGTCATCCCAAGCCTTGATAAGGTGTTAATAAACCTTAGCAAATGCTGATTAAAGGCCATTCCAGCAGCACAGAGACACTGCTCTCAGGACACATGCTGGAGGGTTGGCCAATTAAAGCTGGAGAGCTTTTAAAATTGGAACTGATCCCAAATCAGCAGCAGAAACTATCTCTGGTGCCTTAGAGCTGTCTGGCAGGTTGGCTTGCCCATGGCTAGTCCAGCGTATTGAGATGGCGCTTAGCACCTAGAGACAGGGCAAGCACAATGTACCACAAAACACAGGAAAAATTGATTCATGTCCCTCATGTCCCAGATAACCATTAAGTATCAGGTATTTAGGAATGTAGTTAAAATTTTCTCAAACATACTATATTTATAGCCAATACAAAAACTCTTGGGATAAGATGTTTCAAAATAGGCAAGGGGAATTTGTAGATGCTGTTGGTTCCCTGCCCAAATCCCTCTACCAGCTGCTGTGCTTCAGGCTCTGCCTTACCCAGAAATGCTTAGAAGGTTACCTCATCCCTCTGGGGTTGGCCTGCTGGAGTGAATAACTGCAAACGGACACAAAAGTCCAGCTCTCTGCCTCAAATTGGGATAACTCTGTGGTACAATTACTTCTCCAGGAACTTCCAGCTTTGCTAAGTTTCTTCCCCTGCTCTGTTCCGCTTCCTTCACATCCTGAAGGGCCTCACCTGAGAACTGCCTCGGGACACATCACTTGTGCAATGCCAGGCTCTGCATCCAGGGAAGCAGGCTTAAGCAGCAAAAAAGAAGAGGGGTAAAAAGCATTAACTTTTGAGCGCTGTTATGCACCAGGCACTGTGTTAGACACTTCCTATTCACTATTTCACTAGCTTTCTTCAGTAAACTTGTAAGGTGTGAAATAAGGTCACCATTCACAGATAAGGAAACTGAGGCTCTGAGTGGGAAAGTAATTTGGCCAAGGTCACATGATGTCTTAGTGGAAAAGGTAAGATTTGACCCAGGTCTAGTGGATACTGAAGTCAAAGCAAGTCCGTTTCCATGGTACCATGTTGCTTCCCATGTTGACTATAAGTTGTATAAAGTCAGAAGAAGAGAGAATGAATCTTAATGAAGATACAGATCTGAAATGACACACAGGATGAGGGTTCACAAACCAGCAGGAAGAAAGAAAACCTTGAGCTTAGGCACTCAAATCACCATTCTGTACATCCCCCTCACCCCCAGGGGAGACTACACATATTGTTGGCAAGAATTCCAATTGATTCCCAATCATAAAGCACATACCATATTTTAATTTAGGAGGCTTATTTCACTGGTCAATAGATTGAGGCAAATGTTTCCAGTTTGGGCTCCTGCCTAAAGAAGCTAGCAGTTCCCATAAAGTAAAGGAGGTTCCTAATTGCAACAGTGCCTTCTAATACTGTCACACACTCCACCTTAACTAAAACATGCTCTGTGATGAACATCTAGGGAGAGGCAACCTCCTAGGATGGTGTCACCCAAGGATACCACCATTTCTAAGAAGGCAGTTAGCCTAACCCCAATCCGAATCAACTGACAGTGAAATATGTCACCCCTCTATAGGTATTAATTTCTGATCCAGTGACCTCATAGCCAAAAGGCAGCATGCTGCGAACATGGTTTCAGGAATTGAGGGAAAACTCCTTTTCACAGTCTCACCTTTCTGTAACCACACACACCCTCCCTAGGTGTGGTGAGTCCTGGTTCCTGTGGCCACAGTCAGAAACTCCGATCTGGTCTACACCCCTCTGCCTCTGGCTTGATTTGATCTGACAATTTCCCAGGGAATCCATAGGGCTGGGGAGTATGTTTGGGACAGCAGGGGAAGGTTCGGTAGTGGAGGAAAAGGGGAAAGGGCACAAGGCTAGCGCATGGGCATGTTTATGTACTTGGGGTCCTTAGTGAGAGCAATAGACGGGAGGGAGCTCCACTCGCCCAGGCCAGGTTTGCAGCCATGCCTGCCACTGCAGACACGGTGACGGCTGCCAGCTGCTGAGTGCATTCTCCCCAGATGTGAGCAGAATTCTAAGTAGGCCTCTGCTTTTGGGGGTTGGCAGTTGTTCCAGACCACATAGCCAGGCCCCTGAGAACACTTCCCTCCTGGACAAACATCCCAAACAGCCAAGAAGCTTCTTCTATAAGACAATACTGAATCTCATTTTCAGTGAGGAAAATGCCCAGAAAGTTATGAGGCAAGCAAGTCCAGCAACATCTTCATTTCCTATTGGCCAGAGCACTCCTCTATCCCTCAACTGAGGTCTGATGGAGGGACAAAGTTGTTGCTGGTGCAGAAGACAAACTCAGAAAGCCCCAAGTGGGTGCTGGTGTGTAAAGGAAGATGGGCCACTTGCTCACAACCATAGAGAGATAGGGATGCCCAGGATAAAACTCCTGGGTCACTGTAGATCCTAATACAGTACTTGCCAAGGGTGATGAACTTGTAGAGGAAAGTAAGGAATCTGGGTGAGGAGCTGTTGTGGTCATGTCAGCTCTCAGCTTTGGAGCACAAGAGACTATCTCACAGAGGTATGTGGAATAAGCTCCGGGAGCGCCAGCATTTCTATTTATGCTTCACGAACTCCATGCTTGCCTCCCTATTATTTCCCTTCAGAGTTCAGAAAAGTTTGTGAAAGTTCAATTCCTCTTGCCTGGGGTAACCAGAGCAGTACCAGGCACCCAGGCTTGGAAGAGAGCATGGCGGAGTTGAGGGGTGGGGGGTCATTGCCAGCATCCTGGGGACCAGTGGAAACCAAAGCATGAGCCCCCAACAGGAGTGGAATTGGGTTGTTTGATTCACACTCTTCACCCAGCCCTACCTCTACCAGAGAGTCTCCTTTTAGAACCAAACCTTTCACAGGGAAGTGATTTCCTCCTGGTGTAGCACTTAGGGTCTTATGCTCAAATCAACATAATTGCTTCAAACTCTGTACTAGCTAGGCTGGGATTGGCAGAGGCTCCAGAGCCCTTTTTCTGATACACATCCTACCTCTTTCCACAGGCCCCCAGAAGCCCCTCCCCAGGAACCCTCACCCCCATTGGTGTCTGGACCAGAACAGGGTGAAGGAAATCTTAGAAGTTGCTCAAGCTCCCTTCTCTCTACAGTGGGCATGGAGAAGTATTCACCGGCCTTCTCAGAACCTAGAACAGCAATGAAAGAAAGCAACTCCGGTGACGTGACCCCCACTTGTTAGCTCATTAAGTTGCCTCTCATCAAACATTTATTGACTGTGCCAGGCTCTGAACTAGGTCCTGCTAATATAGAGATTAACGGTATTGATTAGATTGCATTTTTTCCTTGGAGAAGTTCTGGGACTAATATAGGGAACGCAATGAAGAGGGACAAGTTTGGGAAAGATTAACAGCCACTGCATGACCCTCTCTCTTCTCCTATAGCCATCCAGAAGGCATCAGCCTGGGGCCCTCCAACCCCCGGAAACAATTTCTGCACTTCGTCCCCCACAATTCTAAGCTGGCACGTTGCAGGTGCTGCATTTGAAAATTCAAGGTGACCTCTGAGTGTGGGGCCCTCGGCTTATCCACTTCATGTATTGAGCTAACTTGTGCAAATGTTTTTAATATCTTGGCCTAATTTTGACAGTCCTACAAGAAGAACTGCTTAGGAATAAACAGAATGTCTCCCCAACAGGCATACACCGGCACTGTCAGCCCATGCATAGCCTTCTCGGAGTAAGCTCAGAGAAAACTGGCCAATTGTCCTGGAAACAGTGAGCAGAGCCCTGGTTCTGCTCAGAACACCTGCCTGGTATAAATGCAGAGTTCAAGTGCAGCAGCTGGTGGCACATGGACTTGGGTCCTGGCTCTGCCAACCATGCTGTGCCATGCTGTGCAAACTCAGTGACTTAATCTCTCTGAGTCTCAGGTCCCTCATGCATAAAGTGGAGTCTATAATACACTCTTAAGTGTATTGTGACAGTGTGTGAGATGCTCAGCATATGGTAACTCTGACAACAGCCGCTAAAAATTTCTTCAAATTCAAGCCATTTACTTATTCTAGTTTTACTCTCATTCTATGAAACTCATACACCTTCTTTTTGACTAAACAAAGATTGAGATCTTTCTTTTTACAGGTTACAACAAACATTTTCCAAGCACTTAATATGTGCTGGGTTCTATGCTACATGTGTGCTGAGGGAGGTGGGGAGGTGAGACAAGGACCCTGCCCTTGAGGAATTCATGGTCTCCTTAGAGAGAGGAGACATAATGTTAATGTAGGATGGTAGCCAGTGGTAAAGAGGGGAACCCAGATTGCCATGGAAGGAGCCTCCCCAGTCACTGGGGCTGGTGCACGAGATGGCTTCCTGGAGGAGACAGCACTGGAGTGAATGCTGAAGGATGGGAAAGAATAGTGAGGCAAAGAGGGAGTAGAAAGCAGAGGGACCTGCAGAGGCCAAGAGAGGAGAGAGAGCAGTGAGGAGAAATGGATCAGGGGTCATTTGGTGTTGCTGGCAGAGAATGGAAGGTGAGAGGAATGGAGGGTGATGGAGGAAGGGTTGGCAGCTCTATGGAGACCCTATGGGGACTAAAAGAACAGGACATTATTCTAGGCAGTGGGGAACCATGAAAGGGTTTTATTCAGGGGATTAACAAGATTTTATATTTTAGACTTTCAAGTTTAAGACGGTATCTGGCAACAATCCATACCTCAGCCAACTTTCCTCCAGAAAATCTATGAAGACTCAGACCAAGATGAAAATAGCAAACTAAGATTTATCACTAACTAAGGACCAAATGCCAGGAGAAACTTCTGCAATTTGTAACATCTGCGTTGCTAAGACTCATGGGCGAGACATCGGCTGGCCATTTTTCAGGGCAATAGTTTTTTTTTTTTTCCTCACACAGTAACAGGTATTTCCTCATCCTATCCAGAGGAATCAATAGTTACACTCTCTCTCTTTACTTAATTCTATTAAGTAAAGAAATGCAGGCATGTTTTAGGAAGTAGAGATAGGTTTTAAAACAGCACAGATAATTAAAGACAACTGTATAGAAGTAAAGTAAAATGTATTCATTGCAAATTACTAAGGAAAATAATCACCTATGGAAGTCTAAATTACATATCAAAAAATAAAACCAGAAGCAGTTGGAAATAACAGTAATTAGAAATAAGATAAAACACATCACTTAGGATGACAAACATAAATAAGTTCTTAAGCTGAGTCCACATGCCAACATTAGGAGCCTTACCTAAAACAAAGCAGCTCAGATCTGATCAGCATAGTAACTTTCTTACTTTTTTATTTTTTTAATTTTTATTTTTTTCAATTATAGTTGATATACAATATTATATTAGTTTCAAGTGTACAACACAGTGATTAGACATTTATATAACTTACAAAGTAATCACCCCAATAAATCCAGTACCCATCTGACTCCATACAGTTATTACAGTATTATTGACTATATTCCTTATGCTATACTCTACATCCACATGATTATTTTGTAATTACCAATTTGTACCTCTTAATTCCCTCCCACTTCATTCCTCTCTGTCACTCCCCCAATCCAGCAACCATCAAAATGTTCTCTGTATCTATGAGCATTTTTCTGTTGTTTTGTTTATTTGTTCTTTAGATTCCACCTGTAAGGAAAATCATATGGCATTTGTCTTTCTCTGTCTGACTTACTCTACTCAGCACAATACCCTCTAGGCCCATCCATGTTGTTGCACATGGCAAGATTTCATTCTTTTTATGGGTGAGTAATATTCCACTGTGTATATGTACCACCTCTTCTTTATCCATTCATCCACTGATGGACACCCAAGTAGCCTCCATATCTTGGCTATTGTAAATAATGCTGAAATGAACACATGAATGCACATGTCTCTTCCAAGTAGTGTTTGGGGTTTCTTTGGATAAATACCCAGAGGTGAGACTCTTGGCTCCTTCTTTGTCTCTCGTTACAGCCTTTGTTTTAAAGTCTACTTCATCTGGTATAAGTACTGCTATCTCAACTTTTTTTTTCCATTTTCATAAAACATCTTTTCTATCCCTTTTCTTTTAGTCTGTCTGTCTTTTGATCTGAGAGTCTGTTGTAGGCAGCATATGGAAAGGTTTTGTTTTCTTATCTATTCAGCCACCTTCAGCATTTAATACATTTACATTTGAAGTATTTGTTAATAGATATGTAGTTATTGCCATTTTATTATTCATATTTTTTATTTTTTCTTCCTCTTAAAAAAGTCTCTTTAACATTTCTTGTAATACTGGTTTGGTGGTGATAAATTCCTTTAGCTTTTTCTTGTCTGGGAAGCTCTTTATCCTTTGATTCTAAATGATAGCTTTGCTGGGTAGAGTTATCTTAGTTTTAGGTCCTTGCTTTTCATCACTTTGAATATTTCGTGCCAGTCCCTTCTGGCCTGCAAAGTTTCTGTTGAGAAATCAGCTGACAGTCTTATGGGAGTTCCCTTGTAAATAACAACTGCTTTTTTCTTGCTGCTTTTAATATTCTCTCTTTGTATTTAACCTTTGGCATTTTAATTATGATGCTCTCTCTCTTCTCCTTCTGATATCCCTATAATACTAATGTTGGTATGTTTGATGTTTTCCCAGAGGCCTTTTAAACTATCCTCATGTTGTTTTTTTGGTTTGTTTTTTTTTTTT
>NW_011888801.1:11649413-11665262 GCF_000151845.1 Pteropus vampyrus
TTTTTTTTTTTGATTCTTTTTCTTTTTGCTGTTCTGATTGGGTGTTTTCTGCTACTTTATCTTCAAAATTGCTGATTCGATTCTCTGCTTCATCTAATCTAGTGTTGATTTCTCCTAATGTATTCTTTATTTCAGTTATCACATTATTCATTTCTGACTGGTTCTTTTTTATGTTTTCTATCTCCATTCTTCTGTTTCCTATCTCTTTGCTGAAGTTTTCACTGAGATAATTGAGCATCTTCATGACCAGTGTTTTGAACTCTGCATCTGGTAAATTGCTTGTCTCTATTTTGTCTAGTTCTTTTTCTGGAGCTTTGTTCGTTTTTCATTGGACACATGTTTCTTTGTCTCCCCATTTTGGCTACCTCTCTGTTTGTTTCTATGTATCAGGTACAGCTGCTACATCTCCTAGTCTTAGCAGAGTGGCCTTATGTAGTAGGTGTCCTATGGAGCCCAGTGACGTAGTCTCCCTGGTCACCTGAGCTGGGTGCTCCAGGTGTGTGTCCCTTGTGTGGGTTGTGTGTGCCCTCCTGTTGTAGTTGAGCTTTGGTTCTTGTTTGTATGTCAAGGGGAAGGATTGATCCTTAGACTGATTGATTGTGAAAAATGGCCATGACTACAATTGGGGGCTGACTCTACAGAGCAGGATACACTTTAGCAGGGCTCTAGCGACTTCCAAGTCTTCCTTTTTGGTGTGTCATTTGTGAAAGTAGCTGGATGATGCTCCAACTTGGTATGAACTGGCCATTGGGTGGGCCAACCTAGGGCCACAAGGGAGGGGCCCTGCCACAAGATAAGTTTAACCACTGCCTGTGCCCTGCCTGGGGCCACCTGGCATGAGCCACAAAGTGATCTTCAGATGTCTTCTGCCCGTGCTAGCTTTGAGGTGCCTGTAAGAAGCTAAGCTGCAAACTGAGGCTGGCTGCTGCTAGTGCCAGGCCTGGGGATGCTCAGCAAGAAGTACAAAGCACACTGAGGTCAGATGATACTTGTTTAGGATTTGTGAGCCTTCAAGAGATTTTAGGAAAATCTGCAGCATGAGCCAAGATAGGCCATTTGTAGGGAAAAGCCGCTAGAAGTAGCTCAGGTGGGTCCATAGTTGGGTGGGACAGGGTGTCAGGGAATCACAGGGCAGGACAAATGGTGTTAGCCAGGTTGATGAAAACTCAGATATGATGCCCACTTGAGTCTGTATATTGGGACAAAGAGAGGACTCAATGAAGGAAAAATACCTTGTGCCAGTACTTCTGTCTGGGAGAAAGCTACCCCTCCAGCCCTCACCCTGGAGCCAGACAATATCTCCCTGTATATCCCTGGCACTTTTCAAGTGGCCACCTCAATTCTGAAGCTCAGAGTGAGTGAGCTTGTCAGCAAGTAAGACCATGTGCGAGCCCTCTAAGAGGAACTCCTAGAACTCCATCTCACTCAGTCACAATCTCTGCTGGTTTTCACAGCCAGAAGTTTTGGGGACTTCTTTTCCCAGCACTGGTAGGCCAGTGTGGGGCTGGGACCCCTCGCTCCTCTGGGGTGACCTCCGCAGCCGAGATATCCCTCCCAATTCTCAACCACCACACATGGGTGTGGGACAGGTCAATTTCACATCTTTGTCCCTCCTACCAGTTTCAGTGTGGCTTCTTCTGTATGTTCTTCACTGTAGGACTTACTTCTGTTCAGCTAGACTTCAGGCAGCTCTCAATAATGGTTGTTCTGTACTTTGGTTATGATTTTGATGTGGTCATTAAAGAAGGCAAGCACAGCATTTGTCTACTCTGCCATCTCGGCCAGAACTTCTCTTACCTTTCTAATGTGTATTTTTGTTCACGTATTTTCATCAACCTACCCCATACTTTTTCATGGTCTCAGACCTTAGTCTGCACCACAAAAATATGTTAATCCCTTAGCTAGCATAGGAAAACAAGTGACCCATTTGCCCTCAGTTCACCCACATTACTGCAGCCTACCAAAGGTACAGATTCCTATATAGTGCCCACTGGGTCTCCTCTACAGCATGCCATTGAGGTAAAAATTCTTTTTAATTCTATTTTATCATCTACCCAATGCTAAAGCCATAATATTTGGAAACATCGTGCTAACTGATAGACTTTCTCCTTCTTATCTAGATGTGGCTTTGTGAGTCCTGAGAAAAAAGAATAGAGAACAATAGCTCCATTCGTATTTCCTGTTGGTAATTTATCAGTAATGGCAAAATCTTCACTTGTTAAAGGAATTTAAGAGGAGACATTAACACCCCCAGATATTTCAGTAAGTTAAATAAGTTCTGAATAAAATGATTAGCAAATAGATTCTGTAAATATCTAAGCAGGCTAATACATGTATTTATAATGCAGCCCTTCCCTCATCAGACTGATCTTTAGGGTGAGACCAATTCATTTAGATCCGTGCAGCAAAAAAAAAAAAAATCCAGTATTTACTCCCCTTACACATCAAATCAGGGTGAAGACATCCTCCATGTCATGGGAGAGTGGCTACCGATCAGATAGGAGCCACTGCCTTCTTCATGGGACATCTTTGGTTCCTATTGTCCACCCCAACAAGAGAGCTTTGGTAGACTTCATGGGGATGTGGTTGGGTAGCCTGGAAACAAAGTTTGCTAATGATGCTTTCTTGCCTCCTGCTGAAATGATCCAGGAAAAAAAGGAGGCCAGGTGACCTGCCTTGCAGGCGGGAAGCTGGAGTTCACTCTTTCCTCCAGGGATAACTGAGGACACTCCCAGACCTCTAATGAACTCCAGATCAAAATGGGCACCATTCAAATACCAGCTCAAGGCTCAGCCAAGCATCGGGAAACAATATCACTGGGCCTGAATCCTCAGAGCAAGACTTAGGACCTGGACAAAAGTAGAGGGTAGGCAGAAGGGACACACACTTCATGCGTAGCTGATCAGTGTGAGTGCCAAGACTCTCCTCTTGCTCAGAGAGGTATGGATGGTTAGGGAAATGGCAGACAGGGGTCTGCTTTCAAAATAGTGCAACCCAGGGATCTGTGATAGAAAGTAGGACACATCTCTCTATCTTTGCCAGTTGTGACACCCCCATACTTCTGAACACAAGTGGCCAAGAAACCAAGTTTACATCTGTAGATCCATTCATCACTAAACCATTATTTTCATTCAGTCTTGAAAAACTACACCACTCTGAAGACTCAGAGATATCTCAAGAGTTAGTTGTCAAAAGATAGTAGGAACCCCGCCCCCACCTTTGGAGTCATGGGGAGTGCCTTGAGGGAAGGACATGAGTGTTTTTAAAATCTGACCTCAGCTCCTGGCACAGTGATGGGGCAGGATGGGGCTCTACTACCTTTGATAGGGGACTGACTGAATAAATGAATAATGGAATGAGTGTTGATATTTGAATGATGAAGGAAAGGAGTGAATGACTGAATATTATTGCAGTGCTTGAATGAATGAATGAAGTCCATAAATGTGTGAATAAGTGAAATGGAGTGGAAATGATTAACTGAATGGGTAAACAATTGAGTATTATTGTGCATGTTGAATGAATGTATAAAATTAATAAGATTCAACCTGAGCATAACTTCTCACAATGAGAAGCATAGAGGAACAAGGGACCTGGCTCAGCTCACCCACCACAGTCCTCATAGAAAGCTCCTAACACACCACTACCCCACCCTGCCTCTTTGACTCAGTGATAGTGGTTACAGCCTGTAATGGGTTGAATTGTGTCTCCCAACCTATTTAAATGTTGATCTCATCTCAAAACACCCCCACAGAAATATGCAGAATAATGCTTGCCCACATACTTAAGTACTAAGGCCCAGCCAAATTGACATACAACTTATCATCACACCTAGGAAATAAAAGTTTACCTTGCTGCTGGAGAGGACTGAAAATCAACACGAAATTGTTCCCCAGATCTCAGGTTCATCAGAATAGTAGCCAACACAGTATTGAAAAAGGGCCGTGGACCATGTACCGACCTCCTCACTGACCTACTGACCTCTAGCCTGGCCCCCCTCTAATTCCTCCTCAAAAACTGACCCATGGGTCAGATTTTAGCATTCCCTGCACAATGTCCCTTTCATTGATGCCTTTCTCCTCTCTCCAAATCACCTGCGGAATAAGCCTCAACTCCTCACAGCAGTTTCAAAGCCCTTCCTAATCTGGTCACCACCAACTCTTCCATGTGAAGCCTTCTGATCCAATAATTCCAAACCTCACCCCATTGTCTGAATGCCTCTGGCAGTCTCCAGACACCACAACTTTGCCCATCTATTTCTCCCACCTGGAGTGCCCTTCTTCCTTTTCTCTTTCCCATCTGGACTTCGTGATCTGGGACTATGCAGGACTCCCCCACCAGGAAGCATTCCCTGCTCTCTGCAGACAAAACCATATCCTCTATTTTCTATGTCTCCGTCTGCACAAACCTCCGTTTAACCACATATTGTGTGACTATGATTGGTGATTCACATATGCTAAAGGAGGAAAGAGTAGTCTGTTCTCACTTCAATGTGAATACTGACTGAGCTATCTCCACCTGTAGATTGAGAGCTCCTTGTGACCCTCTGGGGACATATATTGAGAGATAGGTAGATGTCAGGATAGGAGTCTGGTGGACAAATGGATAGAAAGCAAACAAATCATGGGTGGGAAAAAGCTTTGGCTTCAGACCCCTCACACACCTCTACATGAACCAGAACATGAACATTAAGTGAACAAAGACAAAAACTCACTTGGCCTGGCCTGCAAGGCCAAGGACCTTCAGTTCCAAAGTTCATCTGAGGCTGCCCTAGGGGCTTGCAGGAGTCAACATTTGGACTCACAGCCAGTCCAGTAGCTTTAACTCAAGACCAAGACCCAGATTAAAATGGGATCTGGCAGTGCCAGGGCTGGCACTCATCTCCCTCAGCAGGTCTAAGCCTGAGCACACAACAGGCTGCCTCCATAGCTAGAAAAGAGCTGCGATCATACAGCTTATCTTTCCCAAAGGCCAGGAGACAGCTACAACTCCAAGGATATGCTTAGCAAAGCCCTAGAACGAATTTAACAGGCGACACAATCAATATTTTACTGCCTGGGCTTTTTGCCTCTTTCTCGTTTCCTGCTAAAATGCATGGCTGCTTCTTTACTGCAAAACCCTGAAGTGTAAAATCTGTAAATTTAAAATGTCCCCTTGTGGACAGTCAGTGGCTGGCCACCCTGGACACAGGCAGGAAGTGAAGCAGGTGCTCCCTGCACCTGCTGGCAGCTTCTCCACCTGCTATCATCTTGCTCTTTTTCCCTCTCACTCCCCACTCTTCTCACTGTCGTGTAAATCAGGGGCTCTACCTTCTTTCTCAAAAGGCTTTATGTTGTTGAAAGCCTTGCCTTCTGTCCTCTGTCTCCCATGAACAAAGAATAAGACATGAGATCGATATGGGAGCACATGGCTCTGTATTCACCACCATCCCATTCCACTGTTCGTGGAGTGATAGGCACCACTCAGGGTCTAGGGCCAGCTGTGCCATAAGGAGCCACACATGGGGTGCAGGAGAGGCAGGCACAATCCAACCCTGCCTTCTCTATGAAACCTAGGTCCCCGGTGCCCTGGGCATTGCAGCTAACACCCTGGCACTGTGTTTGCCTTCTTCCAACACCCCCAACATCAGCAGCAATGAGAGGAACCAGCAAGACATTCCTCGCTTATGCGAATATGACTAATAGCCTGTCTGGACCAGGTCCTGCATCAGGAGCTGTATGGACTCAGGTCTACCTCCAGAGAGGCGCAAAAGGCATGATCGGAGACCTTTTCCAGAATAAAGCTGCCCCTATGGTCCACAGCCCCAGGAAATTGAGTGACAGACCAGAAGTTTCAGTTCTCTTTACATGGCACAAAGGGACTTCTGCTTTGTACTCAGTATCTTGTGCTCCCTCATGAGGCCGAAGTATATGTTTCAGAGAGGTGAAAGTGGGGACATAGGATTGTCACTTCCAGGAAGCCCCATTATCAGTCTCAATGGCTGAACTAGAACCAAATCACAGGGACCATCTGGAGCAGCCTGCTAGATTACTCAGCCCTGTTCTAGCAAATGGCCTGGATGGGGGCTGATTATCCTTTGAACACAGTTCTAAAAAGAAATTTCTGAAGTCAGCCTTGTTCTTCCCAGTGGAGGCTGAACACTCCAGGCAGGTAAGGGCGAGGGCCACCTGAGAGTAGCTGGGGTTTCACACTATTGATGATTTAATCATCCGTTTTTTCTCTGGGGTTTATTTATTCCACAGCTCAGCCAAATCAAGGGCTCAGGGCACTAGGCTGGAGGGAACAAGGCATCCATCAGATAAGGAAGGGGGGTGGGAAGATAGAAAGAAATCAGGGTCTTCTTTATGCATAGCTGTCTGGGACTGTAGCTCTCTCTGTAAAGGGGAAGGAGTGGGACATCCGGGGTTCAAATCCCAGAGTCATTCTTGGGTGCCCTTGACCAGGTCATTCCACATATCTGCACTTCTTTTTCCTCTTCTGCATATGGTGATAAATAGCACCTTTATTTATAAGCTGTTCCTCAGGATCAAACAAGTTAACGATGCAAAGTGCCTGGCACATATCGGGCCCTCGATAAACAGTCACCTCCTCCCCTCAACCTATAAATCAGAGAAAATTAACAACCATTCTGTTTGAAGTATGTGTTGTTTCCTTTCTGTACATTTTGGCTGACCTCCCTGGCAGTGAGTGCTGAGGGCAGGAAGATGAGAAGAAGCTAGCAAAAGTGTGTGAAAGCATTAGCCAGTTAAGTAAACCCACAAGGAAGCAGGGTCTCATAGCCCAAGTGAGTGCAAGGAAGTGACCAACAGGGCCAGAAACTGTCCAGAAAGAGTCAGATGATACCCAGGGAATGACCTAGGCCTGGGCCCATGAAGGTCACTGATGATTTACACGGGGCAGTGCCAAGGATTGTGGGCACTGCCTGATTGGAAAATGTCTGAGTTTGGGTCCCCTGAGAAGCAAACTCTGAGACAAGGATTAAGTGCAAGGGGTTCATTTGGGAGGCACAGAGAAAATCAGTATGGAGTAGGGAAGTGATACACGGAAGGGAAGGCAGCCAATAATGGGGTTATTAATAAGCTTCCCCATAGAGATTAAAGCTTCCTCCTGAAGGAAACCCCTGAGAAACAGTGTGGGCCTCAGGATTATGCCACCCACAGACAGGGGACAGAGTATCTATACATCGGCTCCCATCCATCTTCAGTTGAGGGCTCTCCCAGCTGTGCTAATTTCCTGGCACTTCCTGCCTGCTATGGGTGCAAGCAGAGTATGGCCTCTGAGCTTCCAAGAAAAAACCCTCGGGCACGGAAAAGCAAGTGCAGGCAGAACCCAATGAAATGGGAGGATTTGAGGGGTATGGACCAAGTCACTACCAGCACCTGCTACAGAAGGGCTCCATGAGAGAATGGAAAGAGATGACATGCAAGTAGCAGTACAGATACCTCTTTTGAAGAGTATCCCTTAAAGGGGAACAGAGAAATAGGACTGGAGGTGAATGTGGAGTAGAGAGAGGATTATGCAAAGATGGGAAGAATTACACTGTATTTGAGAGCTGGTGGATGTGAGCCATTTGAAAAGGAGACATTAACGATGTAAGAGTTCCACCCTTGAGTAGAGTGGGATGTATACTCCAGTATACAAGGAGAATGGCTCCTTTATAAGGAGCCCACAGCGTTCATGCACAGCATCAAGGCAGAGGCCAAGGCCCATGGGTGCCAATAATGGAAGCTGGTGGGCGTGGCATCAGGTGCACAAATTAGCTCTGTCCTCAAAGCTCCTGTTTCCTCAATGATTTTTAAAGCAAGGTCCTTGTGTTTATCACAGCTTTATTCACAATTGCCAAAACTTGGAAGCAACCAAGATGACCTTTACTAGGTAAGTGAATAAATAAACTGTGGTTACATCCAGACAGAGGAATGTTATTCAGTGCTAAAAAAGAAGTGAGCTATCAAGCCACAAAAACTAATGAAGGAACTTTAAATGCATAATACTAAGTGAAAGAAGCCAGTATGAAAAGGCTACATACTGTAAGATTCCAACTATATGACATCCTGGAAAAGGCAAAACTATGAAGACAGTATAAGATCTGTGGTTGTTAAGGGTTAAGGGAGAGGGAGGGATAAATAAGTGGAGCATAGAGGATTTTTAAGGCAGTAAAACTACTCTGTATGACACTATAATAGTAAATACATGTCAATATACATTTGTCCAAATCCACAGAATGTACACCAGGAGTGAACCCTAATTTCAGCTATAGACTTTAGTTAATAATAATGTAACAATATTGGTTGATCAGTTATAACAAATGTACCCCACTAATTCAAGATATTAAGAGGGGAAAGATAAGGAGAGTAAGGAGGTATATGGAACTCCACTTTCTGCTTAATTTTTCCATAAACCTAAAACTGCTCAAAAAAGTAGTCTATTTTTTAAAAAGAAAAAAATCAGCAAAGAATAAGTACAGAAGAAGTTTTGGAGAATTGAGAAAAAGGAACGTGTGAAATATTCATCTAAGAGAGTGGGAGAATGAATGGCCCGAGGGAGGTGGTGGGATCACCAGGTAGCAGGAAGGGCCTATTTGAGGTGAGCAGCCAGATCACAGGGAGACCACCTGCAGCCTGGTTGTGGATTTTTCACCAACCACATCTGAACTGCCCAAGTGCAGCTACAGGTGCAGAGTGGGGAGGTAGTTGGATTTAAACAAGATCAAGTTGTTCTAGGTAAGCAAGCTTCATCAGATGTTCCCCTTGCTCCCATCCTCATTGTCTTTACCTGGAGCACTGTAATAGCCTCTCACTGGCCCCCAGACTCCAGTGCATCCTCAATATTACTGCCAGAGGGAGATTCAAAGAAAACTCATTAATGGCCACCTTCCCTTCCCTGTATCAATTCCCTACTCCATACTGATTTTCTCTTTACCTCCAAAATGAACCCCTTACACTTGAATCCTTGTCTCAGAGTTTGCTTCTCTGGGAACCCAACTCAGACATTTTCCAATCAGGTGATGCCCACAATCCTGGGCAATGCTCTTGTGACCTCCGTGGGCCCAGGCCTACATCATTCCCTGGGTATCATCTGACTCCATTTCTAGACACACAGGAAGCACTCAATTACTACCAGTTAATTCCCTTCCTTGATGCAATGGGACCATTCCTATTTAGAAGTCTGTTCCTTAATTCCTTCAGACATTCCCCAGAGGGAAGGACAGCTGCAATTCATTGCTTTTTCAAGTGATAGTAAAAGGCCTTCCTATCTTCAGATTCAAATCTCTTGGCCATTCTGAAAAATGAAGGGGCTGCCACTAAATCACAAGGAATGTAAGTTATATCGTTATCTTTGTCGCTGGAAGAATGATAAATCTGCCACCATTAGCTCCAGAAATCAGGTCACCTTGGCGAACACCACCAATGACCTCAACTCAGTGTGCACCTCTCGTGCAGCTGTCTACCTGAATACCCCCACTCCTGTGCAGGCCAAACTCCAACTCACTAAATTATGCTTCCTTTTTTTCAGATACGAGATCCTGCGGCAACATTTGGCTGCTTTCTAGAGTTGTGTCAGCACCCACAAAAAACTCTCTTGGTGTCCTAGGGCCAGCAGCCCCAGAGGAAGAGACCAGGTGCTTCTCCCTGAGTCTGGAGTTCCTCTAGTCAGACCCTGTAGACCCCCTGGATCTGGGTGCTACACATTCATTCCACAAAGATGTCCTGAGTGCCCTCTATGGGTCAGATCCTGGCATGGACAGGGAGACAAGCACTGAATATTCACAGTATGTTCCCTCTACACACTCACAGACCAGGGTTGGAAGACATGCACACAACCAAACATAATCAAGGGAAGCACAGGGGCTTGAGAGAGCAAAGAGGACAGACAGGTGCCTGGCCAGGCTGGAAGCATCAGGGACGACTTCTCAGAAGAGGTCATGGCTGACCTTTGTCTTAAAATATGAAGAAGCCTCATACCCACTAGATTGGCTAATACTAATTTTAAGAAGAAGGAAAAAAACAGACATTAAGTGTCTGCAAGGATGTGAAGAAACTGGAATCCTTGTGCATTGCTGGTGGGAATGTGAAAGTGTATGGTCACTATGGAAAACAATACAGTAGTCTCTTAAAAATTTTTAAATGGAATTACCATATGATCCAGCAATTCCACATCTAGGTATTATCTAAAGGATTGAAAGTAAGATCTCAAAAAGCTATGCATACACCCATGTTCATAGCAGCATTACTCACAACAACCAAAAGGTGGAAGCAACCCAAATTTCCGTTGATAGATAAATGGATACACAAGGTGGTATCTACAATGGAATATGAGAAAAATTCTGACACATGCTACAACACGAATGAATCTTGAGGGCGTATTGCTAAGTAAAATAAAGCAGTGACAAAAAGACAAATACTATATGATTCCACTGTTATGCAATACCTAGAGTAGTCTAATGCATAGAGAAAGTAGAATGGTGGTTTATGGATGCTAGGGAAATAGGATGGAGAGTTGTTGTTTAATGGAAACATAGCTACAGTTTGAGATGATGAAAGAGTTCTGGAGATGGCTGATGATGGCTGCACAGAGACGTGAATGTATTAATGCCACTGACCTACACATTTAAAAATGGTAAAAACGGTAAATTTTATGTTATGTATATTTTACTATAATTTTTAAATAAATAAATAAAAACGAACAGGAATCTCCATCCAAGGGAGAGGGTTTCCAAAAGAAAGATGGTAATAAGCCCCTCTCGCTGCTTCTAAGGAACTCAGAGTTAGGAGGGCAGAAACACCTGCCCTTGGAGTGAGCAGGAACACCCTGCAGGGACAGCCGGGAAGGAGCCCAGGCTGTCAGTGAGCCTTCAGAGTTCTCAGACTGACCTCCTGAACTTTCGGGGCTCACTCTGCTTTGCTCTACCCACATCTGCCTGCCCACAGAGGTTCTGCCCCACCACGGCAGCCCCCGGAAAGAACAGTGCAGCATCCAATGGGACCAGCAGATGCAGGCAAGTGTGAAAAAATACAGAAATCAAAAGTAAAAGTAGAAACACCCCTGGGTCGAGGTCAGGAGAGGGTAGCTGGTTGGGCCAGAATGAGAAGTGTAAGTCCCGCCCCACTATAGCCCACAAGAGCTACACTCCCTAGGAGTTAAAGGTAATCCCCTGCCCACCCTCGGGAGACAAAGCCAATAGAGCCGAGTCTTCCCATAGAACAAATGGAGATTCATGGGGAATGTCTCACAGCTTCATTGCCTGGCTCCCCAAGAAGGCTGATGGCAGCTGGGAGCTGTCATCTCTACCTAGCACTCTCCATGTCTCTGTGGGTCCCAGGAGTACACAGATCTTGCAGGCAGAGAGAGGATGTCAGCCCCATGCATTCTGCTGATCACACATTCTGTGACAGTAGGCCAGGAACAGGTCAGGGAACTGGAAGGGTACCAAGGCTCACAGCACTGAATCGCATCCTGCCAGCAGAACCAAGGCTCTCCCCCACCACCCTTGTTGGGGACTGCCCAACACCTTCAGCTCACCTCAACCCTTGCCCCAGCTCCATTAGGGGTTCTTTCTATTCCTCAAAGTTGCCAAGCCCTTCACAGCCTTATGGCCTTCATATTTGCTGTCTCCTCCACCAGGAATGCTGCTACCCTATCCCAAGACTGGCTCATGCTCACCCTTAGGCTTCCCAGACCACCCAGCTATTCTCTCTAGCATCTCCTGCTCCTTCGCTCCACAGAGTTCACCACTCTCCACAATTAACCACCCCACTTACACTGTCTCTGTTTATTCACCTGCTTGTTTGCTGCCTGTCTCCTCCTACTAGCATATAGTTCTATGAGGGCCAGGGCTTATCTGTCATTTTTGGCCTAGCACCCAAATTCAGCACTGGGCACATAGAAGTCAAAGTATTTGTAGAATAAATTAACAAATGAATATTGGCTGCCGGGTACTTTTGCACCTATGGTCTCATTTGATCTATCAGGAAATTTCTTTGAAATTGGAATTACTGTCCCCACTTTATAGATGGGAAAGTGAGCACCAGGAGACTAACTGCTAGTCACACAGCAAGGCAATGACAAAGCTGGAATTCAATGCCACATCTGTCTGAGGGTCCTGCAGAGCCCACAGGGGTCATAAGAGCAAATGAAACAGAGTATGTGTGTGCATGTGTGTGAGGGCACGAGTGCCCCTAGGCCTGAACATGGCTTCACCCCACAGGTCCTGTAGCTCTAAGAAGAGAAAGACCTCATCTTTTTCATTTTTGTGTCCAGGGCATCCCACAGGGCTGTCAATAGAACTTCGGTAAAAGTTTGCTGAACTAATTGCAAACTCAAGAGTCATGTATATGTGAGGTATCATTTTTCAAGTTCCTCTGTTTTTCTGCATGTGTATGTCAAGGGATATGAATGTATCTGAATCTCTAAAGATTAGGCTAACAATAAAAGTTAAGGGTTAAAAAATAAATGTACATACATAGAGGGCAAGAGGCCTGGAACCAACACAAGCTTCTGATGTCTCTTCAATGGCTATACACACTTCCTGTCTGGGCCTCTCCATCCTGCCTACTCTGTCACCTCTCTACAGGAAGATGGTGTCTGTGTGTCTGGGTGGGCGGAGTCTTGTGTGTGAATCTGAGGTAGTCTTTTCATGTGTTTGTGTGTAGACCTGTGTATGATGTATTGCTGGGACTATTTATGGCTGTGAATCTACATGTAGCGCTGAGTGAGTGTGTGTGTGTGTGTGTGTGTGTGTGTGTGTGTGTGTGTGTGTGTTTCCTGCCTTTTCCGTCACACTGACTATACACTCCTGATGAGAGTGGGCTCATCACCGACCACTTCCTGTGTGTCCTATACAACCGACTAATTTGTTATTTCACAGCAAGTGAGCTCAGGATTCACCTTTCCCCTAGCTCCCTGTCCACATGGCCCCCCAGCATCACAGTGATGAGTGCCTGGCCCAGACAGCACAAAGGAGACAGCCCCACTCCTCCACTGCGTACCTGTCTAAGCTCCCTCCATCCTCCTTGGACCACTGATACCCCACCCTGAAAAGGCAGCCCAAGTTCTCATGGGTCTACTCAGGATGGCTTGCAGTCGCCAGCTCCCATTCAGGCCCCTACAGAGGCTGGTTCTCCCCACCCCCTTGGCCCTCCATCCACTCATGCAGGGCACGTCCTGTGGTCAGTGCAGAAGGAGGAACTGCCTGCAGAGCCCCCAACACTGGCTGCCTCTGTCTTCACCAACAACCGTGGACTGTTCCAGCCCCCAAAACGCTTCCGTGGCTTTGTGTCCATTAAAAGCACAACCTTGCTCAACCAATTAATGAAGCACCTTCCTTCCCACAATTCTTAAATTTCCTCAGAGGCAAACGTAAAGTGTATACAATTATGCAGCCAATTTGATAAAGGAAAGCTTAGATCTTTAATAATTCATAATTATTAAAGAACATCCTATGAAAGAATTGTTTAATTAAAATACAACAATTGGATTAAGACAAATAAAAAGGAAAAAAGCGGGAGAGATCACAATTGTTAATTCAGAACTAAATAAATATCCTCCACTTGAGATTCCTTAAATACTTTCTTAGCGTCCAGATAAACTTGTTTAGAATGCAAATGAATTCTAGCTTTAAACATGTCTGAAAAATGAGCAACCATGCTTTGACTAACTTTTTGTCTCCTTGCAGACTTGTCCCAGAGAGTACTGGAACTCGAGCTCTGAAGCAGTGACTGTTCCTCCAAGACAAAGGTGGGAGTGCTGGGAAAAACTCTGGCTTAACAAAGGGCCTTTAATATTTGAGGGCAGGCCAGAGCACAGCCTTCTGCTTCTGGGGAAATGGAATAGACATCCTTTTCCCTATTCTTCCCACTAGGTACAATTAAAAACCCCAAACATTATATAGAAAACAAACATAAGGAAAATATGAACAGTGGAGAGAAGTCAGACCAGCTTAGGACCTGAAAACTTAAGAAACATGGTAATGAGCTCCCTGAATTTTCTTTTTGCTTCATATACTCCAAACTTGGAGCTGAAGAGTTGACAAACCAGAAACACCAACAGGCACAGGCAAAAACAAAAAAAAGTTTTAATAAAAATTTAAAAGCCTGCTCTCTCCAGCCAAAGGTCTAGGAGAGGGGCAACCTAACAAGACGGAAAACTTTTAGATAAAACCACTCTCCTCCAGACAAAAAACACAGAACAAAGTATAGCCCCACACTCACCCAAACCAGCAAAAATGCAGTGGGAAGCCTAGAGATCTACCTTCACCAGGCTGTAACAAGTTCTCTTTCCCCTACAGGCTGATGTCAGAGGCTTAGCGGAGAATCAGGACTTTGACCACCACCCAGAGAAAAAGAGGTCAACCCACCTAGGGTGTCAGTACACGTGGGGAGTAGGAACAGGCCAAAACTTCCACATCTGACCTTTAGTGACATCCTGATACCACCTCAGGTATAAACAAAGGCCAAGAGGAGAACCTAGACTTTACTCTCCCTTGGTAGTAATGAGATAGCAGCCCCCTCTGCAGAGTAAAGTCAGATGAAACCAGCAAAAACAAAAAGTTTAAGACCCAGAGCTTTATCATGTAATACCCCAAAATGTCTAGGATTCAAGTAAAATCATTCTTCATACCAAAAACTAGGAAGAACTCAAATTGAATGAAAAAAGACAAGCAATAGATTCCAACACCGAGATGATGAAAATGTTAAGAACAATCTGGCAAAGATTTTAAAGCAGCCATCATAAAAATGTTTCAATGGGCAACTGTGAATACACTTAAACAAATGAAAAAATGGAAAGTCTTGGCAACGAAATATAAGCTATAAAGAAAAACCAAATGGAAATTTTAGAACTGAAAAATATAATAACTGGAAAAAAAAAAAGAAAAGAAAAGCTCAGTGGAGTTTTCAACAGTAGAATGGAGGGAAGAGAGGGGGAAAAAAATCAGTGAACCAAAAGGTCGAATAATAGAAATCACCCAATCTAACAATGAAGGTAAAATAGACTGAAAAAAAAAGAAAAGAAAAGAAAAGAACATTGTGGGACTCTTTAAAAAAAAAGAAGAAGAAAAAAGATTTAACATTCAGTCCTGGAAGGAGAAGAGAAAGAGGGTGGGGCTGAAAAAGTACTTGAAGAAATAATGGCTGAAAACTTCTCAAGTTGGGCGAAGGATGTAAATCTATAGATTCAAAAAGCTAAGTGCACCTCAGATAGGAAAAGCCCCCAAAAATCCATATCAAGACACACATCATAGTCAAACTTCTGAAAACTAAAGACAAAGAAAAAAATTATATAAGGCAGTAAGAGATAAACAGCACCTTACCTACAGGGGAAAAACAATTTGAATGACAGTAGATTTCTCATCAGAAGCATGGAGGCCATAGGGAAGTGACACAACATTTTTCAAGTGCTGAAAGGAAAGACCTGTCACCAAGAGTCTTATATCCAGTAAAAATATCCTTCAGAAACAATGGAAAAATAAAGATATTCTCACATGAAGAACCGCTAAAAGAATTTGATGCTAGCAAATTTAAATGAAGAATTACTAAAGGAAGGTCTCTGAACAGAAAGGAAATGATAAAAGAAGGTACCTTAGAATATCACAAAAGAAGAAAGAATACAGTAAGCCAAAATATGACTAAATACAATATACTTTCCTTCTCTTCTTAAGCTTTCTAAATTATGTTTAAAGCTTGAAGAAAAATTATAACACTGTCTGATGTAGTTCTAAAGGTATATAGAATAAATATGTAAGAAAAGACAATTATATATTATAAACGGAAAAGGTAAAAAGATAAAGGGTGGTGAAGTTGCTACACTTCACTTAAACCAGTAAAATGTCAACACCAGTAGTCTGTGACGTGTGTG
>NW_011888801.1:11665312-11669067 GCF_000151845.1 Pteropus vampyrus
AGATGATGAAAATGTTAAGAACAATCTGGCAAAGATTTTAAAGCAGCCATCATAAAAATGTTTCAATGGGCAACTGTGAATACACTTAAACAAATGAAAAAATGGAAAGTCTTGGCAACGAAATATAAGCTATAAAGAAAAACCAAATGGAAATTTTAGAACTGAAAAATATAATAACTGGAAAAAAAAAAAGAAAAGAAAAGCTCAGTGGAGTTTTCAACAGTAGAATGGAGGGAAGAGAGGGGGAAAAAAATCAGTGAACCAAAAGGTCGAATAATAGAAATCACCCAATCTAACAATGAAGGTAAAATAGACTGAAAAAAAAAGAAAAGAAAAGAAAAGAACATTGTGGGACTCTTTAAAAAAAAAGAAGAAGAAAAAAGATTTAACATTCAGTCCTGGAAGGAGAAGAGAAAGAGGGTGGGGCTGAAAAAGTACTTGAAGAAATAATGGCTGAAAACTTCTCAAGTTGGGCGAAGGATGTAAATCTATAGATTCAAAAAGCTAAGTGCACCTCAGATAGGAAAAGCCCCCAAAAATCCATATCAAGACACACATCATAGTCAAACTTCTGAAAACTAAAGACAAAGAAAAAAATTATATAAGGCAGTAAGAGATAAACAGCACCTTACCTACAGGGGAAAAACAATTTGAATGACAGTAGATTTCTCATCAGAAGCATGGAGGCCATAGGGAAGTGACACAACATTTTTCAAGTGCTGAAAGGAAAGACCTGTCACCAAGAGTCTTATATCCAGTAAAAATATCCTTCAGAAACAATGGAAAAATAAAGATATTCTCACATGAAGAACCGCTAAAAGAATTTGATGCTAGCAAATCTAAATGAAGAATCACTAAAGGAAGGTCTCTGAACAGAAAGGAAATGATAAAAGAAGGTACTTTAGAATATCACAAAAGAAGAAAGAATACAGTAAGCCAAAATATGACTAAATACAATATACTTTCCTTCTCTTCTTAAGCTTTCTAAATTATGTTTAAAGCTTGAAGAAAAATTATAACACTGTCTGATGTAGTTCTAAAGGTATATAGAATAAATATGTAAGAAAAGACAATTATATATTATAAACGGAAAAGGTAAAAAGATAAAGGGTGGTGAAGTTGCTACACTTCACTTAAACCAGTAAAATGTCAACACCAGTAGTCTGTGACGTGTGTGCGTGTGTGTGTGTGTGTGTGTAAAGAGAGATATATAGCAACCCCTTCAAAAAATAGGCAAAAGATATACTTAAAACCTCTATAGATTAATCAAAATGGAATGCTAAAAAATGTTCAAGTCACGCAGAGGGAGGCAGGAGAACAAAAGGAAACAGAAAAACAAAAACAGAAAACAATAAATAAAATGGCAGATTTAAGCTTTATCATATCAATAATGACATTAAATATAAGTGGTCTAAATGTAACAACTAAAAGACAGAATTAGCATAATAGATTAAAAACCATTAGCAACTATAGGCTGTATTTATAACAGATTTGTTGTAGGAACATCATCTCTATATAACAATATAGAGGTTAAAAGTGAAAGAATGAAAAAGCTGTATCATGCAAACATTAATCAAAAAATAGTAAGAGTGAAGACTTCAGAGCAAAGAAAATTACTAGGGACAGAAGAGACTTTACATAATGATAAAAGGGTCAATCCATGAAGAAGACCTAGTAATCCTTAATGTGTACACAACAAACAACAGAGCTATAAAATATGTAAAGAAAACTGATAGAACTGAAAGGATAAATATTCAAATCCACAATTATAACTGGAGACTTAGACACATTTCTCTCAACAACTGATAAAACAATTAGCAAGAATGTGAAAGTGCCTAACAGTACCATCAACCAACAGGAGCTGATACATATTTATAGAATACTTCACTCAACAACAGCAGAATACACATTACTTTCATGTGCCCAGAGAACACATACCAAAACAGACCATATCTTGGGCCATAAAATAAATGTCAACAATTTAAAAGAACAGAAATATAACTGAGTACATTCTCTGATCATAATAGATCAAACTAGAAATTAATAACAGAAAAATAACAGAAAAATCTCTAAACACTTGGAAACCAAACAACAGATTACAAAGTAGTCCATAGGTTAAAGAAGAGTCTCAAGGAAAACCAAAAAATACACTTAACTGAATGAAAATGAAAATATGGCATACCAAATTTGTAGGACATGGCTGAAACGGCAATGAAAGGAAAATTTATAAAACTAAAAGCATTTATTAGAAAAGACGTAAAGTCTCATATCAATAAACTAAGCTCCCACCTAAGGAATCTAGAAAAAGAAGAGCAAAATAAACCCAAAACAAGCAAAAAGAAGAAAATCATAAAGATAAAACTCAAAATCAATGAGGTTTAAAACAAAAAAAAAGTAGTAAAGATAAATAAAAAAAAGAGTTAATTCTTTGAAAAGATCAATAAAATTGACAAAACTCTAGCAAGACTGACAAAGAAAAAAGAGAAGACACAATTAGCAATATCAATAATGAAACACGGGATATCACCAAAGACCTGCAGACATCAAAAAGATAATAAGAAATACTGAGAACAGCTCTATTCATCTAAATTTGACAACTTAGATGAAATAAACCAATTCCTCAAAAAGCACAAACCACAAAATTAACCCAATATGAATTAGATAATCGGAAAAGCCCCATAACTAAAAAGAAAATTGAATTCATAATTTTAAATCTCCTCAAAAAGAACTCTTCAGACCCAGATGATTTTACTGAAAAATTCTACCAAATGTTTAAAAGTGAATTATCACTTATTTTATACACTCTCTTTCCAAAAATAGAAGAGGAGGAAATACTTCCCAATTCATTTTATGAGGCTAGTATTACCCCGATACCAATCAGACAGTACAAAAGAAGAAAACATTAGACAAATAATCAAATGTATATAGATGTATAAATCCTCAACAAACTGTTAGGAAATGAAATCCAGTCGTATATAAAAAGGACTATACAACACAACAAAATGGGGCTTATTCCAGGGATGTAAGCTTGTCTCAATATTTGAAAATCAATCAGTGTAATAATAATAATCTACCATATTAACAGGTTAACATGATCATGTCCATCAATGCAGAAAAATAATTTCACAAGTTTCAATATTCATTCATGATAAAAACTCTCAGAAAAAGGAATAGAGGGACTTCCTCGACTTGACAAAGAGCTTCTACCAAAAAACCTACTGCCAACATCACATTTAACAGTGGAAAAAAATGAATGCTTTCCTCTTTCATTTGTTACTTATTTGATAGGGAACAAAGCATGAATATCTGTTCTCACCACTCTTATGCAACATAATACTGGAAGTTTCAGCTAATGCAAAAAAGCAAAAAATGGAAATACAAGGCCTACAGATGGAAAGGGAAGAAATAAAACTGGCCCTGTTCACAGATGACGTGATGTAAAGATCCAGGGATTTTTCAGACAACCAAGGGATGGAAAGACAAACTACAGACCTGGAGAAAATATTTGCAAAACACCTATCTGACAAAGGCCTACCACCTGAGAATATAAAGAACTAGCAAAACCCAATGGTAAAAAAAACAAAAACAAAAAACAAAAACAAAAAAACAAAAAAAACCCCACACAATTCAATTAGAAAATGGGCGAAGAGAAATAAAGAGAAATTCCACTGAACAGAAAATATATGGATGGCAAATAAGTGCATGAGAAGATGTTCAACATCATTAGCCACTGGTGAGATACAAATTGAAACCTC
>NW_011888801.1:11670097-11685816 GCF_000151845.1 Pteropus vampyrus
CCCCCAAAATGACAGAAACAAGCAGCCCAGTTCCTGAGCTTAAGTGGCTCGTGGCATGGGAGGAAGGAAGAATAAAAGGTAGCTGGATCATCCTCCCAGAAGACCACTTCTCCCAAGCGTCCTGATGGCAAAGGAAATGCTCCATGGCATTTCATTATGGCCACTGTCTTTTGTTGCCCATCTCAAGAGGCGGGAGGCATGAGGCTGGGGCCATGAGAGGGAGATGATGGCAGAATTACTCAGTTCTGAGGGCAAGCACTGGCTCACAAATACACTAGCTGGATAATGACTTGTGAGGCTGGGTCACTCTGGGAGGTACTTTCCAGCCTAGCCATAGACTCTGAATGTGCCAGACTGAAAGGATACCAAGCCAGCCTCTTATCCAGGGTAAGATTTGGGGAACTTTAGTTTTATAAGATTTTCTGGGGAACCTTAGGTTTATAAGATTTTCTGGGGAAAGGGATTCAATGGTTAAATTTGTTTGGAAAGCACTGTGATTTGCCTACCCTTCTTGACAATTCATAGTGCACGTTAGCATATTAAAAGCACTGAAAATCTTACATAAAGACTCTGATTAACTTTGTTTAAGCCAACATTTCACAATTTGATCGGCCAGAGAACTCTATTGCCATGCAACTTCCTGTTTGATTAGAAGAAACACACTTTGAAAAATGGTGATCTACACCTAACTTCCACTGGATTCAAGAGACCCAAAAGAATGGTCACCAGCCTCCGCTTAGACACATGCCACAGTGAGGTGCTCACCATCTCACTAAGCAGCCCCTTCTACCAGTGTGCAGCACAGTAGGCATGGTTCAAAGAAAGAGCAAAGGCTCTGGAGAAAAACAGTCATGTTCTTGAATTCAGCTATGCTACAAGAAGCAGCTATGGAGCCTTAGGCAAAATTAATAAATGCTCTATTTCCTCATGTGTAAATGAGCTAATAATGCTTGCTTTACATGGTAGTTATGATTCCTGAATAATAATAATAATGATAATATCAACCCTTATTGACCACTTACTATAGGCCAGGTACTATGCCTGGTGGTCTCCCATTCTAAGGGCAGACATTCCTAGGGTCAGAGGAGGAAGCAGAGGCTCCAAAATGGTAAAGAACTCCCCAACGTTACCATCAGCGCTGGTAATTGGCTAAGCTGAAATCTAAATCCAGATTCATCCAACACCTATGTTTGTACACTTAAACAGGGCAAATGGAAAAGTGCCCATCATGCAGTGGATGCTCAGCAAATATTCTGTTCCTTCTCAATTCTAACTTGCCAAAGCCCTGTTAAGAATGCAGTGCCTGGGTTGAAGCAATGCACCTGGATGTGCCCTGGTCAATCCAAGGACACTAGGGCTTTCATCTGCTAATGGTGCCTCAGCTCTGCTGAGCTCCTGTGGAGCCTTCCAAGGCTGCCTGCAGGAAGCCTGGGCTGCTTGACCCAGCCCAGCCCTTGTCCCATGAAAGTAGTCATCTTGATCCTCCAGAAATCAAAGTGTTAATTTGGGCTATAACAAATAGTGCCAAATAAACACTCCGGTAGATATGTTTTCGTGGAAGTGTGTCTTAATCAGTTTGAGATCCTCTAGCAAAATAGCACAGACTGGATGGCTTAAACAACACTTAAGCACTTATTTCTCACAGTTCTGGAGGCTGGGAAGTCCATGATTAAGGTGTCAGCTAATTCAGTTCCTGGCGGGAGCCCTCTTCCAGGCTTGCAGAGGGCTGCATTCTGTCTGTACCCTCACATGATGGAGAGAGGGAGCGCTAGTCTCTTCTACTTCTTGTAAGAAAACTAATCCCATCCTGGGGGATCCACCCTGGAGACCTCATCTCAGCCTAATTACCTCCCAAAAGCCCCACCTCCAAATACCATCACATTCAGATTAAGACTTCAACATATGAATGTGGGGAGCATGCAAACATTTAGTCCATAAGAGTGTTTCCGAAGGACATATTCTCATGAGTGGAGTGAACAGATAGGAGAATTTTTAATTAAAATAAATATTGCTAAACCGCCATCCAAAATATTTATATCAATTTACACTCTCATCAATAGTGTATGAGAGGGAACATTTATCTATAACTTCTATGTAACTGAAATAGAAAAGTATCCAAGAAACATTGCTAAATTTAAAAACCAAAAAAGCAAATACATATTTTGACCCAACCATTGAAAACAAAGAATAAACTGTAATTACATGACACTGAATGTGTTGGGAAAGGTAGATATGTACTAAACTCTTGATGGTGATTATCTTCAAAGGGTGAGAGACAAGGCCTTGTTCACTTCCAGTTGCATGGGGATTGATCATAACTGAAGTGTATATAACTGTCTCTTTAGTTTCTAAGCAGAAGAAAAAGATTCAAGTTACATTTAAAGAAAAAGAGAAAGTGAAAAGAAATTAAATGTGACACAAAACCAAAAAAATCCAGATATGAAGAAAACGCAATGGAGGGTTTATCATCAGAAACCATCCCCTTGTTTTCTACAATATGAATTTTAGATGATAATACTACATAAGAAAGCAGTTTCTTGCTCCAGCTTTGCTAACCATGGTACCTTTATTCCAGGAGCATCCAGGTCAATGCAGTTACTACGCTATTGTTCCAATAGAAAAGGAATGAATGTTTACTATTAAATGATGATTTTAAATCATCCATATTCATTCCATCCTAACACAACCATTATTAACATTTTTGCTTAAATTCCTTCTAGATTTGGTTTTATGCAAATATCCCCAGGGTATCTTACATAGTTGTAATAAAATGTTATGTGCAATCTTGTGATTTGCTTTTCCCCTCATGCAATTTGGTAAACATTTGTGGAATGGTGGCAGGTATGATACTCGATCACTTGTCTATGCTAGTTTCCTTAACCATTCCCATAGCATGGTGTTTTAGATTATCGCCAGCTGTTTTGAATTACGTTGTGCATAAAATTTTCTGGGTAATTAGGATAACCCCTTAGGAGAGATTCCTAGAAATGAAATTATTGGGTCAAAGGGTATAAACATTTTTATGGTTTAGGTACTCATTACTAAATAATCTTCCAGAAAGTTCTCATCAGTGTACAGCAAAGGCAAGTAAGTGTTCATTTTACCAAAGTCTCACCAGCATTGGGTGTTCTCTAACTGAGTGGTGAAAAATGGCTTCCTGTCTTAATTTGCTTTGCTTTGATTACAACTGAGGTTTTAGTGGTTTTCCATATGTTTGTTAACAAGCTACATTTTCTCTTGTGATTTGTTTGTGTTCTCTGCGCATTTACCTACTGAGAATGATTAGCATCATATTTAAGTTTCGCTAAGCACTCTCTGTCACTCCTCTGCTATAACTCCCCTATTTACTAACTGCCATTGATGCCCATTTCAAATACTAATAGTTATGAAATTTATATATGAGATATATAAAGCACTCAACAAAAGAACACTCTGGTTTGATTTTTATAACAGTCCTATTTGTAGAACTAAAGAGATTTGTAATCCCCATTTTACAGAGCAGAAAGCAGAGGTCTAAAGTGATTAGATCGGCTTTTTCATACAACCACTAACTAGTAGGACTGGGATCAGAATGTGTCCTTCAATTTCAGGAGGCAATGTAGCAGAGTGGCTAATAAGTCCAGGTCTGGAAATAAGCTCTGCCTTGACCACCTGTACCACCTTGAACAAGTGATAATAGCAGGGATAATAGCAGCAATTTCCCCCAGAGCAGGTGAAGTGTCCAGTGAGATTGTGAACATGCAAAGCTGAACACAGGGCCAGGCTCACCATAACTGCTCTCTATATAAATTGTTCATTTCATAAACACTTGCTGATGACCTTGGAGGTCACTCTGCTGGGCCCTAAGAATATAGTGATGAGCAGAAGTTCATAGTCTGTCAGGGACAACAGACAGACACACCGCTAACTGCCAATCCTCATGGCAGAGCCCTCACAGAAGCGCATACAAGGGGCTCAGCAGCCACCACCCAAGCACCCTGTCCCTTCACCAAGGCAGAATCTATCGCTTGAGGTCAAATTCATCTTCTTGAAGTTTCACCTTTGAGCGGTCTGACTCCACCAGCCCAGTGTCACCCATTAGGGGTCATCAGACCAAACAGAATGACACTCATAAATTTTCCCACATCCTATCCATCGAGCTCTCCCTCCAAGCTTCTGCCTTCAGCAGAAGGAGCCTACGTTTTTCCTGACAAGTGCATCTGTGATCTTCTCTGCTCAGAGGCTCTGTCATCCATCCTCAGGGTCTGACCACTTCAGAATCTTCAGAGAGCTGTCCCTCATGGGTCTCAGTGCACAGAAGCCACTTGCAACCTAAGGTGGCACAGGGCAGCCACAAGTGTCCCCAAGGCTTCACACTGTACCCGGCTCCTGGGGAGCAGGGAGGGGTATATGGGGCTGACTTTTTGTACCCCTGATGGACTAGGCTCTAATATGATCATTTATTCTGACACTACATGGACTCTGATGCAGAGAAATGCCAGAGCCTGGTAATTGGCATGGTACAGAGGCATTATGGGAACATATGACCTTTAGGTCAAAGAGATTCTGGCTCATCAGATTGCTCCAGACAACAGAGGGCCTCTCCATTCCTCAATGCATTTTCTCTGAAACCAAAATTAAAACAGATCTTGCTTCAAAGGTATATTATGCAAATTATTGCAATCATGTGCGTAACTGAGGCTCTGACTCTCCCAACAGCATTCAGGCTATAGACTAATAAGACCCATCAATTACTGAGTACTTCCTGTGTGCAGGACTGCACTTTGCATGTCTCATACATCATCTCGATAATTTCTTAGCATAACCCCATTTAATCAGTTAGCCAATTATTTACTGAGCATTTTTCTAGATGCCGGAGATATAGTAGTAAACAAAACATATAAACATCCCTGCTCTGGTGAAACTTACATTCCAATGAGGAAGACATAAAATAAATAAGATAAATAAATAAAATGTATAATAAGTTATACCAGTATGAGTGTTGAGGAAAACAATAAAATAGAGAGAAAGGATAGCAAAAGTCAAGCTAAGGGTTAAAGTTTCAGTAGGTTGGCCAAGGAAGGCCTCTCTAGGAAGGTGATCATTTTGATTACTGGTAATATTCACTCTTCAACCCTACGGGTGGCATAAACTACACAGATTCATTTGCTTTAGCAAATGGATGTTAACAGACGTTACACAAACAAAAGCTTGAAATGTGCTAGTGTGGGCATTTGCCTTCTTATGCTTCTGCTATGGCCAAAAGAGTGTCCCTTAGGTAGCTGCTGTTCCTCCAACCTCAGTCCCACCTGACATGCCAGGAAACAGATCCACAAGTACAAATAGAACCTATCAAGTCTAGCCTAGATGAGCCACCCCAGTCAGCCTGCAGAGATGCATGAGATGCTGGATGCCAGTGAAATATTGTTACACAGCATTATGTGGTCATCAGTGACTGACAGAGGGACTTTTGAGTAAAAACCTTAAGGAAGTGAGAGAAGGAGCTATGCAACTATATGTCAGGAGACTATTCCAAGTAGATAAGAGAACAAGTGTAGAGATCATATGTGGGGGCCCACCTGGCATATTCAAGGGACAGCACAGAAACTTGTGTGGCTGGAATAGAGAGAATAAGGAGGAGGTCAATAGGAGATAAGGTCAAAGAGATGATGAATGGCTGGATCAAGTAGCACTTTAGAGGTTGAATGATCATATAATTTATCATCTAAAACAGAACTTGTTTTTAAATTTGAAGTATAATTTACATATAGAAAGATACATTCTTTTTAGTATATAATTCTGTGAGTTTGATGAACTTAGTCATGTAACCAATACTATAATGAAGATAGAACAGTTTCATCACCTAAAACAATTCTCTGTGCCCTTTATAGTTAATGTCCCTGCCCCAGCCCTAGACAACACTGAACGGTTTTTTGTCCCTATAATTGCCTCTGTTTTCAACATCATTAAATGGACTCATGGAGTACAAAGTCTTTTGAGTCTGGCTCTTTCACTTGGCATATACTTTTGAGAATCATCCCATGATGCTGTGCTAATCGGTAGGTTGTTCCTTTTCAATGCTGAATTATATCCCATTGTGTGGATGTACCACAGTTTGTTATTCATTCACCAACTGAAGGACATCTGGGTCGTTTCCAGTTTGGGGCTATTATGGATAAGGCCGCTATATGTATTGGCATACAGCAAATCAGAACAATTTTGAGAGTAAATTATTCCTCTGGGTGTAGAGAAGTGTAAATGGGAACCACCCCATGCAGACTGGAAAGCATGTTTACCTGATTCAGGTCAAGACTCTGGCTGTACCCAGTGAGACAGGAAGCTATGGGAAGATTTTGAGCAGAAGAATGACAAAATCAGCTGACATTTTTTAGCAAGATCACTCTGGCTACAGGCCCAAGGACAGAAGCGGGAAGGCCAATTAGCAGGCTGTTGTCTTAACAATGCTGGTTTAGACCAGAGAGGTGGCCACTGCAGTGTGACGAATAATCAGATTCCAGATATGCTGAAGGTAAAGCTGACAGAACTATTGAAAGATTAATTACAAAATATGAGAGAAAGAAGCATCAAAGACAACACTAAGATTTTTGACCTGAGCAACTGAAGATAGGGTGTTCAGCCCATTTTACAGAGAAGGTCATCTCAGGCTTATAGAGGATGAGACATTTGCTTGTGGTTACCCAGCAAGAGGGCAGAGCCAGGACTGAAGTTTCAGCAGCTTGGTATCACCAAACCATTTGCCTCATGTTGGAGGGAGAAGCATATGTTCTCCTCCTAAGGAGAAACTGCATGTCAGAATTCCTCTGTATGTGATCCTGAAAGCACAAAAGTACCCCAGTCCAAGAGAAGCCCTGCTCAGGAGAGCTGTCAGGAAGCCTCGAGGGAGGGAGCTAGGCCTTCCCCTGGACTATCCACAGCTAGAATACGAACCCCTGGGGATGGGCAAGGGAGTAGGGTATGAAGTAAAAACAGGCAAACAGGAGAACTAGCATGCCTGCCACACTCCACATTCACTAGCCCCCTGAGCTCAAGTGCATCGTTGAGTAGGACAGCCAGGAAAGAGGCAATGCTAGAGTCAGCCGCCACTCTGCCACCTGAGGCCATACACAACAGCCTGGCTCCTTCTGAGGCCAAAGGCTGAAGCTGGCCCTGAATTCCCCCACAGGGCCCAGTTGGGAAATTTTAGATACCTCGGCAGTGCCGGGTTAGCCTGTGATAAAGGCCATAGCCCCTTGCCTAACCACAGGCCTCAGCTCAGTACCTGGGGCTGATTCACTGTTTACTACTCTAGCACATCCCCAGTCCATGGGCTACCATCCTGGCTCATGTGCCCAGGCTCCCAAGGACAAGCATCAGCCATGAGAGCTGGGAGCCCACCTGGATAAGAAGTGACACTGTAACAGGAGCAAGAGGGAGGGGATTTCCACTGCTGGTCACATGACACCTCCCTTCCACAGTATTTCACATTCTTTCCCAGCCACGGTTCCTAAGAAAGGATATGCCCCACACCCCAAAGGTAACAAAGCAGAAGGCAGAGTCTCCCTGGTACACTGCCCACTTCCCTTGATCTCAACCATGTCACTGGAAGAGAGAAAATCATTACTAAGCACCGTTGGGCTGAGCCCTGCATACTGGGAAATAAATTAGTCATCCAATGACGGATACTGGGCACATCCCTCAGTGTTCCCACCCCTCATCTCTAGACATTTATCACAAATTGTTCATCTTGAACTTCAGAGAGACAGCTCCCTCTGCCGTACTTCTTTCATAAGCACCACTCTCTGGGGTGGTCCTCAGAGTCTATTCTGGCCACACACACATACACACACGTACACACACAGACACACGCACGCACACATACAAGCACACATAAACTGTAGTCTGTCCAGAGGTAAGTGGGAGCCCATTTCACAGGGTAAGGCAGCAGTCTCCAACCTTTTTGGCACCAGGGACCGGTGCTCCTATGAGAATCTAATGCCTTATGATCTGAGGTGGAGTTGAGGCAATGATGCTAGTGCTAGGGAGCAGCTGCAAATACAGATGAAGCTTTGCTAGCTTGCCTGCCACTTACTTCCTGCTGTGCTGCCCAGTTCCTAACAGGACACAGATTGGTACCGATCTGCAGCCCAGGGGTTGGGGACCCTTAGTGTAAGGCACCATCTCACTGCCTGCCTGATTCTTTTCAATACCATAGAGTTCACAAAAGCCGGCTTGGAGACACATGGACCAAACCTCAAAACTGCCATTCACTGGCTGTGTACCTTCGTGCAGGTTACTTAACTCCCAAGCCTCAGCTTCCTCACCTGTAAGATGACTCTCTCAGGTTATAAAGAATAACTATGCTCATGTATAAATGTGCCCGGCAGGTAGAAAGAGTTTATTCCTTTTACAAAGTTTCCAGGCAGCCCAGCTTAGAGCCTAGGGTGCACCTGGGAGCCCATGCCGTTCCAGACCTGCAAACCTCCTAGGCTCTGTGGGCAAGGCCTTGGCGAGTGCACGAGTGCCCAGACTCCCCTGTAAAGGCCCAATACAGGCCTCCCATTCCTATATCCTTTAACCTAAGCGGGGCACAGCTCATACCCATTTGCTTAGTGAGTACCTGGAGTCCCCTTCCAGGGAACAGTTCTCTACTACAAAGATGGCCCAGAGAGGGGTATGCCAACCACACTCAGTGCATCCCAAGGCCTCAAGGCCCAAGCCTAGCTGGCATCAGACAAGCAGATAGGGAGGGACAGCTCCTTTGTGTCCAGAAAACAGCTTATGCCATACAACAGAAGTAATCCTCAGCAAACTGAATGCCAGAGCCATCCATGTCTTCTTTGAGGAGACCAAGTTTATCCTCCATCCCAGGCTCTCAGGAAAACAAAGCTCTGCCTCTGTCCTTTCAGTTTCCAACACATGCCTTCCCTCAGGCTCACATTACATGCAGGTTCAGCTGAAATTCGGTCTGGACAACTTGCTCCCATGACCCTCTGGAGCCCAAGACAGTATGCTGAGCCTTTCCATGTGATCAATGGTTAAGCAGCATATTGGAAGGCAGGTGCAGGGCTGTGAGGCAGGAGGACAGGAGTGCAAAAAAAGAGCAACAAGAACAAATAAGACCTGCAGCAGGTGACAGGGCTGCAACAATTCCCGTGCCCCTGTGCACCTCCACTTGCTGCTGAGATTAATTTACCGTACAAATCAATCTTACCCACTTATGACTTCATGATTTATTCACGTAATCACACCTGAGTTTTTTTGAGGTTTTTTTTTTTTTTTAATAAACAGATTTACAGTTACTCTGAACTTCTGGATGAGGATTTTACACATTCCCTTCAGAAGTTGAAGGAGCACTTTCAATTTAAAGGACTGTGTTTTCATGAGAAGCATTACTCTCAATCCTGAGGAGAAAGCTGAATGACATGGGCAATGGGGCAGCTTTAATATGCCCAAGGAGACAGTGAGGGAAGAGGTCATTCTCAAGTCATTCCCAAGTCCAAAGGAGCACAGTGTGTGCCCATTGCCCCGGTGAGAAAGCTGAGACCCAGAAGGGTTGAATGCTCTGCCCAAAGTCCTGTGAGGGCAGTGTTGGTCAGAAGCATGTCTTCTCAACCACAGAGGCCCTGTTTGTCTTTGTGCATCATGCTGTCTCCCAAGAACACTGCAAATTTGCTCGCTGTTCTTACCTCCTGTGGCTCTCACTAGATTCTCAAGCTTGAGCATAACCTTACTAGGCACAAATCTAGATTGTCTGGGTAACATTTTCCTCAAGGAAAGCAAAGCACAAGGGGCCAGCTGCCCCTTACCAGTGGTGTCTGGGGCACATGGAGCCTTCATTCCCGATTCAGCAAGCACTTAGTAAGACCCTTCTGTGTGCCAGACAATGAGCTGGCACTGCAAAAAGAAAGGTGGCCATACTCCTTTCTGTAGTACAGATTAGAATCTAGTGGGCAGACCAACATTTGTCAAATAATCATATGACTGATGTATTATTCATAGAGTGAAACATGCTCTCTAAAAGAAAAGCATGGGTGCCATGCACATGTCTAATAGACCTCAGTTTGGTGGGACGGCTAGAATAGGCTGTCCCGAGGAGCAGTAATTGGGCTGAGATGCAAAGGATGATGGGCATTAGTGAGGTTTGCAAAGAGGGCACAGGAGCAGGGGGAAGGATGGGAGCCAAGACCAAGATGATGCCACTCAGCAGCCCACACCCTAAGCCTTCTGACCCACTTCTGGAAATTTCCCATCAGCAATAATCCAAGAAGAAAAATAAAACATAACACATTAAGATTTTCACTGAAACACTGTCCAAAAAAAAAAAAAATTGACGGAAAAAAGAAGAAACAGCCACAATGTCCAATAACAGGAAACATTAGGTAGGTTATGGAACATCAATTCTTCATCTCAATGCAATCATTAAAAATGATCATTAGGAAGGCTTTGCAACAACACAGGAAATGTTTATACCAGGATGCTAGGTCAAAAAAGCAGAACACAAAATTGCATCTAGATTATGAGTAACTCTATGTAAAATAGATGTGCATGTGGTCATAGAGGAATACAGACAATGAAAAAAGTGATTGGGCTAGGCAGTAAGGTTATGAAATTCTTCCTGATGTCATAATGCCTTTAAAGTAAGCATAATCGGTATAGGGTGTGAGGAGGGACCTGCCTTCAGGTATGGGGATAGGAGGAAGGACCTTCAGCCTGTAGATTATCCCTCCTTCCATCTGCTGGGCCTCTCCCTCTTCTAGGCAGGCAAGATACAAAACTTCAAGGGCATCTTCATGAGCTTCTGGGGGGCCCTTGAAGAACTCATCCACTCACCTCATCCTATCCAGGGCCCACATTCCCGCCGCTTGCTGTGAGGAAACACAGAAGTGGGCTGGAGCCCTGCAACCCTACCACAGCCCAAGTGCTTTTCTGCTCAAGACTGTCAATAGCTGGAATTATGTCATGATAACTATGACAGCTACAATGACCATGACTGGAAGGGTGTCCCTTGAAGTTGTGCAACATATGAGTAGCACAAGTGTTAGCAGTAACTCTGCAGAACAGCCTAGCCAGACTGCTAGTCCAAACCCTGGTCAGGTTACCTAACCTCTTTGCATCTCAGTTTCCTCAAATAAAATGGGGATAAGTTTTTTTTTAAACCTACTGGAATTGAGGGGATTCAATGAGACAGGACATAAAAAGTGCTCTGGAAATGCCTGGCCTGTGGTAAGCCTGAACAAGTATTATCTGTTATTACTGCCTGCTTGGAATGGAGCTTTGCCCACCAAATTGCCTTGTTCTCCTCTGGGACTGGAAACTTCCATTAGAAAAGGTATAGACACAAGCATGCACACACACATGCATATGTACATGTGCATACATACACAAGTGCATGCACATATACATGCACAGGCGATATTTCAGGACCCAGCTCTATCTCTGCTGAGGAAGCCTCTATGATGGAGCAGTGCCAGCCCTCACACCTGACCACCCGCACCAGACTCCCCTAGCCTTTTTCTCCATGGGATTGTTTACATTTTCTTATTTGCCTTACTGCTAGTCTTTCTGATGTCCCACATTCTTTGATTTGTCCGTCCTGTGTCTAACAGGGGAGGTCTTTGATCACTTTCAAAATTCTGACAGCACCTTTAGGAAAAGGCCCTGCATCAGAGGGCCCACAGGTGTCTGAGAGTCTAGCAGTTGGTTGCCTTTGATCACTTGGTTTTCCTGGGTTGTTTTAGGGCAGCTCGCACCACAGCTGGTTTTCATCAGTCTCCAGCCTGGCCCACTTCCCTCTCAGAGCCTCTTCCCTCCCTCCACGTCATTATCTGAGTTCTCACCTCTGCTCAGGCCTGAATGCTTCCCATGTCCAAGTAATCCAAATATTCATTCCAAGTTCCTTTCATTGTTCTTTTCTTCTGCTTTTCTCCTGATCCTTTTCTAAGCAAACATTCCTCCAGCCATGGCTATAGACTGAATGTCTTTCACAACGCATATTCGCCTTCCTGTTTATCTTGCTTCAAGATGGCTTCCCTCCTGTGTATGTCAAAACAACCATTCTCTTAACTCTAGCAAGGGCCTCTGCCTTACAGCTATCAGGACATGATGAATGAAAGGAGAAAGGAACAAATCTGATGTGCAAAGAGCAAGAGAAGCTGCCAAAATAATGCTGTGTAACAAACCATCCAAAGCTCAGTACAACCATCACTGTTCTCACAGATATGTGCGTTGATTGGGGCAGATCTGTTTGTCACTGCAAGTTTACGGGTCAGCTTAGTTGCTCTGGCCTACTCCTTATGTTTCTCATCCTCCCGGGACCAGTGGGTTATCCAGGACTTATTTTCTCTCTTCTTGAAGGTGAAGGTGGTAGAAACTCAAGAGTAGTGGAGACATCAATATCTCTTATGGCCCAGGCTAAGAACTGGCACATTGTCATCTCTGCCTACATGCTGTTGGCCAAAGAAAGCCACATGGCCAAACTCAAAGCCAAAGCACAGGAAGTATATTCCACCCCCATGAGGCCACAGCAGGGTATGATGAAGAATTGAGGGCAAACATTCAATTGACTATACCCACCTCTGCCCTTCAAGAGTTCCTCCTATAATGCAGAGGGAGAACAATGCATCAAGCACAATTGCAGCACAACATGGTTTTGCCCCAATCACTGGAGTCATTTGGGACCTGTAGTCATTTCAAGCCTGAAGATATCTGTCCTTTGTCTCATTCTTCCTATATCTATGTCCTATAAATTAGACTAGGCAGTTCTCACTCCATTAGACAGGTGGAGAAGAGGGGCTTGGAGGGATAAAGGAGATTGCCCAAGACACACTCAGCTGCTTCATTTCTCCACTATATTTGCATTTGGTGAAAGTGTTCGTATAAAAAAGGAAGTGGAGCTGGTGCACATAGCTTCCCAGGCTAAAAGAAACCAAAGTTGGACTGGTCCAATCAGTCTTGACATTTAAGCAGCTCAAAAAATTCAAACTGGTGGGAAGCACTCATGATAGGCACAGCCTTAATCTGCAGACAGGTATCTTTTGGAAAGAAAATGGAAACTTCTGGAGAACCTTCCATGCTCTGGGTATGTTATACACATTGTCTCATCAGATTCTCCCAAGAATCCTGTGAAGCACTGTGAGGTTCTAGCTTCCTTTGACAAATGAGGAAATAAACAATCACAGAGACCTTGCCCAAAGTTCCACAGCTGATGGGTAGAAGGGACAAGTCTGCAGGCAAATGCTTTCTGTTACAAAACCTGAGCTGGACTAAATGACTTAGATCAGCAGTTCCCAATCTTTTTGGCACCAGGGACGAGTGCTCCTATGAGGATCTAATGCTTGATGATCTGAGGTGGAGCTGAGGCGGTGATGCTAGTGCTGGGGAGTGGCTGCAAATACAGATGAAGCTTCGCTCGCTCACATGCCACTCACCTCCTGCTGTTCGGCCCAGTTCCTAACAGGCCACAGACCGGTACCAATCTGCACCTGGGAGTTGGGGACCCCTGCCTTAGATGACAACACAAAAATCATCCATGTTGGTCCACATCAGAACAGAGCACAGGCCAGGCCAGGCCAACAAGGAATAGATGAGCTCACAGAGAATCCTCAGGCCATGTCTACAGGATGAGGGTTGGCCAGCTCTTACTCATAGATTCCTAGAACTGATCTCATTGGCCAGCCATGGGGATACGGAGTCTCTTCCCAGCTCCTCAAATGAACATCTGTTTTTCTCAAAGCTGTGAATGTCACATCAAGAATTTCCAATTACCTTCCCCTTGGTTTTATTTAGCATCAGTATATTGGAGGCATAATTAGTCCAAGATGAAAACCTGTATTGTTCCCTTCTCCTCTGCAATGAAATAGGTGTCCAAATGTGCTAACAGAGAGGATCTTTCTCCAAAAATGGCAAACAGCAAGTAAAGGATGAAAGCATAAGTGAAATACAGATTGATGACAACTGTGGCTGAGTCAGGGTAGGGATGGGGGATGCAATGGCAGAATCTTCCACGGAGCTCCTGCTTCAAATCTCACCTCTTCCCCCCTCCTAATGAAGATGAGCCTTTTCCACAACATAAAAGTGATGCTGATGAAGATGAAAGACCAATTTCCACTGATATATTTTCTAACGATACATCATGAGAATGAGGTGCCTCTGGGGATTGCTGAAGTGAAGGTGTTGTGAACATTCTTATCCCAGGCCTGGCCCTGCTCAGAGCCCAGGGTACTGTGGCTGAGGTGAGCAGGCTTCACATTGGCCAAGGCCTGGAACTGGGCAGGGGGTGAGGGACGAAGATACACACAAATTTTACGGGAGAAAATATCTCCAGAAGTTGAATATTCAAGGAATCAAGACTCAGAGGTGCTCATTGACCCTAGGTCCCATGAGAGACTAGCCTTTAGCCTCTGATTTGTCCAATGCTTGTCAAAAGGAGTCTTTTGAGGGTTCTATTCATGCAACGTTTGTGATGATATCCATTCTTCTCCCGCTCTTGCCTTCTTACAAATTAGTCCCTACAGAGCAGTCAGAAGGATCACTAAATAGGAAACAGATTAGGTCACTGGCCTATAAAAACCCTCCAATGACTTCCCATCACTTAAAATAAAACCCAGTGCCTCACATGAGCTGCAGAGCCTCGTCCACCTCTCTCATCTCACTGCATTACTCTCTCCCTTCCTCTCACTAAGCTCCAGACACACAGGCATTCTCTTTCTATTCTTCTGACCAGCCAGTCTTTAGTCTCACCTTGGGACACTGGCAATAGCAAAGGTCTCCCTTAAAAAACAAAGGTGTTTATGGGCTTGACTCCATCTATCAAGGCTCAGCTTAAAAGTCGAAGAACCGGGCCAGAGTCAAAAGTGGCCCCTAGTCACTCCCTACCACATCACCCTGTTCTAGGTTCCTTATGGAACTCTTCACCATTTGATATTACCTTGCTTTTTGTCTCTTCCATTTGCACGTACAATGTAAATTCCATAAGTCTGGAGACTTCACTTGTCTTATTCCCCACCATACCCCAGCATCTTGCAGGGTTGTATTGTATCTGATATACAGGAGGTGCTCCATAAATATTACTGGACTAAAAACCAGCAGGGGAGTTGGTGGAGTCTGGCTTATCAAGAGGACCACGGGTGAATGAATGCTATCTTTACATAACTGAGGGGCTGACATGGGGGAAAGAGTAAAATTTTTGTATAATCCTGGAACACTAATCCAGGAGTAATGGGGAGAACTCATATGACAGATTTTGCATAACATTAAGCAGGAGCTTTCTCACCGTTGAGCTACCCAGTGACAGAATGGGTTTCCTTAATAGGTGGGGAGTTCCCCATCCCTGGAGGTATATAAGCAGAGGCCACTGCTGGAGTCCACATTATGGAGAAAGGAGCATCCTTCTAAGTTCCTGAGTCCACAAGCCATGGTCAACATTCACTTTGGTTTCTTCTGTCTCAGTCTATTCTCCTGGCCAGATCATCATCCTCTGTTCATTCTCTGACATGGCTCCAAAGTGCCTTGCACAGGGCAGGGCCATGGTAATAGATATGCACACAAGTCCACCAGACATGGAGTTGAGTAAGTGTGCCTGATCTCCTTTAAGGTGAAAGCAGGAAGCTCCAAGCAGGCAAGGCTACCTCTGTGGGGCCCCATGTAGAGGTGAGCATCCCACTGGCAGGGCTGAGCACATGGTCTACACCTTTCTCCAAGGACATAAGCCCAGAGAGTGAACAGGGAATGAAGGAAAAGAG
>NW_011888801.1:11686756-11703275 GCF_000151845.1 Pteropus vampyrus
ACTTTTCCTGTTTTTTCCTCCTAATTTGATTCTACAAAGAAACAGGGACATGAGGTACCACCAGTTATATATGATTACAAATGAATGAAACACTTGTCTCCTCTGATAGTACCTGTGACTTGCTATGCTGGACATACTTAGACTTAGTCATACAAAGAAACTTTATCTCTTTTTCATCCCTCAGTAGGGGCTGTTGCCTCCACTACCACCACAAATATTTTTTAAAAGGCTTTGAATGAAAATTCCGAAATTCACTTTAGTACTCAACTATGAAAGAATCTGTGAATAAATATAAATATGCTTAATAAATTTTATTGGCTATGTTTTAAAAATTTCTTAAACAGAACAAATGAATAATAACCCAAAATCCATTGTTCAGCTCACAAAGTCTTTAGTCTCTACTGCCTATGTTAGAAATGGTAACAACTAACACATTCTAGGTAATGGTTTATCAGGCACCTTTTTAAGTGTTTTACATATATTAACTTATTTAATCTTTGCAACCGTCAATGAAGTAGGGAATAATGTTACCTTCATTTTGCAGGTAAGAAAGACAAAACACTCTCCTGAGGTCCCATGGTCAGTCAGTGGTACAGCCAGAATTGTAACAAAGCTGCTCTCTTCCCTTCTTCCAAAAAGAATGCTCAGAGAGGAACTCCAGGGATGTAAAGATGACCCTCCCAAGCAGATGGATGGAGCAGGGCTAGAAATTCTAGCAAATTTGGCTTGCCTTAGAGAGCAGCCATGGAGCTGGAGGCCGCTTATGGGAGGAAGATGATCACTCACAGGCGGTGAGCTTCTCAAGGACCAAGAATGTGTCTCACTAGTCTTTCTGTTCCTAGAGGTCAGCCTCAGGTTTGACATGCACATAGAAGTCAACATGCAACAATGCTTTTAGATTTGACTTGAATTAAATTAAATTAAATAGCCTCTGCTTCATAGGGAGAGAAGTATTAGAAGCTGCAGGACAGACCCAAGGAGGTGGGGTGGAGGTACTGAGTCCTACTCATCTGGGAGGCCCAGAATGTGTCCAAGTCCTCCAGCCATCACCAATTGAACTGTTTCTTAGGACCAGAGGGGCCTAGGTGGTCAAAAGAATGATTCTCAAGGAAACTTTGAGTCCTCTCCTGGCAAGCTGCCCACTGTCAACCTCACAGGCTACAATCAGCTAATTTTCCCTTCAAAAAGAGGACTGGAATCTCCCATGCCAAAGAACTCCAAATAATGTATGTAGATATTCTACCTTCGAGGAGGTAGAGTATAATCCCCACTCCTTAAGTTTGGGCTGCACATAGTAACATTTTTCCAAATAAGATAGCATGGAAAGGGGGAAAAGAGCAACTTTATGGTGAAGAAATTTGACAAATGCTACCCCAGCCAGTTTGTCAAGATCAACATCACCAGTGTTGCTAGCAGGCACCCTTGATATGATATGATGAGACTGGCACTTTATCTGTGTTCTTCCCCCACCCCAAAAGGCATACCCCCAAATCTAATCATGAGAAAAAACATCAGACAAATTCCAGCTGAAGGATATTCTACAAAATACCTAACCAGCACTCCTCAAAAGTATCAAGGTCACCAAAAGTAAGGAATATCTAAGAAACTATCACCAAGAGATGCCTAAGGAGACATGATGACTAATGTAATGTGTCCTGGATGGGACCCTAGAGCAGAAAAGGGATGGTAGGTAAAAACTAAGAAAATATGAATAAAGCATGAACTTTAGTTAATAAGTATGTTCCAATAATGGTTCATTAGTTGTGACAAATTATCATATTAATGCAAGATGGTTACAATAGGGAAACTAGGTATAGGGTATATGAGAACTCTGTACCATCTTCACAATTTTTCTATAAATCAAAAACTATTTTAAACTTTAAAGTTTATTTTTAAGATTTGAAGTCTCATCCTAAATTCTGTAGAATATACTTCTAAAATAGTCTTCCAAAGTGTTTCTTTCCCCCCAATCACCCCTGCCTTCCTCAGTGCTATGTCTATGCTCACCCAAATATTGGCACCACCCTTCCTCCCTGGGCCCAGGTCCCCTATCCAATCCATCCTATTGTCTGAGGTCGCCCAGAGCTTTGGCAGCACAGATGTGATGAGGCACACCCATGTTGCAATGGCTTCCTTTGTCCTCAGGATTGGGTCCAGCATCTAACATGGCACCCAGGGTCCTTTCATAGCCTTGCTTCCTACTCTTCCTTTACATGCCTCTCTTGATATTGCCATATTAAAATATCTATTGCTTTTTCAAAAAAAAAAAATCAAACAAAAAACTATTCCTCTAGCTCCCATGTGCTTCCCTCCACGTTCCTGCATTTGCTGATCCCTCACCTGGGATGCCCTGTCTCTCCACTGTGTTCCCTGGCTGTCTCCTACCTGTCTATCAAGACTCAGCTCAGACCCTGCTTCCTACAGAAAGCTTCCTTTGCCCCAGAATAGATGTGCTGGCTTTGGGGGATGCCCTAATTGCCCCTACACTGCGTCTATCCTACACTATCTATGGTTTCCTACTTTCCCTAAGGTAAGGTTCTCTCACCCACATACTTCTAGTGTCAATCTTCACCAAATATTTATTTAATGATGAGTAAATCACTAGGGGAGAAAAAGTGTGGTGAAAAGTCATAACTAGCAAATCAAGGCTTTTGTTCGGTTTTAAATTACAAATTCTACTCTTCAGAACTCCATTATCCTCACTAGAGTCCTATATAACCACATTCCATTATACGGCAATGTAATGGATTACTAGATTTAATTATAACTAGAATAATTAATGTCAAGGTATTGCCAGTTAAAACATAAATGTTACATATCACCCTCGATGTAACTATTCTCTAATTCTGTGATTACCAGGCTTAGAAATACCAGTTTTTGATGAGAAGTGTATTTGTCATAAGGGAAGCCACGCCAAGAAGAACATCTGGTTTACCAGCTGCCACTGTCCTCAAGGCAGCATGCCTGCTCTCTGGCTTGAGGCTGGGCTCCGAGAACCCCCGGCCCTGAGATGGACCCCATCTCTAATACTCCCTAGGGCAGACTTTCTGCCTGGCCAAGCCAAGGACCTTAGGCAGAGAAATATCTCAAGGGATCTGTCCAGGCCTCTTGAGAGGTCCCTGAGTCTCACATTCCTTCAATTTCTCTCCATAACAAGAAGTAAAAGCACCTGCAAGGAATGAGGAACCCTCAGAAGCTATGACAAGGTGCAGGCAGCATAGCCAAGTTAGGGAGGGAATGCTGAGCTCACTGTGGACCAGGAAGGCCCCATCTTCAGTCCCCCATCCCTCTGCCATGCCCTCTCCTCCAGCCACCCCCAAACCTGGCTCTAGCTCCATCCTAAGAGTAATTGTGATTTCATTTTGTGAGGTGACAAAAACATTGCCTCCTGTCAGTCACCTTTAGGCCACTCTCAAACAACAGGACCATGAATGATCACACCACAAAAGCCAAATACAGGATGCATTGCACCACCCTAGCCCTTCCCCTCACCCTGAATCCAGCCAGGACTCTGAAACAGACAAGTCCAAACTACCTCATGGCTTGCTGGAGCCATCACAGCAGAGCCTTGAGCAGCCACATGAGAAATCCTGACACCCCAAGGCCGCCATGCTGTGAGGAAACTCAAACTAACACATGCAGAAAAATTACATGAAGGAGAGATGCCCAGCTAGTCCTACCTCTCATTCTTCCAGATTCAGCCACTGTGTGGCTGGAACTGCATGACAGACTCTGAGCCAAAACTATCCAGCTGAGCCCTTACCAAATTTTTGACCCAAGGAAAACATGAGAGATAATAAAATAATTTTTATTTCAAACTACTAAATTCGGGGGTCATTTATCACACTGCAGTAGATGACCAGAACAAAGGCCCAACAGAGCCACTGCAATGAACAAATAGCTTTCAATCTTTCTTTCTTACAGGAGTCAAACTTGACTTCGGCTTCCCACACAGCCCAGGTCGTGCTGCTGTGGGAAAGAGAAGGATGCTCTGTACCCTTCTCCAATGTGCCCCTGCAATATTCATTCATATCCCACAATCACAGGGCCTGAGATCCAAGCCCCATTAACCCCACAAGGCAAGGATCCTTGCCCTTACCTTACTTTCTCCTACCAATTCAGAAATGATATAAAAATTGACTTTGAGCACTCAGTGATTGAGCTGAGACCTCTAGGTTATTCATGTATCCAAGTAAGACAAAGGTATGACAAGGCAGTGGTTCTGGTGGGAAGCAAATTTGCATCATCATCATCATCATCACTACTACCACCATCACCATCATTATCATTATCATAACCATGTTTATCATCATAATCACCATCATCATCATCATCATCATCATCATCACCGCTAATATTCTCACCATCATCATCATCACTATCATCATCATCACCACCTTAGAGATAAGAAAAAAAAGTTTTGGAGCACCTTTACAACTTTCCCACAGCCATTAGCCACAAGGGCAGTGCCAGGAATTTAACCTCATATGCACGAACTCCAAGGCCATGCACACTCTTACCTGCTCTGGCTCCTCTCGCCTCAAGCCCACCTCATAGCTCCTCATGCTGAGTTGCTTTAGAACAATTCCACTGGAAACCCTAGGCCCCTAAATATAAGCCTGCAGTGCCTCAGTCTCTGCATCTGGAAAATGGGAGTGGCGACAACAGCCTGGCTCTGAACAGAATGTCAGACCTGAGGAATCCTGTGCCATGGGAGGGAGCAGGGTACAGTGATTTACAAATCACCTACTCAAGGCCAGGCAATGCTGGGACCTTCCCACACCCTCATTTAAATGTCACATCAGCTTTGGGGGTAGGCAGGGATAGCTTCCCTATTTTACCAGTGAACACAGATTCAGAGAGTGAGCCCAGCCGTGTAACTCCTAAGTACTTGCTCTTTCTGTTGCCCTCTCTGTCCCTCCACCTGAGGACAGATTTCACATGCTACATGCCAAGGCCTCTCTGGCTGACCTTGTTGGAGAATCAGGATAATTCCCTCCACATTCACTTAGAGCTATTAATGAGCCTGGGATGTGTTTGCTTTGTGTTTCCAGGGGCAGGTGGCCATTCTGGGCATGACTTCCTTCCTCACAGGCCGAAACACCAAACAACTGGAACCCCTGGGGCCGGAATTCCCCCTGTTCAGTACTCTCCCTGGCTCTGGAGCTCAGCTCATAATAAGGTATCTGGCTAGCTTATTATACAACTTCCCTTCTTTGGGATTCTAAAACTAGTCAGATTTGAAAGGACGCTACCGCTCACAAAAAGAAAAAGTCATGTTTTCTTTAATTGGGCACTGAATTAAATGTGTAAATAGTGTTCTCCATCACACAGAAAAAGGTTTTTGCCCCCCACCTTTCATTTGCTTCTGAGGTTTCCCATTATGCCTGGGCTATAACTGTGACTCCTGATAGGACGAACCCTGTGGGCCACTCATAGGATCGAAGCAGATGGAAACCCTGGTTGGGTGTGAAAGGGGGCCGTGTGCATGGGGTAGGGGCAGGCGTAGCCCAGCCTGGAGCAGTTGGGCCCTGCCTGCTGTATCCCTCCCCTGTGGGCCTGGTCAAGTCAGAGTCCAAATATGGCTATGGCAACAGAGCCAAGAGACCCAGGCTTTATAGGAAAGGCTCGAAAAGCCTCCCAAATCTCTGGAAGCACCAGGCAACTGTTTGGGTTTTGAATCAAGTAATGTAATGATTTGGGCCATGCACAATGCCAGGTCTGCCTTATTCCCTCCCACCCCACCCTCTGCCCCATAGATAACACAAGTCTCTGGGGTTCTGCATTGAGTGACAGGAAAGAGGATCGCAATTCACTGGATCACAGCAGAAGGGAGTACTACCCAACTCCACCCTGTCCTAAAGGGAAAGCTGCAGCCCAAACCCCAGAAGCAGAGGTAATAGATGTGGCCACAAAGCCACAGCCTGGAATCTACAGGTAACACTGAGAGTTGGAGAGGAATGGTTAGGAGCAACAAAGATAGGATGGGGTGGAGGTGGGATCCTGCATCACTATCTCCCAGCATGCAGTTGGGTACTTTATGAGGGGAGGGGAGGATCACACAGGCTCGAAGTGCCAGTGTGGAAGCAGGCAAAGGCAGGGCACACAAGCCAACTCTGCCCAGCCCCCAGTCACATACCTACATGTACACAAACAGACAATGCAGCCCAAATTTGTTCACCTATTAACACAAGTGCAAACAAAGTGAAGATGGGGAGGCCTGCAGTGGACTCCACAGCAAGCCTGACTAACTCTCACTTGGTGATTTAGGGTGAGCTGGTTGTGGTTGGGTTTGTTGCTGCTGCTTCTCTAAGTTCTCTGGTGAAAGAAAGAGGAAAGATGGCACTGCGAAGGGCAAGTCGGAATAGCAAGGCAGGCCCATTTGCACACACATTAATAAAATGCAAAGCCCTTTAGGCAGATTACTTACTGCTCTCAGGAAGCCACCATGAGTGGCAGCCAGGAGGCTCCCCCCATGAACTCACTTGGTGAAATACAGAGCAGGGGCTGTCTGTATTTTCCATACCAAGGGCTCATGAGAAGATCCCAGAATGAGGTTGCATCCCAGGGGGAGGCCCTGTACTCTCCCTGTGGCCCTGTCAAGCAGAGGGTACAGAGGGAGTGCCTCCCCCAGGATAGCCATACACAGTTCCACAGCATGGGCTGGTTTCCTGTGGCCTAAAAACTATGAATTACCATCCCCTTAGAGTGTCCACTACACTGAGCTATTTCCCATAGAGTCAAAGAATGGCAGATAACACCTTCAGCCTGGTCCCTTTCCAGATCATGCCACTGACCTGCTCACAAACCTCTAGTGACTTCTCATTATATTGAAGCCAAGTCCAAAATCTTTCAATGGACCATGAGGTCTTTTTTGCTCCCATCCAGGACCCCTCCCCACATTCACCTCCCACCACTCTTCCCCTGGCTCACCATGTGCCAGGCACACCCTCCTCCTCACTGATCCTCCAGCGTGCTGAGTTCATTCCAACCTCAGGACATTTGCACATGCTAGTCCAGCTGCTGAGATGACTCTGCAGCCACATCTTGCTAGATAGGTTTCATCACATCCTCTGGTCTCTCCACAAACACCCCTTGGCAGTAGCATCCCTGACCACTGCATCTGAAATGGCACCCCCACCAAACCACTCTCTCCTTATCTTGCTTTATTTTTCTTCATGGAGGTTATCACTACCTGAATTACTTAGGGTTTATTCACTTATTTGCTTAGTGTCTGCCCCCTGCCTCCACTAGAATGTCAGCTCTTAGAACTCAGGGACCTTGTCTGTCTCAGTTCCTCTGTATCCCCATTGCCTAGAACAGGGCCTAGTCCATATTACTTGCTCAGATTAACATTTGATCCATTTGAAGACAAGCAAACTGAAACCTGGAGAAGCAAAGTAGTTGGCCTACAGTCAGTCATGTAGGGTGCAGCATCCCAGGGGAGCCTGGTCTGGGCTGGGTTCAGGCATTTATTGCCTTAGGCTATGAGCTCACTTGTCATGTTTCTCTAAACCATATCTCATTTGCAGGAAAGGATCAACCTCACCTCTCAGTTGGTACTCTGCTCAGAAAAGGCTGTATAGATTAGGTACGCAGCAAGTCATCAAGTGCATCAGACAGGCGCTTTTTATCCCCTGGCTTTATTGAAATATAATAGACAATTAGTTGCTCATATTTATACTGTACAATTCAATGAGTTTTTTTTTTTACAATTATAGTTGGCATACAATAATATATTTGTTTCAATTGTACAGCATAGTGATTAGAGATCCACATAATTCACGAAGTAATCACCCCACTAAATCTAGTACCCCTATTCCCCCTTACATGTTTATTATAACATTATTAACTATTTTCCTTATGCTATACTTTATATCTCCATATCTATTTTATAACTATTCATTTGTACTTCTCAATCCCTTTGCCCTTTTTCACCATCCCCCAACCCCCTCCAATATAAATATTCTCTGTATCTATGAGATTATTTCCATTTTTGTTGTTATTGTTTATTTTGTTCTTTAGATTCCACATGTATGTGAAATCATGTGATATTTGTCTTTCTCTATCTGACTTATTTCATTCAGCGCAATACCCTCTAGGTTCATCAAGGCAATATCTTTTTTCATCCCCTTCCTTTTAGTCTGTGTGTGTCTTTTAATCTGAAATGAGTCTCTTATAGGCAGCATATGTAGGAGTCTTGTTTTCTTACCAATTCAGCCACTCTATCTTTTGGTTGGAGCACTTAATTCTTTTCCATTTGAAGTACTTATTGTTAGGAATGTAGTTATTACCATTTTTTATTCATGTTTCTGATACATGTTCTTTCTTCTTAAAGAAGTCCCTGCAACATTTCCTATAATACTGGATTTGTGTTGAAAAATTCAATTTTTTTTTTTTTTGGTCTGAGAAGCTCTTTATCCATCCTTCGACTCTAAAGGATAGCTTTACTGGATAAAGTATTCTTGGTTGTACATCCTAGGTTTTCATCACATTGAATATTTTGTTCCAAGCCCCTTTGTCCTGCATGGTTTATTTTGAGAAATCAGCTGCTGGTCTTATGGGTGCTCCCTTGTAGGTAACTAACTGCTTTTCTCTTGCTGCTTTTAAGATTTTCTCTTTTGTTTAACCTTTGGCATTTTAATTGAGATGTGTCTTAGTGTGGGCCTCTTTGGGTTTATCCTGTTTGGGATTCTCTGAGCTTCCTGGGGTTGTATGTCTATTTCCTTCACCAGGTTAGGGAAGTTTTCCCAACATTATTTCCTCAAAAAGCTCTTCAACATCCTGTTTTCCTTCAAGTACCCCTATGACATAGATATTTTTACATTTAATAGTATCCCATAGGCTCCTTAAATTATCATTATAGTCCTCTTTTTTCCTGCCATTTTGATAGAGTGTCCTTGGCTTCCCCATCTCCTATATTGGTCGTTTGACTCTCTTCTTTATTCCCTCTGTTTATTCCCTTTAATATTCTCTTCATCTCAGATAATGTGTTCTTCATTTCTGACTGGTTCCCTTTTATAATTTCCATTTCCATTTTTATGGTTTTATCTCTTTGTTAAAGTTCTCACTGAATTCATCTACACTTCCCCTAAGTTCACTGAACATCTTTATAGCCAGTGTTTTGAACTCTGCATCTGTTAGATTGCTTGAATCCATTATTCCTGGATCTCCATTCTATTCTCTCCTATGGTTTCTGCTTCTTTGTCTTCCCATTTTGGCTGTCTTTCTGTATCTGTTTCTATGTACTAAGCAAAGCTCTTAAGTCTCCTGGTCTTATTAGCATGTAGTAGGACTGTCCAGTGGCACAGTCCTGAGAGGAGTTCAGTTGCAGGCCAAGTTTAGCCCCTCAGGGCCACCTTTTAAGATTCAGCAAGCAATCCACAGATGCTGTGCTTATAGTTGCCTCAAGAGGTCACACCAGAAGCCGAGGCCAGCTGCCACCAATGTGAGTCTTGGCAATGCTCAGCAAGAAGCACTGAGGACACAATAGGATGTGGCTTGGGTGGGGCCATGAGTTGGGGGAGGCAGAGTTTCAGGGAATCTCTGGGCAGAGCAACCTCTGTGATCTAGTTTGATAATGTCTCAGCTATGGTGTCGGCTGCGTCCCCACACTGGGAGGGGGAGGGCTAAACAGAGGAACAATGGATACTCCTAGCACTTCTGTACAGAGCGAGCCTCGCCTCCGGCCCCCTGTAAGTTCCTGGTGCCCCTGGAGCAGCCAACCAGTGCTGGTGCTCAGAGCAAGCAGATCCGTCACCAAAAGTCCACTCGTGGACACGGCCCCTTTAAGAGGCATCTGCAGTTGTCGCTGCTGCAGCCTCTGTCCCACTCAGCCACTTGGCACTGGGCAGCTTTGAGTCTTCGCCCCCTCCTACCTTCTACCATTGCAGAATGATTAATTATTTCTCTCCCTAGTTGTAGTGCTTCTGTTCATCTAGATCCCCAGAGAATTTGCTTGCTGTTTGCTCCATGTTTCTGTCACGACTTTGATTTGGTCGCAAGAAGGATGAACAAAGCCTCTATCATCTATGCCATTTTTTTAATAACACCTCCAGCCAGGCTTTTAAGAAATTTCCCAGTTCCATGTATCATACGCTGTATCTCTCCAGGGCCCTGGAAAGCTACAAGAGCCACAAACAGAAAGCTACCAGCCCTTGGATAATTAACTAGCAGCAGTACCACGGAGACTCTTAGGGGCACAAACCAATACCAACAGCCCTCTTTCCAAAGAGTTAACTTCTACAAGCATAGTTAGCATTTAATGTAGACTTTGAACAATGACAGATAGTAAAACCAAGAACTTCCTTTAAATACAAAGAAGGATCCTAAAGCTGGTCAATAAGGTCAAAAAGAGTGCTGAATGCACAGAAAATGAGGGTGTACCTAGAGGATCCAGGAAAGATATAGGAACTCTCAGGAGCACTACTAACTGTGATTGCCAATTCTCAGCAGGAAAGAGCTGGGAAAGGAAGACAGGGCTCACTGCATGCCATTCCCATACTTAATATGCTTAAGTTGATGGTATATGAGCAATAAACTGGATGTTGTCAATCAGAAGTCTAAAGCCTTATCAGCCTTGCCACAGGCAGAGGTGGCCAAGGGAGAACTTGAAAATTTTGTAAGCAGTTGCCAACATTTAAAAATTAAGATATTTCGCAGTAAAGTCCAGATTTCTGGCTCCTCTTGAGACACAGGAAGCAATGGCAACACCAGGCCACACAAGGCCATCCCCCTCAGATACCGCAGTTGCTATACATTCAGTTCTTCTTACAACCCACCTGCTCTGCACTTTAATAGTCCTGCCTAGAGGTCCTGCCTAGAGGTCATGGTTTCAGATTTGTGACTTGTGTTATACCTGTCTGGAATTCCAAAGGTATTTAGCCATTCTTAACTAATACTGTTTATCTTCAAAAGCCCCAATTTACAGAATTATCCAAGAGTGGTTCATGCAGTTGCCTAGGTTGGATGTACCCATTTGACTATTGCAGAGCAGCAAGAGAACAGCAGATATGCAGCCCTCTGCTGTGCTAATGATAGAGCTGTCTCCAGCTGAGTGCTCACAGCTGGGCACCCAATTTTCTTGCTCATAGTTTTTCATGAGTGTGAATTTTCTCTCCACTTAAGCCGGCAGTTCTTTAGAGGCAGGGTCCATTTCTTTCTCCCCCAAAGAACTGAGTACCTGGGGTCCAGGGACAGGGACCCATTCTGTCTTGGTGGTGGCTGGCCACCTGACAGCTGACCACCTGAAGGAGTCCTTATTTGAAGGTAATTCTGCAGCAAGAAAGCACCAACAGCTCCCCTTCTTCTATAAGCCCAGCCACCAGCAGTCATAAAAAGTCACTAGCCTGTTCCTACTAGCCAGTGAAAGTGCACATGGGAGGTTCCCTGAGCACTCCTGCCCTGCTCCTGGGCAGGATCTGCACATGCCCAGCCAGTGTCAGCAGCCCAGCAAGGCACTGAAATGCCCTCTCCTCCCTTCTCCGCACTGGACTCTAATGTTCACTCCAGCCCAGTGCTGGGATGAGAGTCGAGTCATCAATGGAGGGCCATGAGCACTTTGTCACTTTTCCTAGCCCTGTCACCCACCACCTAGTTAGTACACCCTACATCTGGTTTACCTCCCTTAGCTCCAGGAGCTATGCTTCCTGACATGGAATGAGTAAGGAAATGTCCTTCTGCCAGGCTGGCCACAGCAGTGCTCCTCCGAAGGATTGACACTTCTACCCTTGACCCCAACAGCCCAGGTTGGTCCTAAAATTCCAGCCAAACACACCTACAGACACAGGAAAGGTGTTATCATCCAGTTTACAGACCAGTAAACAGGCTCAAAAAGATGGCACTGATAGTAAGATGGAATCTGACTGTGTGTCTATTTGCTCCAAAGACAATGCCCCTTCCTCTGTGCTGCCAACAGGCCTAGCTCCTGAAGAAGTATCAGTGTGTCCCCAACTGAGTATTTGAAAGCTTCAGATTTCCTATGTGAAAAAGGAAATAGATAGGGTATGGGAAGAGGGACAGAAAGAAGGGAGATATGCTTTGTCTTCTGCTCTGTCTCTTGTGATCGCAATTAAAGTGCTTCTAGTCCTGCCTCTCTGGTACGGTAGGTAACCAACACCTGCCCTTGCCCCTGCCAGAGTACCAGGGCTTAGTGGATGGGGCTGGAAGATGCATGCATGTTTCTCCTGGTAAACATTTCCTTTGATGTTCTACTTCCACCTGTTCTTTTCCCTCTTACCTTCATACTCCTTTCTCTCCAGTTTCCATGGCTCCAATTGTGGACCACAACCCCTCTGCTTACTTTCTCCCTGATATGATTCATGGACAGATACTGAGGACACTCAGGTAAAACAGTTGGGGGAGTGAGACACCATGCCACTCTTGCACAGCGAACAGTTGAGAAATGAGTATTAAATGTGCCTGTTAGATGTGCCCACTTCTCTACCTTGGTCAATCGACCCAGCAGCAGGTCACCATAAGAATCCCTGATGTCAACCACTTGCCCATTTCAAAATTTGGAATGTTGATCTTGCCCGGAGTCACATAAGATTTTTCATTTTTCTCAATGCCCTTGGTGCCCCATATCTTCGCATTTTCTAAGACTCATCTATCTCCCCATTCACACAAAAGTTACTAGGCACCTTCTGGGTACCAGTCCTGTGTTAGACACCATGAGAGAAGGGGAGACCTGCACCCCAGAATGTTCCCCATGCTTAATTCTTAGAGTAACCTTGTGTCTGAGAAAGCCACATGGTGAGGAAGTGGGAAAGGAGCTGGAACTCTGTCCTTTCCTGCTCCACTGACCAAACCATGGCATGGTTAGGTAAAATGCCCTTGGATTTACTGGTGACCAGAGGGTCCCTTGGAAGCTACTCTTCCAGGTGCCAAGGAGAGAGGCCCTGGCAGTCTGCCCATCCCCTCACACTCTCTATCTGTTGGCAGACACAGGACTGCAGTTAGGGATGGTGCCCCTCATTCCTCATATAAGCTCTTAGAGATGTCCAGCCCATATTCCCCCATCCTACCTGCTCCTCAATGGTGATGTTCATTGAGTTTGCCTTTCATCATTCTGTAGGAGGAAATGGGCTTCCCATTGATCTGCAAGGGCAATAAGCTTCATCCCCCAGTGGCAGGTAGTTAAAAAGAGCTAGACTCTGAGTCAAGGAGTACTGAACTCACCTTCCAGCTCTGTCACTTTGTCTGAGGGAAAGGGAGCAAATCCCTAAATCCCCCAGGCTCCAGTACTCTGAACTGCCCTTCTCTTCCAGCATTGCTGGGAAGAATAGGTGAGTTAATGGGTCTAAATAATGGAGTTTAAAAAATAAAGGCCTGTTCTGTCTTTCCCTATGTTCCACATCCTGCTCCTCACCACTCTCAATCCAAAGTTGAGCAAGGTTGAAACTAAGTAAGAGACCTGTGAGACGTCTGCTCCATCTGCACACTGGGGCATGGCAGACAGATTACAAAATGGCCCCAACTCATCACCCTTTACTGTATCTACTCTCTTTGCAATGTGACTTTGCAGTCCCCCCAAGAGGAGTTTCCCAGGAATCTCCCTCCCCTGTCACCTCAACATGGGCTGACCTCTTGGTTTCCTTTCACCAAAAGATTATGGCAGAAGCAGCAATGTATCAGGTCTGAGCCCAGGCCTTGAGTGGCCCTGAGCACTTGCATTTGCTCTCTTGAAAGTCTGCTGCTGCCATATGAATAAGTATGGGCTAGCGTGCCTGATGATGAGAGACTTGTAGCCTGGTCGTCCCACCACCCCAAATTACAGCCAGCCAATCACCATCTTAACTAGCCAGCCCCCACTGAGTAACCAGGTGACCACAGATGCATTAGCAAGCCCAGACAAGATCAGTGAGTCTGATCCAGGTCTGCCGACGGGAAACTCATGAGTAACAACAAATGCTTTGTTACACAACACCAGCTGACTGATGCAGAGGCCTTCCATTTTCCAAGGTGAATGGCAGCTCTGGTATAGGTGACAGGTAACCAAGGCCAAGTTCCTATTAGCAAAAGGCAAGGGCTCCATTTGGGAACACGCAGGGGATGGTGCCAGACGTGGGCTGCATGGCACAGACAACTTCTCTGATGTGAATCTGCCAGTTTGGATTACCTCGCCTCACCTCTGCCTCTCTTCACACCCCCAGCCATCCTCTGGCTTCCTGTGATGCTAGGGAAGTTCTGCCACTTCTCCGCTGGTTCTCCGCCCTGCCCTTCAATAAACAAATGGGTGACTCACCACCCCTGGGAGGCCCCCCAAGCTCAACACCCTTGGGGATCCAGGAGCAAAAAGAGTAATTGAGTGATTTGGCTGCTGCAGGCTATTTCCCTTTGTAAACGTCTATTTCTCTTGCCTGCTAAATCCCAGGCCAAAGGGGCTACCTACTAATAAGCCGTGGAGACTCCCACAGGGAGGAACTGACACTTTGCTGGTTATTTAATACCTAGAAAGGAAGGAAAGAACACCAGGTGTCTCCCAGCCCATGCTTCAGTTTCAAGATCCCTCTCTTTGACCCTGGGAAGTAGCCAACGGTCCTTCCAGACAGCCATGCAAGGCCTTCCTCATCCCTGAGCTCAAGAATCGGGTGGCATGATTCAAGATGTAACTCAAAATTGAAACAACAACCAGAAGGGTCCAGAAACATTAGGCATTTTCCTTGATGAGGGTTTAGATGCTCCTTTGAAATATCAAAAAATCAAACATTAAATTCACTCAAAACAATCCAGTGTCCCTGCTTGACCAGTGTTAAGAATGTGTTAGTCTGTTGGCCGGGCAATAGGGCTTCTAAAGAATGTGTGGGGCAGAGGTCAGAGCTCCTGGATTCCATCCGCTTGCCAACCATTGTCCACAGGATCCAAAAAGGCAATTAACACAGATGAACATATCCCAGCTCCTGTCCTCACACTCTCCTATGTCTCATGGGAAGGGAGGCACGAACAGATGATCAGAGAATAAGTGGTGGATGCCCTGGAACAGGGGTGGCAATGGGAGTGTGTTCAGGGTCAGCAGACCCCTAGATGTGAGGTTGCTGTCAGGGAAGGTGGGGTGGGACACAAAAAGGCTGACAAGACTAGAGCTGGTTGGTGCCCAGGGAGGGAGCCCACAATGGCTTCCCCAGCATACACGGAGTTTGGAAGGATGAGAGAAGTGTGGGGACAGAGAAGAAAGAAGACTGTGGCCATCTGGAGTCTCAGACACAGGCCCTGGCAGGACAGCCTCCATCTCAGCCGGGCCCCAAGCTCTGGCTGCCTTGAGCATCACAGTGATTGAGTTCCAAACCTGCCAGAACAAACCCTATTAGAAAACATCTCTTCCTCATGATCTCATGTCTAAGAATTTCTAAAGGGAAAAAATAAATAAATTTCTCGGACTCATAGCACTTTTGCTAAAGTACTTAGTCTTTAAAATCCATAAACAGTAGGATATAATTAAATGCAAATGCAAGGCCACATTTAAAAATTAATCTTCTGTAATTAATTAGTAATTTAAAATATTCTAGTAAATGATACTTAAATAGCACAGAATTATCCTAGCTCTGAGTTAAGTCATCTACTCAAGGTTTATCATGGTAGAGTGAGAAATATTTGCATATATCATGTAGGACAACAGAATATTGTGATTATTTAATTTACCTTTGCTATAAAATGTATTAAAAAGCACAGTCTTTATAGTCAAAGTGTGGAAGCAAACTCACTCACTGCAGCAAACTCTGAGAAGCAATGATTGGAAGCCAGGAGTTGACCCAAGCTATGCTTATATAAGGGTTAAATTACCTCCAGCCATACTCCTTGCCTGGGAAGCCAGTCTGGGTAGAGGTGGGAGGGATGCTGGGAGTGGCCTTTTTCATCTTTGTCCCTTCACATTCACCTACTTTTCCCAGTCTGGGTGAAAGGTAACTCCTACTCTCAAAGCAATGGAGAGCTGTCTAACCAATAGTCCATTCCCCTCATGTTCTCTTTCCCATCCTTCTCACTATGGAGAAAGATTACTGATATCTAACTGTAACAGTAAATGCCACCTGCTGCAACTACCACTTAAAATGGCTTAAAATAGTTTACTTTTTCTACTTTTTCCAGTGAAACAAAAGAGACAGAAAGGGGAAGAGAGGAGGAAATAAAGAGGAAGCAAAAAGAAAGAGGGAGGCCTAAGTACAGCTAGAGAAAGGGACACAGAAATGACAAATGAGAGTTTAAAGGACAAAGTCCTAGAGTCCCCCACACATGCCCAGAGGAGGCCTCAGTGAGTGAGAACCCTGGGGTGTGCCCTCTTAGTTGGCCGCTGGGAAGAATGCCCAGAAGGACAATAACTGTGGTGTGTGGGGAACCTGTGTTCCCAGTCAACACCTGATATGGTCCCTGGTCCGCCACAGGCACCTAATTCATACTGGATGGATGGATGATTGGGTGGCTGGGGGCTAGATGGACAGACAGACAGGCAGATGGATGGGCCGACGAATGAATGGGCAGATGAACAAATGGATGGCTAGATGGACAGATGACAGACAAACAGATG
>NW_011888801.1:11704302-11717009 GCF_000151845.1 Pteropus vampyrus
CACACACACACACAATGAATAGATGTGCCAAGATGTTAGAAGAAGCAGCAGCTCCCAACACAGCACATGGACAGCCTGGTGGATCTTGGACAGCCAAATCCATGTCATGCAGAATTTGTCCTAATGACAGTGTAAGTGCCAGGCTTCCCAATAATTCACATATAAAAGATTCAAGCAAAGCCGTCTTCCTCCTTCACTCCCATCAGCCAAGCTTTGTATGTGGGGAAGGGGAGCAGTTACAGCTGGGAAGACCTCATTACCCATCTTTCCTACAGTCATCCTTGCCAGCCCTGATCAGGCACAACAGTGACATGTCATCAGTAGCAGTGGGGTGGTGAGGCATCTACTGCTCCATAACAGTGTTATAAGTTTCATAAAATTCAGGGCATGTCCTAGCAGTTGGTCACCCTTGGGAATATCATCTTTCCTTATCACAACAAAGAAGAGGATGGATCAGTCTACTCAAGAAACCCAAACACTGCCTCCAGGCAGTGAACAAAGGTTTCTTGCTGGGATGGCATCCCCAGGTCTCTCCTCTAGGAAACCTGCCAGGCTAGCCAGCCATACAGGTCATACGGATCATGTTCACCTCCAGGGTCTAGATTCCCTCCCTTACCATGCACAGCGGATGCACTAAAATTCTTTCAGCATAAGCACCCTAAAAACCTCTGCCAGGCCCTGGAATCATACCTCCCTCATGAAGCCAACATGGCCATGTTTTACCCACTACAGTAACAGCAATCTCTTGTATTTTCCGTGGTCATCCCAGCAACATGGCATAGAGAGCTCTGGAGTGGCTCAAATCTGGACTTGAATCCTCTCCATTCCCCTGGTAGCTACTTTCGTAACCTTAATCAAGTTCTTTAGCTCCTTCAGCGTCGGTTGCCTCATCTGTAAAGTAGGAGGATTAGAAGACACACGCAAAGGGCCAGGCCTGTGGCGGGCACCTCGGAAATGATGACATCCCCCCTCCAGATGGCTAGTGCATGGGACCAGAGACCAAGACTCTGACTTGCTGACGCTGAAAGCAAGGAAGTCCAGGTGCTGTCTTTCCCCACAGTCTGACCGCCACACCCAGGGGCCTGTAGCTCTTGCCTGAGAGGCCACTCCAGGAGCATCCCCAATTCTGCAGCACCCAGCAAAGCAAAGGCTTTGCAAACACGGTCTAAGAGAAGAAGAAGGAAATAGGCCAAAGCCAAGTGAGCATATCCAACACTGCAGGAGTTTGTATAATTAATCTCTTGGAAATAATATCTTTAGGCCATTCTTGGTTATGTGTTAAATCCTTGCAGGGCCTAGGAATGGAGGAAGAGCTGAATTCTCTGGAAGGGATATGATGAATGTGTACAGTGAAAAGAGAATGGATGCTTCTTGTGAAGCTACGTGCCAAATGCTTTATCATATCTGTCATCTCCTTCATCCCTACTTGACAGATGAAGAAACCGAGGTTATGAAGGTGAAGCAAATTACCCAAGGCCACACAATAATAAGTAGGGGACTTGACCCCAAATCTGTGTAACTCTGAAACCAATATTCTTCCCACTCTAAGCTTAACAGCATAGCAGGGGGAAGGAGGAAAGGAAACAAGGAAAGGAGGCAAAGGATTGGTGAGAAAAGAAAGGGAGAAGGCTGGCGGCAGAATTAGCAGACACCATCACCGGAGCCGACTCCAGCTGGGGAATTTAACAAGGAGAAAAGCTTTCCAATGAGCAGACACTGCTGGGAACATTCTGAGAAAGCCTGGACATATTAGTGCTGCTAATCCTGGGCTGCCCATGACAGGCCTGAATCCCTTCATACAGAAAAACGTGTTCCGGTGAAATTGCCGAGTGCCAACAGGACATCACAGCCTGGCTGACCACCAGTGTGATCTGGGGCCTGATTAGCCAAGAGCGTCAGGGCTGCCGGCCAATTGCACCAAATTAAGCATTCCAAATTTGAAGTTCTCCAGCAGTGGGCTTCATGCTGATTCCTGATGCATGAGGTAGCATTTTGAGTAATAATTAATTAGAGGGGAAAGCGGAATAAGCAAGCAAAGTACATCAAATGGAATTAGTATAATTCTGCCTTTCACTTCATTTTACTTTCAATCAGAGAGGGCCAACAAGGTGACAGATTAGAGAGGAAACCGCAGGAACATTCGGCAGTCCCGTGCCCCCTTCAGTCTGCTCCTGCTCCCATGCACACCACACCCCCAGCATGTCTCCCACCCTCTGAAACCAACCCAGCCTAGAGAGAAACCCGCCAATCTCATTACCACTCTGCCATTAGACCACCAGGCCTGGCGCCAACCAGCCAGCTCATAGAGTATTCCTAGTTGTCTGTTCTGAAACTAATGGATTCTTTGTTAAGCGGGTAGGCTCTGTGTTCATTAGAAGGTCCTAACCCCTAATACGTGTTTTTTAAAAGAATTACTGATAAGCCCATGCACCAAAAACTAAGCACATGCACCACGTATCATTTGGTGATATACAACTGACACCCCCTCCAGGTGCTAACAAATCTCAAGGCAAAGCTGCCCACCTCTGCAGAGAGCTGGAAGTTTATTTTAGCCCTACAGGCTTACACTTGTCAACAAAGAGAAGAAAATTAAAAGGGAAAAAAAAAAAATGCCTGAGTTTTGCCTCAGAAATCCCTGACAGTGACTTGCACACAAACTTCCCATTAACAGCCCCCAGCCTCTGATCAAGTCTCGGGTCACCTGCTGGAGACCAGTCAGAAGCCAAGTTGTGCTCGATGTCCCCCTTCCTGCATGCTGGGACCCCAGCACCAAGGGGTCTCCATTCCATGTCAGCCATGCACAATGAGTGGACTGTGCCTGCTACCCACCTGAGCCACCCATGTGGAGTTCTGGGTAGCCACGCCTGTGGCCCCAGGCCCCGCCACTTACCTCATTGATGAAAGAGTGAGCCCCCTGAGGGCTAAGCAGCAGAATGGCACGGCGCAGCGTGTCCCGGTAGCGGTTCAGCTCCTCTGTCTTCATTGTGGTGAAGAGGCTGGTGAACACGTGGCTGATATTCTTGTCCACCTTTTGTAAAGACACGTCAAGGCCCAGCCGTGAGGCCTGGTCCAGAAAGCTTTGGAGCCCACGGATATCTGAGCAGTGGGAGAAGAGGGAGAGGAGAGAACTGTCTTAAGTGGACAGGGACCATGGAGGGTCTAATTCCAATGCTTCCCACCCAGTGCGGGCCACCACCAGAAGTGAGGGCTCAAGTCTACCTCAGCGGCCTACTGAATGAAGGTTGGAAAACACCGATTTAGTCCCCACACCCCTCACCAGCACCCAGCCCCAGGGTGTCTCCCACTGTGGGGAGCACTTTCTGTCATCGAACAGGTCCTGTGGACAGAAAGTGTTCTTCGCAATGAGCTCCCTTTCTCTCCCTATTGCTTTCACTCATTAGGAGTAAAAGTTCTGGCAGTTCTGTCCTCACAGTTGTATGTGCTGGTGGTCCCTGGCCCTGGCCCCAGTTCCCGCCACCTCCCTCTGTTCCCCATGGCTGAGGCTCCTTCAGTGGCGATCTAAAGCCACTGACTGTCCTGACCGGTACAGGCCCAGCTTCAATCCCTGCCCCAGTCCTGTGACTAAATCCTCACACCCCAGCCCTGAGGCTTGGGACCCTGTCTTGTTCCCAGGACCTGATTTTCCTAGTTGAAACACTCCTCCCCCACTCTCTTTCCAGCTAGGTGACTTTCACCTCAAGTCCAACCAGAACTTCACATCCTGACTAGTTCAGGGACGAGCAGATGGTCCAAGATGGTCCACTGAGTGCCCTCCCGGTACTTTGGTGCAGCACCTGGGAGAGAGACCTGTTCTTTCACTCTGTTGCCAAGAAGACAGAATGTGAGCCCAGAGCAGGACAGGAATAGGGAAAGCTGGAATAAATTACCAGGGGACAGGTGTCCAGAAAAAGCCTGGAGTCTCACCATATCACATATTAGTGCAAACCTACTCTTGTGAGGGCCAAGGGTACTAAATATATTTTTTTAACCAGAGCCCAAATCTTCTCTCAACAGCAGTCTTCCATAAGCCACCTGGCTTCTCCAAAGAGAGACCTGCCCAAGAGTGGAGCCAACACAGAGGGAAGCAAGTCCGGCTTGAGACCTGGTCCTGATGATGTCATTTAAGCCTCTGGGTCCATCTATGTCTGAATCCTGTTTCTCCTGGATCTCTTAGTTCCATGAGCCAAACAATACCCTTTCTTACTAAGCCATGTTGAGCTGGATTTCTGTCCCTTGCAACCCAAAGTCACAACTCATAAGCGATTTTTTCAAAGCCTGGGATGTTTTCTTCATCTAGCCTATACCTGCATTCTAGCTCCCAAACACAAGACCCACACTAGAGCCACTTATTCTAAGGCAGGGGTCCCCAAGCCCAAGGCCATGCACCAATACCGGTCCATGGCCAGTTAGGAACCAGGCCACACAGCAGGAGGTGAGTGGCAGGCAAGCAAGCAAAGCTTCATCTGTATTTGCAGCCGCTCCCCAGCTCTAGCTCCACAACCTCAGCTCCACCTCAGATCATCAGGCATTAGAGTCTCATAGGAGCACCGGTCCCTGGTGCCAAAAAGGTTGAGGACCACTGCTCTAAAGGACACTCTGGGCCTGCCCAGATCTCACAAACTGCACTCTCCTGATACCTGGTATGCCCAGGGGCTGCCACAGGCACACCGTGACCCAAGAATCAAATTCAAAGTAAACGGTGTTAATTTAACCATATTTTTTTCCCAATTAGTTCCTCTCTAAAACTTTCATTTCATGCTCATTCCACAAACTTGCAGTGTTCCACATGTGCCAAGCAGTGTACAAGATGCTTCAGTGGTCTTCAGGCTGCCTGTCTTATCAAAGGACAGGCTCATCAGTAAGTCTAGTTCCAGATGGACGTGATGAGAGTGGTCATGGAAAATAAAATATAGTGTCAGAGAGGAGAGTGGAGTGCCGTGGCAGTTATAATTGGGGTGCTGGGGGCTATGCATAGGATCCCTATTCTCCACCAGGGGGCAATGCCCTAGAATAGGGTCTGAGCACCTGCCATGGACCCCCACACTTAGAATTTAGTATCGTTCCTTAAATAGTTGGGCAAATCATCTATCCACTCTGTGCCTCATTTTGATCATCAGTAAACTGGGGATGAGAGTCACCAACTACCATTTACCTAGGACTGTGAGGAACCACAGTTCTTGAAGTACCACCTGCTTTTGTCTTAGGGGCTTGCACCTGGGAAGAACAGAGAGCCAATATCCTTATGGTCCATGAGTAAGGCACGGCAGTGCCCAAATGAGAGCCCACATAGAGATAAAAAATACATGATTGATATTCAAGCCAGTGGCACCTGTGTTCCAGTCTAGCCATGATCTTAGCCAGCTGTGTCCTTTGGAAGCCTGGCCCCTGAACCACAGACATGTGCCCAGAGCTGCTTGCCTGGCCTCTTGCTTGCGAGACCTTGGTGTTGCTCTGCACATGAGTCAAACAGAAAAGAAGGTGCCAGGTAGCAGGATGGGCCCTCTACTCTCAAAACTGCTAAGTGAGGAAAGGTGACCGACAGAGGACCACACAGTGCCTTACTCCTGTCCCAGTACCAGGGGCTCCTGACACACAGGTCCCAGGCTGTCAATACCCCTAAGATCCCCAGAGAGGTCATGCAGTCTCAACCAGCCTGCTCCGGCCCCTGTAGACCTGTAGCCCCAAAGCCTCTCAAAAGAAAAGTTCGAAGAGGTTCTTCAGAGCTTCCTCACCAATCAGAGATGCCAGGCAAGGCAAACATGCAGAGATGACTCAAGGAGAAGTACAACAGGGAGAGGGGACCCCCAACTAGAACTCAGGGTTGGTGTCAATCCCAACCCCTCCCTCTCTTGAGCACATCACAACCCACACCTGCCAATTACACACTTGAACATCACAGCACTGAGTAGACATCAATGCCCAAACCAGCTTCTATGCTGGGCATGCAACAGCTTTCCACCTGTGTCCATGACGGTTTCACCCTCAATCTAGACTGTCCAATACAGCAGCCACTAGCCACATGGGGCTATTTAAATTTAAACTTAAATTCACTAAAATTAAATAAAATCACATACTCAGTTCCTCAGTCACACTAGCCACATTTCAAGTACTCAATAGCCACATCTGGCTGGTGGCTACCATATTGGACAGCAAAGATATAGATCATATGTGATGGATCATCACAGAAACTTCTATTGCCTGAGAAACCATCTTTTAACTAGAATGGTGTAAATGATGTTCCCAAATATGGGAAATTTGCTGCATTCAGGCCTCTGGTGATGGCCTCCCTATTCCCAGGCCTCTGGATCTGTCACTCTGAAGACCCTTCTAGCTCCCACTGTGGGTTTGGTCATTTGGCTGCTTTGTCCCATGACACAGTTATAACTTGGCATAAGCAAAGGTTTAAATAAATGTTTAAGCATTTTTGTTTCTGCCTTTGGACCCTGCCACCACCATGAGAACACTCCTAGACTAGCCTGCTGGAGGGATGTAGACATACCTTAAGAAGAATCAGGTCAGCTCCAAGGCAGCCACTCTTAACCACATGCCAGCCTAATTCAGATGCACAAGTAAGTTTAGAATAAAACTGCCCAGTTGATCTAGAGTCATAAAAAATAATGAATGACTGTTGTTCTAAGCCACTAAGCTTGGGAATGGTTTGTTTCTCAGCAATAACTAACTGATAGACCAAGTTCATCAGCTGCATTATACATTTCCATGCCACTGCCCACATAGGATTGCTTGGGTGGCTTCTGAAGCCCTGTTCTTCACCTAGACACCAATGATCCTCACTTCCAAGGCCTAGGTCTGATCCAGATCTGAGCACAAGCACTGTCCGTGTGCTCAGATGGTGAGAACGACCTAAGACATCCCATCTATCAGCTCCTACTCTTCTTCCAGTGCCTTCCAAGGCCATTTCAAGTCTTTAAAGTGACAGAGACTGGCCATGCCTGAATAGCTGTGCTTTTTGCACATTCACATGAGCACATGCTCAGGAAGGGTTCTGGCATGGCTCTGAGTGCATGCCTGTGGGTCCACGAGTCTGGTGGGGTTCCAAGGGTTTCACGCATCACAACAGCATGGCCAGTCCTCTCAGCCCGGGGGAGAATTCCCTTCAGTCCCTTCCCTGACGCCCCTGCCTAAAATCATCTCAACTCAAAGGACCATTTCACTTCCTCATGGCATTAGGAGGTGCTGGAAAGGGGGGAGGTGTGACAACTGTCTCAGAACTCACTAGTACACACAAGGGCATGCACACACATAGAATACAAGCAAGCTCTCAGAGCTCCTCACTGCTGCATTTCTACCTTCTTTTCAGGCATCCCCTGACAGAGCCATCAGGGAGAGTTTAAGCTCCCTGTCAGCGGCTGGACCCTCAATCCTTAGAAAAAGTGATGCAGGCTGAAGGCAGCACTCCTGAGGGACCACAGCCCCTGGCTACAACCACCTGCTCCCACCTGGCTGAAAAGGTCAGCTATCAGCCTCTGAAGTTCTTATTCTGCTGCACTTGGGGAAGGATGGGGTCAGAATAACAGTTGAGAGCACAAGCTAACTTTGTGGCCCTCCTGGCCATTCCCCAGCAATGGGGCCAAGGAAACCAGCTTCTCGACAAAAAGTCCTTTTCTCCTGATAAGAGACCAGGTTTGCACTTCCACCCCTACCCCATGCCCCAAAGAAAGCCAGCTGTTCGATGCAGCCTCCCAGGAAGAGAGAACTCTCCAAGAAGTTAGTTTAGGGACAGAGCTAGGGCTGCTCCCACAGGCAGCAGAGTGAGCATCCCAGTGACCCCTTTGGCTGCCACGAAGTGCTGGACCTTGGCCCAGGCCCTCCACTGTATAGACTGGCCGGCCCAGTCCACCACACTGGTACAGCTCTCCAAACAGACCCACCTCCACTGGAGAGGGAGCCGATGGGTTCACATCGGGCCTCACATCAGCCCCATCCCACGAAGGGCAAGAGAATGGAAAGGGTGCATGGTGTTCCAAGGCAGTGAAGAGAGACATGAACCATGAAAAAGGGCATCAGCCACCCACAGGAACATGGAGAGGCATCCTGCTCCCCAGGAAGGGAGGCAGCTCAGGGAACACAGGCAAGTTCATCCCTAAGAGGACTCTGATGTGACAGCACTCCAAGACGGGCCTCAGCTTCCTTGGCCCACCCTTTGGGCACTCAAGGGACCCTATCACTAGAAGTCTTTGCAATACCCGAACCTGAACCGAGTTTTCCTGTCAAAGCTCATTCTCTCCTCCTTTCCTCCAATATTCACTGAAAGCTTCCTCTGTGTTGGCCCTCTCCTCAGTACTGGGAAACAAGAGCGAATGAGCCCACGATGTTCCTGCTGTCACGGAACTTATATTCCAGGGGCTGGAGAATAGACCGGAACAAATAAAGAACATGCTAAATAGATAATTTCCAACAGCGATAAGAGCTCTGAAGAAAATAGATGTTGGGCTGGAGGAAACTGCGGAGGTGGGGTGGGAAAGGCTCCCGCAAGGACCATCAGTGAGAAGGAGCCAGCTGTGGAAACCTCTCAGGGAAGAACACTCTAGACAAGAGAAACAGCACATAGAGGGTTCCGGAATGAGGCACCTGCGATGCCAAATAAAAAAGGGCCTTGCTTACCCCATGACGGGGACCAGGAACAGGAAGACTGAGGGGGGTTGAACTGTGGAGCTGTCATGAAAGGAAGCTGGGATAGGTGGACATCAGGGGGCACCCACCAGCAGTGGAGAAGGGGAAGACATAGGTCCCAAGTGCCCAAACTCTGGGCCTCTTTTGCCCTGTCCCTCCTTCCCTCCACAGACCACCTTTCTAATGCTGGGGCCATGTACCCTCTGGCACTTCCCGGCCCTCACCTCTCTGCCCACTGCCACCCACACCACACTGCTCTAAAGCTCTCACTAAAGTCGCCACCTAATGGGGCATTCTCCTCTCTCTTTGTCTTTCAGGTCTCCTGAGAACCCAGCCTGTGACCACCATCCCTGAAGCTCTCTCCTCCCTGGGCTGCCAGACACTATGTGCTCCCTCTACTCCCACCTATTTCCCAATCCCTCCCCTCATGCACTCCTGGCCATACTCCCAGCTAATCCCAGGCTTCCCTCTGGCATCACCCAATCTGTCAGGCTCAGAGAACAGCAACACCAGTCATCTAGGCTGGCCAAGGGCTCTCAACTTCTCCTCCTAAACATCCCTCAAGTCAATCTTCATGACTCCTTGCCAGGTTCAGGCACCATCAACTTCTCCCTAGACTTCTGCACCAGCCTCCTACATCAGCCTCCTCACCCCGGGGTCCGCCCCTCCCATGCATTCCACCAGGGTGTTTTCTAAGTTCCTATCTGCTCATATGTACAGCCCTCCTTTAAAACCTTTCATGAAGAACACAAGTTTATTTTAAAGTTGCCAAGAAATTCATATCCTCAAAAGTATCAATCAATCAATCACAAACAAGCCTTCTAGAGACTCTATTATTGTACATAAATAAACTCCGTACATCATCTTATCCTGGTACATAAGAGAATCTCTGATTCCAACAGCTTTTTCTGTTTTTGTTTTTGTGTCACCACCACCTACTCCTACCACTACCACAAACCATGTCCCCAAGCTCCAGAAAAAGAAAGAAGAAAGTGTGCCTTTCTCTGGACAATAGGATTGCTTGGGTGGCTTCTGAAGCCCTGTTCTTCACCTAGACACCAATGATCCTCACTTCCAAGGCCTAGGTCTGATCCAGATCTGAGCACAAGCACTGTCCGTGTGCTCAGATGGTGAGAACGACCTAAGACATCCCATCTATCAGCTCCTACTCTTCTTCCAGTGCCTTCCAAGGCCATTTCAAGTCTTTAAAGTGACAGAGACTGGCCATGCCTGAATAGCTGTGCTTTTTGCACATTCACATGAGCACATGCTCAGGAAGGGTTCTGGCATGGCTCTGAGTGCATGCCTGTGGGTCCACGAGTCTGGTGGGGTTCCAAGGGTTTCACGCATCACAACAGCATGGCCAGTCCTCTCAGCCCGGGGGAGAATTCCCTTCAGTCCCTTCCCTGACGCCCCTGCCTAAAATCATCTCAACTCAAAGGACCATTTCACTTCCTCATGGCATTAGGAGGTGCTGGAAAGCGGGGAGGTGTGACAACTGTCTCAGAACTCACTAGTACACACAAGGGCATGCACACACATAGAATACAAGCAAGCTCTCAGAGCTCCTCACTGCTGCATTTCTACCTTCTTTTCAGGCATCCCCTGACAGAGCCATCAGGGAGAGTTTAAGCTCCCTGTCAGCAGCTGGACCCTCAAACCTAGAAAAAGTGATGCAGGCTGAAGGCAGCACTCCTGAGGGACCACAGCCCCTGGCTACAACCACCTGCTCCCACCTGGCTGAAAAGGTCAGCTATCAGCCTCTGAAGTTCTTATTCTGCTGCACTTGGGGAAGGATGGGGTCAGAATAACAGTTGAGAGCACAAGCTAACTTTGTGGCCCTCCTGGCCATTCCCCAGCAATGGGGCCAAGGAAACCAGCTTCTCGACAAAAAGTCCTTTTCTCCTGATAAGAGACCAGGTTTGCACTTCCACCCCTACCCCATGCCCCAAAGAAAGCCAGCTGTTCGATGCAGCCTCCCAGGAAGAGAGAACTCTCCAAGAAGTTAGTTTAGGGACAGAGCTAGGGCTGCTCCCACAGGCAGCAGAGTGAGCATCCCAGTGACCCCTTTGGCTGCCACGAAGTGCTGGACCTTGGCCCAGGCCCTCCACTGTATAGACTGGCCGGCCCAGTCCACCACACTGGTACAGCTCTCCAAACAGACCCACCTCCACTGGAGAGGGAGCCGATGGGTTCACATCGGGCCTCACATCAGCCCCATCCCACGAAGGGCAAGAGAATGGAAAGGGTGCATGGTGTTCCAAGGCAGTGAAGAGAGACATGAACCATGAAAAAGGGCATCAGCCACCCACAGGAACATGGAGAGGCATCCTGCTCCCCAGGAAGGGAGGCAGCTCAGGGAACACAGGCAAGTTCATCCCTAAGAGGACTCTGATGTGACAGCACTCCAAGACGGGCCTCAGCTTCCTTGGCCCACCCTTTGGGCACTCAAGGGACCCTATCACTAGAAGTCTTTGCAATACCCGAACCTGAACCGAGTTTTCCTGTCAAAGCTCATTCTCTCCTCCTTTCCTCCAATATTCACTGAAAGCTTCCTCTGTGTTGGCCCTCTCCTCAGTACTGGGAAACAAGAGCGAATGAGCCCACGATGTTCCTGCTGTCACGGAACTTATATTCCAGGGGCTGGAGAATAGACCGGAACAAATAAAGAACATGCTAAATAGATAATTTCCAACAGCGATAAGAGCTCTGAAGAAAATAGATGTTGGGCTGGAGGAAACTGCGGAGGTGGGGTGGGAAAGGCTCCCGCAAGGACCATCAGTGAGAAGGAGCCAGCTGTGGAAACCTCTCAGGGAAGAACACTCTAGACAAGAGAAACAGCACATAGAGGGTTCCGGAATGAGGCACCTGCGATGCCAAATAAAAAAGGGCCTTGCTTACCCCATGACGGGGACCAGGAACAGGAAGACTGAGGGGGGTTGAACTGTGGAGCTGTCATGAAAGGAAGCTGGGATAGGTGGACATCAGGGGGCACCCACCAGCAGTGGAGAAGGGGAAGACATAGGTCCCAAGTGCCCAAACTCTGGGCCTCTTTTGCCCTGTCCCTCCTTCCCTCCACAGACCACCTTTCTAATGCTGGGGCCATGTACCCTCTGGCACTTCCCGGCCCTCACCTCTCTGCCCACTGCCACCCACACCACACTGCTCTAAAGCTCTTACTAAAGTCACCACCTAATGGGGCATTCTCCTCTCTCTTTGTCTTTCAGGTCTCCTGAGAACCCAGCCTGTGACCACCATCCCTGAAGCTCTCTCTTCCCTGGGCTGCCAGACACTATGTGCTCCCTCTACTCTCACCTATTTCCCAATCCCTCCCCTCATGCACTCCTGGCCATACTCCCAGCTAATCCCAGGCTTCCCTCTGGCATCACCCAATCTGTCAGGCTCAGAGAACAGCAACACCAGTCATCTAGGCTGGCCAAGGGCTCTCAACTTCTCCTCCTAAACATCCCTCAAGTCAATCTTCATGACTCCTTGCCAGGTTCAGGCACCATCAACTTCTCCCTAGACTTCTGCACCAGCCTCCTACATCAGCCTCCTCACCCCGGGGTCCGCTCCTCCCATGCATTCCACCAGGGTGTTTTCTAAGTTCCTATCTGCTCATATGTACAGCCCTCCTTTAAAACCTTTCATGAAGAACACAAGTTTATTTTAAAGTTGCCAAGAAATTCATATCCTCAAAAGTATCAATCAATCAATCACAAACAAGCCTTCTAGAGACTCTATTATTGTACATAAATAAACTCCGTACATCATCTTATCCTGGTACATAAGAGAATCTCTGATTCCAACAGCTTTTTCTGTTTTTGTTTTTGTGTCACCACCACCTACTCCTACCACTACCACAAACCATGTCCCCAAGCTCCAGAAAAAGAAAGAAGAAAGTGTGCCTTTCTCTGGACATCCTCCTTCTCTCTCTCTCTCTCTCTCTCTCTCTCTCTCTCTCTCTCTCTCTCTCTCTCTCCCCGTCTCTCTCTCACTGCACACACTCATACTCTCACATGGATGCTCCTAATTGAAATTTACAGAGTCCTATCTCTCCATCAAGACCCAATTGA
>NW_011888801.1:11718344-11734180 GCF_000151845.1 Pteropus vampyrus
TCTCTCTCTCACTGCACACACTCATACTCTCACATGGATGCTCCTAATTGAAATTTACAGAGTCCTATCTCTCCATCAAGACCCAATTGAAATTATACCTCTCCTCAGAGGCTATCTCTGACTCAGAGTCAGAATTCATGCCTCCACCAAGGCTCAGTGCCTAGCACAGAAGCAGAGGCAATAAAAGTTTGTGGGATCAAATTGAACCAAAGTAAGAAAGAACCAGCCTGAAGTGTAGTGTGACTTCAGCAACATATAATGGTCACGTATCCGACAGAGTCAAAGCCATACTTCAAGGAATTAACATTGGACAAGATTTTTCACGGTTATACCTGTGACTTTCTCACTGCTCCTTCTGAGAAAAACCAGATAGTCACCGAGTATTTTAAATACTTTCTTTCAGAAAAGTAATTGAAATGAAAGAACACATTTCAAATTGCTTCCTCTACTATTTTCAATTTCTGAGAAAGTTCCAAGAACCAAGAGTACTTATGAAGATTTTAGTCTCTGTCATATATATGTATGTATGAAGGCTGCTGCCTCACACCCAGATGGAGCTAGCTCATGGTTACAAGTATTTGGGGATTATTGGCAAATTTATTGAAATCTGAGACACGACTTTGATTCTATGGACTTTTTTGAAACCTCTTTCTTATCTGGTCCCCAAGTAGATGCTTTGAACTTCCTCCCAGATGGTGTTTGCCCAAATTCAAGTTTATTCCCAAGACCCCTGACCAGGCTCCTCTTCTCCTTTATTGCCCACTTCCCTCCCCACCACCAACTCAGAAAGCCACTATCTTTGTCACAGGCATTAAACAGCTGCATACATAGGGTGTGATGAAGACTGGGTCAGCAGGTGAAGAAGCAGCCAGTATTTACAAGAAAAGAGATCACAGAGACCTACCTGCTATGGTTCCAATAATACCCCTTCCCTCTGCTCAGAATCAGTCTGGTGCCTCATTTGCCACATCTGGGCTGCCAGCTATGCATTCCCTCCCTCTCTTCCTTCCATCCTTCCATTCCTTTCTTCCTGAATCATTTCCGGAGCATGTTCCATTTGCAGAGACTGCATTTCATAGATGAATTAATTCGTTGCAGTCAATCCATGTAGGTGTGATAAGGGGACATCTCTATGGGAGTCAGGCAGGCACAAGACAGGCTCACAGGAGTTCACCAAAGGAAGGAACAGAGATGCACATTCAGCCAGCTCACAGTAAAACAGGAAGCGGGCCTGTCCCCATCATGGGGTGACAAGGTCCCTCAAAGCAAACATCCTCAGGGCCCAGGCAGGGGCTGGTTTCAGGTGATAAGGAAGACCCTCAGGTGGTATCTCACCACCCTTGGGGGAACAGTGCCACTGCTCTACTCTTTGCTGAGGGTCTCATCTAAGAGGGAGGCCTCCCCTGTCACAATCTCAGCTGCCCGGACAACAGTCATGGCCAACTTGGCCCTGGGAGTTTTCCTGAGAGACATCCCATCCCTAATCCCCTAAAAAGCCCTGCTCTCTATATTAACCGTGGCTTTCATTTTCTATGTCCTGATGCCTTGATGACCCTAGAGGGACTGCCCCTCCAGGGTTAGCCAATTCCTAGAGCTAGTAAACAATTCACCCAGAGGCATCTCTTTCATATGCAAATCAACCACTCCACAGCCCACACCCCAACAATCCCCTCTATCAGCTCTCACACACTGGGCCACTATCCGCCTACTCTAATCACCCCAGGGCCAGGCACCAAACAATTTAGGAGCCCACTGAAATTCCAACTGGCCAATCCAAAGCCTGCTTACCCTGCCTTGTCCATTCTTTCCCCCAGAAACCACAATAAAGACTCTTGCCCAAAATTTCCCTTCTCTCTCCACCTCCTGACCACCCCTGGTGCTTCCATCAGTAGTCTTCATGGTGTAGTGCACCACCCCTCACCAGCCCCAGGAACTATAACTACCTTTTCCATGGCAGTCCTCTACTGATCTGCTGACCTTGCCATGCCTGAGAAATAATAAATCACCCTCACCCGTGGTGACCTGGGATGCAGACTAGGAAGGGGCGCACAAGCACCAGTCCCATTGGCCACACTATCCCCGGGGCCACAGAATAAGCACAGGCTTGCATTTGAATCCCACCCTTCACAAGCCAGTGACCTTGGGTAGCCACCTCTCTGAGTCCATTTCTTCATCTGCAAAACAGAGCTAACCCTACCTTCCTGTGGGAGCGCTGCAATCCTTCAGAGAGGGGCACACATCACTGCTGGCACAGTGCAAAATAGATGTTCAGTGGCTGTCAGCTACCTCCAACCTGCTCATCAGCACTGGGAACACCCCACAAAAGAGTTCCCAGATGAACAAATCACCTCTCATTCTAGAGGCTCATCAAAAAGGGAGGTGCCATCCTGACAATCCAATGACACAATAGAAGACTAAAAAGGTCGGCTTTCCTTTCTGTGATAATGGAAGTTCCAAAATTGTAAAGTGGCCAAAGGGGAAGGTCTCTCTGAAAACTCTCTGGGAAAGAGAACAAATTTCCACTCATAATGGGGGCCCATAATGTCTAGGAGCCTTCTGCTCCAACAGGTTTTAGAATGAGCCAAGAAACTATATGAGAGCAGATGGCAGAAAGGGGAATGCATCATCTGGATAATTCCTCATGAGTGCATTTGCACGTATGTGTCATTTCAGACATAGGGGTCCAGGTATGAGACCTGCCCACACCCCCTGCATGGAGCCCTGATGACGGAGGGCATTGCCTGATCATAACATGTTCATTTCTCCCTAAGCTTGGTTCCTTTCCATTTAAAAAACAAACAGAAGGAAAAAACACTTTAAATAATCAGGCTGGAAGATCGAGATTAAAAACAATTTAAAATAAACGTCTGCTCAGGCACTTTGGAAAAAAACATACCACGCTGCATTAAGTGCTTTGAATTAAGTAAATTACACCAAGTAACTAATTTACATAATGATCAAAATTTGCATTTTACACATGTTATGATGAAAATGGGTTTATAAAATAATTCTTCACCAACTTCTGTTCCAAGTTGGGTTCCATTATTTGGATAAAATTCTATGATGTTGAACTGCTACTGTCTTTCATGTTTCAAATCTCTGGCTCCTTCAACTTTTTTTTTTAATCTGGCAGGTCCCTTATTCCCACTGCAATAAACAGTCCCTTTGATTTGCAATTCCCCTCTGTCAAGTGAGTGAGATCATTTTCTTAAAGAATTGTAATATGTTAATGATGCTTAGAATTTTCACAAATAAAGTTTGATGTTCCTGTCACCTTTCACTTATGAGCTATTTGTTATTGATTTTATCAGTACTTCCTCCAAGATTGTAGGGTTGGTTTGCAAAGTCCTGCAGCTCTGAGTACCATCTTTTCAGGATGGGGACTCAGAATGGCATTTCTCAACAGGTTTCTTTCCTACACAAACAAGCCCCATGGGAAGAGAGCAAGACCCTGCTGGACTTGCCCGCAGAAAATTGGCCTCCAGCCCCAAGAGGCCACTCTATGCCTTCAGGTCCTTGGTGCCCGGCAGGCAGGCCTGGAGCCAGAACTCCCCTCCCTGAGCTGCTTCAATTCTTTACTGCTTCTCCACCACCTGTAAGGAAGGGATAACCATCGCATTTCACAGATGGAAAAACTGAAGCTCGAGAGATTGAATCCTTCCATCAACCATGCAGCTGGCAAAAGAAGTGACCCATAGTCATGCTATAAGAAAATTGTGGATATTTTACTGGACTGCTCTCTAATTGAAGTAAGATCCTGAAGCAAATCCAGAAGAGTGATTTCCCAGTGTTTAACCAAAACAGCTACATTTGATTTTCCAAGGGGGCTCTAAAGCCAATGACTTTGCCTTTTGTTAAAGCCACAGACAAATGACCTTCCTCTGTGTTAGGGAAGGACTGAAGTCACACATGGTAAGTTTGATGCAATAGGCACAACAGCACTTGTTTAGTAAGGTTGACTTTGTGTGGGTGCTGTGCTAGCATTTTGCATATATTGCCTCATTTAATCCCCAGGACACCCTGACATATGGCCTGAAGCTATCCAGCCAGTTAGAGGCAGGACTGGGGTTCAAATTTAGGCCTCTGATGCCAGAGCCAAAGCCCTTTACTCACATTCGCCAATCAGCCAAAGGCATCTGGGAAGGAATGGGAAGGAAGCAGGTCAGCTCCCCAAACTATGTGCAGATACTGAGGCTCATCTGAGCCTCTAGCATCCATAGGGAATTGCCAGATTATGCCCATTTCACAAATAACAGATCTGGGATTCAACCCCAGATCCATCTACTGCCAGAGCCTCTGCTCTCAGTGCCGCATCAGGCTTGGGACATGATGGGGGCTGCCAGGGCTTCTTCCCAACTCCAGCCCAGAGTGGCCATGCCAGACACATAGAACTCTAGAGAGACTACACAGCAAGCATGAAGTCTAGCTTTTAAGAATAGCAAGAAGATGAAAATGTGATGCATGCCATTACCAGCTGTTAATTTGCAATTGGTATTAATAACTGACATTACAAGTGAAATGCGGCATCTTCATTAATTCTGTAAATTATCACTGTGAGGAAAAGCTCATGCTCCTGGAAACAGCTGCCTCAATTGCAATGGATTCCATGTCTGCAGACCTGCCTAGGGAACACCTGGGGACACCACCGATCAACCCCACTCCTTGCTCACCCTGGGACCAGCAGCGGCCTCCTACCTCCTCAGTGACAAGGATATGGGGTTGGCCCCACAAACACCTCACTCACTCAAGCTTTCTCCAAGCACATGTCTGGTGCCCACACTGGACCATACTCATTGTGGAGACTAGAGAAATGGATCAGAATCTGATGGATCAGACAAAGAACTCAATGGAAACAGACAGGCAAGCAATGCTTGAAGATGTGCTAGGACCCAAGGAAAGTGCATAGGAAGGAGTGTGTTTGCCCAGGTGGTGTCTGGGAGAAGAAAGGTCTCCAAGAAGCCTTCAGAGAGCTCAGTACAGGAGTTGGGGCCTGCAGGACAAAGTGGCCTTTTCTGAAGAGTACTCCAAGCCACAAGGACATCAGGATCGAAGGCCTCCTGAAACCCAGCAGCCCACCTGGGGGACCCCCTGATGATTCTGTTTGGTCATAAGGAGCACGGAGCCTGGTATCAAGTCAAGTCTCTGAGGCAGAGGTAGAACCAAGATGCAAAAAGTCAGTGCTCTGAAAGCAGCCCAAAGCCCCAGCATGTGCCTGAGTGCACCTCCCCACTCCAGTCAAAGCCAGATGGCTGATACCAGGAGATGGGCTCATCCATGTTGGATGGCCAGAACATGCCTTCTCAGCTCTCTGAGCCTCAGTTGCTGCCTCTGTGAAATGGGCAGAGTGGTACCTCTTATGTGGTAGGATCATGGTAAGAGGCAGAGTTCAGGTAGTCCATGGCTACCTCTCTGGTGACACCACTACCTCCACTGCCACTCAACCCCTCCTGTTCCTCACCAGCCCTGGCATAGCAAGCCTTTATCTTCACAGCTCTGCTGACCTCATGACAAATATTCTTTTACTTATATATTTAATTTACATAATTACTCTTTGATATTTACTTGGGTTTAATTTGTTTCCTCTGGAACCTGCCTTTGAAGAGCCAGGAGTGAAGCACTGCAAGGGGCCCATCGATGCCATTGCCCATCCCTGGGGGCCTCCGAATGCCACCTCTGCAGAAGAACCTGGCCCTGCCTGAGCCTGGGCACCATGCAAAAAGCCTCATAACTCCCTGTGCCAGATGGTGCCAGATGGCTCCCTAAGAAGACCTCACAGTAAAGAAGGAGAGATGTGTAAACACCTTCCCAGGAATAACCGTCTATGCCAGCCCAAGAGGGAAGTGTGGGCAGTGCCAGGCAGGAGGGCAGGAGTCCCGTGCTCAGGGAGTGCTGGGGGAGGAGTCAAGCTGGGCATCAAACTGGCGCAAGTCAGGGGTCAGTGGGTGTGCTGATGGTATTGCCAGGGCCTGCGCTGATGGAGCAGCGAGTCCCATGGGTATGGTGCAGATGAGGCTAAAGTCCAAGTCAAGACAGACCACAGAGGGCAGTGTGGAAACACCCTGGGGTGCAAGAAAGGGTTGGATTTTTTAAAGTTCACTCGACAGTTCTGTAAGAAAGAATGTGACCTGGAGGGCAAAGGTCCAGAGGCCATCAGGAGCCAAGGTCATGGTTCAGGCAGGATCCAGTGGAGCCTGAATGCAGGCGGGAGACTGGGATATAGAGGAGGGCCTTTGGCTGCAGAAAAGGAAAGCAAAGAAGGAGTACGGGATGACAGGCACCAGATGATGCCTGCCAGGGCTGGTGGATGGTGAACCAATGACAAAGGACAGAAACATGTAAGGGGACAAGGGGTGGGGGGCTCAGCCATGGGTAGATAGCCATTTAGCCATAGGCCTATGCTAGACATGCAGAAATGTCTCCCTGCCTTTGCCTTGTACACACTCACACATGTGCTCACACTCACACATGGCACATTCATGTTTACACACTCACATCTATGCCCACATTTACATACTCATGTTCATTCATAGCTTCACACACACACGTATATACATTCACTTGCATACTCGTACTCACACTCATTCACACACATGCTCACATAGGGATGTGCTGGAATGGACTTGAACTACCTCATGAAAGCCTATTAAATTTTCAGGAATTTTGTGGGCCAGTTATTAAACACAGCCACTATAAATTAAATTACATAAACTTATAATTAAACAAATTATATTACAAACAAAATTGATAAATACACAAAGCTCATTACTTCCTAATTATTTTCTTTCATTTTACCATTATCTATGCTCATGAGGCTATTAATGCCTTTTGTATCTAAAATACCACACAATGGTGCATCATCCCTTCCCAACTCCATGTTCAGGGACATCACAATGCTCAAATCAGCCATGTTGGGAGTATTTACACTCCAGAAATAAGAAAAACTGAAAATCAAGACTTTGTTTTCTTGGAGAGCCAGTTGTTAAACATTAGTAGCATGCCACTGTTCACGACGCTCACATACATTCACACCCCACACTTACATGCACGCACACATACCAGCACACCCACCTACCCGTTCACACATATACTCACACCCACAGTAAACACTCACAAGTGGCACCCAACTCACATGCATACTCACATACACTTATACACACTCACACTCACATTCACACACATTATGCACTCTCACTATTACACGGGCATTTCTGCCGTAACTTCACGCAGTTGGTCAGGAAGCACATGCACACTGGGAAGGAGAACAAAGGCTATTCAGAGGCTGAATGAACTAAACTTCTTGCTCACCATGGCCTCCATCACCCTCACCTGGGCCTGGGAGCTGACCCCCCAGAAGGTGTCTGTGCTGTAGCCTCCTCAGGCTACCTTGAAAGCAGCAGCTCAGTGTCTCACTCTGGTACTTGAAAGCAAGGCCATGGCAGAGATCAGTCATAATCAGGAGGTGGTCAGAGGAGGCCAGGAGCTCTGCAAAAATGGGGTAACATGGCTGGATGCTCCGACCCAAGCAGCCAGGCCATTCTGGAAGCAAACACAGTGGGCAAAGGCCTCTGTGGCCCCACACAGCCCTGCTTTAAAAACATGCCTGCTAATACCAAAAGTAAACTCACATCTATATTAATTAAAAGCCAGGATCTGCAGGCCTAATAGGACTGCCAGCCCATCCATCACAAGCTAGTTAACTCCCACCAGAAACTCATAGGCCATATTACAAATGGATTCAGGGTGGGGGCCAAGAGAGATAGAGTATTACCCTGAAATATAATTTTAACTTGCCTTCCAAAATACATCCTTTGACTGATCCATCACATGCCCACCTCCATCCAGGTCTGCCCCAAGAGAGCTGAACCATGGGGTCATCCATCACCAGCCACCAAAAAGCCCTGGAAATGCCAGGGCTGCTCTACAATTGCAAGGAGGATGGGGACAACTGGACTATAGTATGATCAACACCAGTGGGGCGGGCCACAGCAATAGGACCGTGGCCACAGGGACCAACACCTGCCCTGCTCCTCCTCCAAAGGGCAGATGTCCTCCCTGCCAGAAGTGTGGGGCCAGAAGAGGAGGGGAGCAAAGCCCCAGTCCCGCAGCACCTTCTGTGTGCTATCCTTGCATGCTCTCATTCATGTCTTCCTCACGGCAAGCCTGTGAAGCAGCGTTAGCATTCCTGCTGTACAGATGAAAAAACTGGAGCCCCAAGAGCATCGTCACTCAGGTAATAGAGGCTGGCCCAGGAATATCTGGCTACATCACACTCTGCCACCTCCAGAAAAGTGAACAAACAGAACATCAAGCCCCAGTGACCACAGTCCATGCCTGATTTGTAGGAGAGCCCCAGACTCCTGTCCGACTCTGGGCTGGCCTCAATATCTGAGGGAGTCCATTCCAGCATCAACTAGTATCTCTGGACAGTGGCCTGGGATCCTGAATATCTTATTCACCACTGTATATCCTGAGCTCCAAACACAAAGCCTGGCACCTAATAGCAGCTCAATAAAGCCACGTGGGGAAAGTGTATGAATTAACTAATGAAAGGCAATTCTTTGCCCAGGTCCAAGAAGCTGAGGTCCAAGAAGACCCACCTGGATTGATGCAGAAGCCTATGCTGGGACTGGGTCCTCTCCAAGAGCAACAACAATGGAGGACGTCCTGGCAGTGTGCCAGGCACTATGCCCAGCCATGTGCTCTCCCCATCTCATCTCTCATTCCAGCGACCCCAGGAGAGCAGTTCTATATTTATCCCCATTTTACAGATGGCAAAACTGAAACTCAAGAAAGGTAAGTGCTAGAGCTGTGATTCCGAAGCCCCTGCCCTCAGCCGCCCTCCTTTATGAGGATCTGTCTGCCGTACAGAGCCCCTCATTATTATTAGCGCTCTTTGCCTTCTCAGAAAATCAATAATCAAAAACAAACTCACACTCTGCTCAGTGTCCTCGTCCTAGGCCAGCACCATGAACTGTACAGTGTGCTGAGAACTGGCAACTGCCCTACAGTGGCCCAGGGACTGAGCCACCCCAGCCTGCAGCTAATGTCATCATTCTCAACCAGTGGTGTCAGTGGCCTGCCTGCCACTCTCCTCAGAGGCAGCCAAGCAGCCTCTGCTTGAGGCACCAAATGGACTCCTTCATAGCCCACAGCTGCCTTTTTCACCAACTTTGCAAGAGCAATTGGAGATGCAGATTCGGATTCTGAGTCAGAGTTTTCATTGTGATCACAGTAATTTCCAGTTTAGAAGTAAACGAGCACCCCAGAAAGCATTTAGAATTAATCCTACTGTTCTAGAGTAGCAATAAAACTCTGTTAGGAATGAAATATTTGCAGTTCATCACAAGTCCTGTCACCGGGAGGAAAGAGAGATCCAATTGTCTGTTGGTTGGCACCGGTTCCCGGGGCAGTTGGAGGTGTCAAAGCTCTGGCAGAAGTTCCCCCTTCTCATATCCACTTCCTTGCCCTTTTCCTCTGACTACATACATCAGCATAGGTGAGGGACAGGTTAATAGTCCTCAGGGCTCTCTCGCAGGAGGGGAGAGATAATGTAGGGGCGGATGGTCATGAATCTCTGGGGAGGTGAGGCTGTGTGCCCCTCGAGGAAGGTCTGAGGGTTCACTGCACAATTGCAGGGCTGGGGAGGATGAGAAAGCAGAGGAACATGAAGGAAACATCAAAGGATGGTGCCAGGTGTTCAAGGGCAATCAAGTCTGCTGATGGGTAAGACTAAGCCCCTCAAACACCTGAGTCCAGCCAGGGCTCTAACTTCATCTTCCTCCTGAAGCCAGGAGGTCAGGTCCCAGAGAATGCCATGCATGTGCTGGCCTACTAACTCCTTTACAGAAGCAGAATCGGGATTTCTGAGGCCAGGACCAGCATGGGATCTCAAAAGGAAAGGGAGAGAGGTAGGGGCTCTCAGGTGATGGTATTAATGTCACACTTGCAGCCATGGAGAGGAGCTGCAGGGAGAGGGGGTTGCATGGGCAGAGGGAGGGCTTCATTTTGCCAGGATTCAGGTGTCAGCATCCCATTCTCTCTAATGTCCTGATCAGCCTCTTCTCTCCCCTAGATGATATCATCCAGTCTTGTAGCTTCAAATATCGTCCACACCTGACTTAAATCATGATCCTGGATTCTGCGAGGATTTCCAGACTCATCTGTCCACTTGGAAACAGGCATTTCGAACTTAACCCAGCCAAAATCGAACTCAATTCTCAATTCCCATCCCAATAAACAGCATTATAAACCATCCAGTCGCTCAAGCCAAAAACCTGGGTGTCTCCCTGGAAACCTCCCTTTCCCTAACTCCTCAACTCTAATCCTCAAAATACTTCAAGCCCAACTTCTCCTCCCTATCACCACTGCTGCCTCCCTGGTCCACACCACCACCATCTCTCCCAGATGACAACCTCCGACCTGGCCTCTCTGCCTCCACCCTTGCCCTCCCACAGTCTGTCCACCATGCAACAGAGACACTGATTTTACTATGCATCAAGCAGATAGGTTTCTGCCTATTTAAAAACCCACCAGTGGCCTCACAACATGTCTTGAATAAAATCCCAAATCCTCACCCAGAACCTAAGAAGCTCCACAAGACATAACCCTGACTCATTCTCCAGCCCAATTTCTACATCTCCCCTCCTTCTTCACCCTCAAGCCCCACGGCCCTCCTTTCTCCTTTGTGAGCACTCCGAGTTCACTGATATCTCAGAGATTCCATATCTACTGTTCCCTCTGCTGGAAAGCTCTTCCCTGGTTTTTATCTTACTGCCTCCTTCAGTGCATCGCGTTATTGACCCAAATATCACTTCCTCAAAGGAACCCTCCTTGAGCTGCTGGGAGATCCCTCTCCACACCTACCTGTGACTCTCTGTCACACCCCACTCCTCTTCTTCATAACATTTTTCATTCATGAAATGATCATCTTCATTAATCAGTCCTCATATCCTGAAGGAGCTGGAGGGCTTGGGGAAAAGCTGGATGTGGAAATGCTGAGTCAAGCGGCAAAATTAAAAACTACATTCAAGGCACATGTAAATGCCATGAGAACACTTGGGAATGTCTTGCTTTCATGGAAGACGTGGAAGAAAGGGAGACAAGATAGGCATTGGATGCGCAGCTTGTTGTCTGCCAAGCATTTCCCTCTTCTTCCAGGAACAACTCCCTGCCCCTGCCTGTTCTGGGGAACGTCTCCTTGCCCTACTTGAATCTTGTAGTCCTAGTGGGGCTACTATGCAGAGCCCCCTGTTCCCACACACTTGTTCAGGACAGGGCACATGATCTAGGCTAGGCCAACAGAACTAGTCCCTGACTTTTTTCAAGCTGGAACTAAGAGGGGTAAGCCCTCTAGTGACAAAGCATGCCACTTGAGGCTCAGGAGGTGAGAGCAGCCACCATTCTTATCATATGGAGGAAGCAAGGCTGATGGGATTAGCCAATGCACAGATGGAGAAACAAAGGGAAAAGATGGGAGAAAGCCTTGGCCACATATATACAAACTAGCTTACAGGACTGTGGGGGCTGGCAAGTCTGCAACCTGCAGGGCAGACTGCAGGCAGGAAATCCTGAGGCAGGAGCTAATCCTGCAGTACTGAAGCAGAATTTCTTCTTCCTCAGAGAAAGTTTTGGCCTTAAGGCTTTTTAACTGATTGAATAAAGCCCATCCAGATTATGGAAGATAATCTCCTTTATTTAAGGTCAACTGATTGTAGATGTTAACTCCATCTACAAAATACCTTTGAAGCCACACCTAGATTAGTGTTTGGTTGAATAACTGAGTAATATTGCAGAGCCAAGTTGACCCGGGTAAAACTAACCATGGCAGGAGTTAAGAAGAATGTCTTTGAGGAGGCAGTAAGGACAGTAAATACTGATAACACTTTCCAGACATCTGGCTCCAAGGGGATGTGTGAGCTGGGAGGAGAGGAAGGATGGCAGGGGAAGGAGCTGGGTTCTGCATAGATGGGGTAAGAGGATAAGAAAGAACTGAAGCAAGGGAAAGACTGAAATAACAAGAAAGGGAGAAACTGATCTGAGGGGCAAGGCACCTGAACAAAGCAAGATGACAAGAACTAAGGGTTCCCTCATTTCCACTGCATCAGGGGCAGCTGTCTCAGTGTGACTCCCAGCTGTGTTCACAGGCTGGCTGGATACCTTCCCCAGGAGGATGCCGTAGTCCCTGAAACAGAAGAGCCTAACTCGTAACAGTTATCCAAAAGAGCCCATCCAAAACAGAGAGCGTTCTCAAAATTCTCAAGTGTGTCATCTCATGCTACCCTCAATTTATCCATTGAGCTAAATAAAATGCTGCCTCACAGTTTTCTCTCTGCCAGACTTGTCCTCCCAACACATCCCTGCTCACAAGCCTTAAGGTCCCCTGGTCCCTTCAGAGGATAATGGCCATTCCTCAGCCTAACCCGAGCCTGAGTGCCCCAACTGAGGAAAGGCCTGGGAGTCAGACAGCCCTTGGCCTCAGTGTTGGTTTAACCACCCAGCAGCTAAGGCACCTCTAACCTATCTGTGCCTCAATTTCCCAACTCTACTGGTAAATTCATCGATTAAAACAAAAGGGGAAGTATATCTGCATTATGGGGTTATTGTGAGAATTTAGTGAATAATGTCAGGCATATTGTACAGGTGCCCAGTAAATGGCAGCTACAGTGACTATTATCAGAAATTCACCAACCAAGACTCACCCACCTCTGACCCCTGAGAAAGCAGTGGATGTCACACACACACACACACTGCCTGCTTTGGCTTTTACCAGACCACCACTCCTGACCTTTCCAAATTCTTTCTGTCCTATAGAACTCAGTTCCAGCCCTGTGTGAAAGAAGCACCTGTGTGAAATCAGAGGTATGAAAAACACAGGAGACTATCTGGAGGGATGCACTGGAGAACCATGGGCAAAGGGGCAGCAGTAGTCGGGAGAGGAGTTTGTATGGCAAAGCAAAGCAAAAAATGGGGCCATCGGGCTCTCAGTCAGGCCATGAGCCGAGAGAAGACAGGAGGCACGATCCTGTACCAGACACAAGCCACATGAGACCACTGAGCATTTAGAGCATGGCTAGTCCAACTAGGAAAGGCTGTATGTATAAAATAGACATCGAATTTCAAAGACTAAGTACAAAACAAAGAATATAAAATATTTCACTAATCATTTTTATGATTACATGCTGAATTAACAATAATAGACTTAATGCATTGAGCTAAATAAAATATATTAAATTAATTTTACCAGGATCCTTGTACTTTTTAAATTTTAAATTATACATGTGATTCACATTATATTTCTGTTAGACATCATTGGGCCAGAGCCTTGCCTGCCCCACAGAACACCGCCTCACTCTGCATGGCTCTCAGCATGCTTGGGAGAGAGACAGGGTAGAATAGCGCTTAAGTCAGCCAGGGTTCAACATCGGGCTCCACCTCTCGACACTGGACACTGCTGAACTTCTCTCTTTGCCTCTGTTCTCCATCTATTAAGTGGAGATTATAATAGTAGCAAGCTCACAGGATTCCTGTGAGAATTAAATGACTTAACCCATGCAATGCACGTAGATCAGTATCTAGCATGTGGTAAGTGCTGAATTGACTCTATCACCATCATCCTCATCACCACCATCATAATCACCATCATCATCATCATCATCACTATCACTATTATTACCATCATAATCACCAACACCAGCACCATCATTGTCATTATTACCACCTCCACCGTCATCATCATTGCCATCACCATCATCATGTGAACCAAAGCAAACTTCGCCTCATATTTTCATGACACCAATCCCTAAGTTGGGGGTTGGGCTAGGTTGACTCTGATTTCCATAAAGAAGAACCATCACATGTACGCACTATGGCCAGTCTTGCTGAAGCGCCTGGCTGAGAACAAGGCATCTTACTCTGTAAGTGCCCACTATGTGCCTTCCCTGCTCCCCACTGAGCATACTTCTCCAAAGCACACATTCCATCTTAAGCATGTGGAACTCTCAGTTGCATCCAGACTACCTACTCAGGCCCTCCTCTTCCAGCCACCATACTTCCCGCAGGCCAATCCTGGCACTCTTTAGGAACAATGACATCAACAGTTTATACAGCCATGCCAACAGGAAGGAAGCTGCATGTGTACCTTCTGGCATTGAGAGAGAGGGAAAGAGGCATGGTCAGCAATGGGTCCAGAGGCTGAGTGGCCAGAACCTGTTAGTGATCACCACTGTCCAGCCTGAGTGCCTGCCCACAGCTCTGCCTCAGACATGCTGAGCAGAGAGAAACTCATCAGTAGCAACTCTAACATTACAGGGAGAAGAAAGTCATCTGCATGTATTGAGGGCCCACTATGTGCCAAAAGCTAGGCTCTATCCTATTTAGCCCTCAGAATAATCCTTCTAGGTGGAAATAAGCACCTTAACCTGTCAGAGCAGTAGCCTGGGGCTCAGAGAGGTGAAGTGACTTGCCAAGAGTCACATAGGGCATAAGTAGGAAAGCCGAAAATGGAATCTAGGAGAGCCCAGCTCTAAAGTTGTTCTCTTAGAACTGACAGAGTACATGCTCAGCAGTCTGGAAATCAAAGCCTCTTAGAGGTTGAAAGCCTTCATCTATCTCTCTACATCTGTGTGGAAGTTTCTCTCAACACTCAAGAACCAAAGAGTTCTTGTTAAGAAGTGTTTGCCCAGCTGGGAAAGCTGTGCATCCGTCCCAGGCCTCCCACCTTTCAGCTGTCACTGTCAGCAAAGGCAGACAGGTGAACCATGTGAAACCTGAAAAAAAATGCCACAGTCACACAAAAGCCCTCTTACCCTGGCCACCCAACCCAAAGAACCTTTGGAGTGAGAGATAACACAAGAAAATAAGCTAATATCAAGGAGTGTCAGGAGGAATGACAAAACAAATTCTGGGCCATGGTCTGACCCTCTAACACATCCAGGTGACTCGAGAAACATGAGGATGTTTATGCTGAGATTTTCAAAGCTTCATGGTGTGGGTGGCCTAACAGGGGAGTTAGGACACTTGGAAAAGTGAACTCAGTCTGAGAAGCTAAGCCAGAACAGGAAGCTACAGGAAAGACAGCATTTGTGAAGCTCTCAGTCTGTGCCAAGTATGGGGGCATGTGGCTGACATGTGTTACTCAGCTGAGTACTCCCAGTTCCCATGAGAAATGCCCTAAGCCCATTATACAGATGAGAACACTGAGCCTCAGATTGTGCATTGAGCCAGAATATAATATCCAAAGCCGAAGCTAGAGTTTTGAGAGAGGGTCTCCCTAGGGCACAAGTGCTTGAGAAGCTCTCCAGAAGGGCTTGCCTTTGCATCAGTCAGTATTTGCCTTCCCAAAAATGCTGCAGAACTCTCAACAACATCACCCTGGTTCTTGGCAAGGCATTCAGCAAAAGAGGCGCGATGACCTGCTGGCTGACTTGCCCACACAACAAGGCTCGCAAGTACGTGATGGTGGTCATGAAGGAAATGGATCACAGAGGGAAATGGAGTTGAAGGAACTGATAGCAACATCTCTAACCACTTGGAAATCAAGAAAAAAATCAAACGAAAATTACATCTAGCGTCTTTCTGCTAAAACCAAATCAATAGAGAAGGCAGAAAAAAACAACTGTGCTATTTTCTACAAACTTCCAATTGTCACACTCTGTTCATAGGAAGAAAATGATGGCAGCCACAAAGGAAGAGCTCATGGTGGCTGGCTGAAACTGGGCCTGTTCTGGGGGACAGAAAAGCACATAGCCAGCAGTGGGGCTAGGGCCAGACATGTTCTGAGGGTGTAATTAATACTTCTAATTAAAATTAAATGTTAAACAAACGAATGTGTTCTGGTG
>NW_011888801.1:11736455-11744358 GCF_000151845.1 Pteropus vampyrus
GGGGAGGCTCCAGTCCAGTGACCTGGAACAGCAGCCCAAGAACCAGGAGGAAAGAGGCTCAGAACTGGGAGGGTAGGTGAGACTCCCAAGATTCCAAAACTGTCAGAATCTTGGTGGGCCCACCCCCATCAGCACCTTGGAGCACAGAAAAAGAAGCTCAAGTGCGGAGGCCCAGCCCTGGACGCCCAAGCTCGGGACAAACATGTACTGAGCGGCACCTGTGTTCCAGGCAGCCTGCTCAACACAGGCCTAGAGGGCAGTCCATGCCCTCACCCAGCACAGTGGAGAGACAGATGTGTAACTAAACTGATTATCACACAGCCAAATAGTTACATTACATTAAACAACAGCACAGTATGCTGGTCAGAAGGGTAGAGGAGGGCTGCCTGAGAAATGACTTTGAGCTAAGTCTTGGAAAAGGAGAGGACACCCCTTCCCTGTGGCACTGCAATCTTCCCCACAAACCCTGGTGCCATGTTATCAGGGAGCCCGAAAGTCATTCCACAGTCTGAGTGCTGGTTGGATGGGGAGCCAAGTTGGGACTTCCAATGAGGAAGAACAGAGGACCCGGACCTAGAAGGTGTCCAGCCACTGGACAGGATCTGGCCAGACCCTCCCTGCTCCTGTTGTCCTGGGAATAGACAGGGGTTTAAGGGGCCACAGAGGCAACCTGAAGGTCTTCATAAAGCCCCTGCCCAGAAAGAGTGCCTCTCTTCAAGAAGGAACCACTGAGCCAGCCCCAGAGCGCTTGACCCTCCTGAAAGAGAACTGCTTATCTCCCCAATATGTAGAGAATGGACCCCAGAGGTCACACACCTTATTACCCTAGCTCTTTCCAAGGATACCAGACAAAGGCAAATGGACCAAGTTCCTGTCTGGAGAGAGGAGTTGCTACAGGGGTGACAAGTGGGAAGACTTCCTAGCAGCATCCTCCAGTTCTGGCCAACATGTTGAGCCTGGACCTTCCCATTTAGACCCCACTAAGGCCAGGGGGTTCTGTAGCACTGTCCCTGTTTTACTGATGAGAAAACTAAGGCTCTGCTGGCTTCTTTGCCTCAAAGCCATTGTGGGGTCATCTTCCCCAGCCTATTCCTTTGCCTTTCACTTTTAGACACAAAAGAAATTGGACTGAACACCGGGCTTGGTTTGGGCCAGCTACAGCCCAGGCATCCTGCCTGAGCATCTCAAAAGACAACTGTGAGACAGAAGATACTTCAAGGGGAGAGGAGCCCAGGGCTGAACAGCTGGCATTAGAGGCAGTGCCAGGCCAGGCCCACAGTGAGTTCTTAGCAAAGAAGGACCAACAAGAAGCTACATGGACCTTACAGCTTCTGAGCACTCAGTTCAGGCTCAAGAGCTGACTGAATTCAGTGAAGGCAGGAGAAGGAAGGGAGCAGTCAGGGCAGGCTGTCTGGAAGAGGTAGACACAGGCATCAGTGTTTTGAAATTCCTCACAGGCATGACTGCAGCCCAAAGAGGTCCAGACTCTATAAGAGGCAAGGGCAGTTTGCACATGGGTGGACCTTCATTCCCCTGCCTCAGATAGTATGGTGACTGGAGAGAAAGACATGGGCCTTCAAGTCCAAGACAAATCTTTCCCCTGATATATATGGGCTGTGTGACCTTGAACGGGGACTGAATCAATCTAAGCCTCAGTTTTCAACTCTGAAAAATGAGCACAATGACATGTACCACACCAGGCGTACAGAGCCAGTGAAACAATGCAAGCCAGGTAAAGCAAGCTGCCTCTGCCCTCATAGATCACACCAAGATGGCTGGGCCCTGCCTCAGCTGGGGGCTGTGTTTTCCTAGGGTGCCTCCAAGGCCTGGAGCATCCTCAGGGACTGGGACACCTCACCTTTGATCTCAGGATATTCGCCAGCACCCGACTAGCCTGCTGTTCACACAACACCTGCTGTGGCGGCATCACCCTGCCTGCAAGGTGTGAAAGGATTCTGAACCAAGTGCCTGCTGTCCCCTGTGAAGCTGCCCTTCTTCTCAGGCTCTCACTCTGAAGCTGCACCAGTAAACCTGGGGGGAGCAGCAGATGAGGCCCTGCTGGTAGAGAGAGAGCACACCTTGACACACAGAGATACGCATTCACATATCCAAACACATACTAATGATCTATTAAAGTATCTGCCTCCACAAGACCTTCTGATCCCATCACTTACTCCTTTGGGACAGGGCAGGAAACCTAGAGAATGTGTGCATTAGAAAGAGGGGACATTCAAGACAGCACCATTCAAAGTTCACAGCCCCAGAGAGTATGAATTGGACTTTGTGAGTTCAGCTCAGCCTATCGAGAAGAGAGGCCAAGAGAGAAAAAGGGAGCACAAGCCCACAGCTCCAGCCAGCCACTCACTCCCACGTTAACACACTTCCTACCTTGGTGCACCGAGCTGCTGAGGTGCCCAGGCATTTCAGAAAGTCTGCAGGATGCGGGGTCTGACATGAGAGGTGGCTTTCATGCAATGATCCAGGCCAGGACCAGGGCAAGAGTTCGACCTCACTACAATATGGACTCGCTTCAGACCTATGTGTTCTGTCACAGCAGACCAAAAGGGCTGCAAGTGGCCTCTGAAAACATTGTTCTGAGAAAGCTAAGTACCAAGTCCTGCAGTGATACTGGACTGCAGAACTGAGTACTTAGCACATAGAAAATGACATAAGCACTGTTGGGCTTTGTTGAGTCATCCTGCAGCCCCAAGGGCAGTGATGTGCTGGCAAAGATTTAACAACAGGCTATAGATAGATAGATGATAGATGATAGATGATAGATAGATAGATTCCATATTTGTCATATTTGTAGATTTGGTATAAATAATTCCACCATGGTCAATTTTAAGCTACCAAAGCAATATCACTGAGCATGGAGTCAAGAAATCAGCTGGTGTGAGCCACTTCGAGAAGACCATTGCCCTGGGGGCACTCACATGAGCCTCATTTTATTTCAGAGGTGTGGAAGGCATGCCACAAAGGAGAAAATGAGGGTGGGAACCAAAGAGAGACTTCAGGGAATGGTAAGAGAGCAACTGGAAGTCCTGCTGAGTGGAGCAAGTCAGAAGAGTTCAAAATTGCTCTAAACATATCCCAGCAGCAATCCAGGCAGGGGTTTCTGAGTCACGGTCCCTCCTAAGCCAAGAAAAGTCCCCGGTTCTAGAGGCAAAGCACCACCACTCTCCTCAGGAGAGATCACCTGCAGATGCCCCATCCCAAGAGATTTGCTGTTGATACAGTGTAGTAGCCATTCCTGTGGCTCAGCCTAGGACTTTGAGAACTCATCTTCTTCAAGGTACAGTCACTTCCTTTGCTCTGTTGCTCAGGACACGGTTAGGGCAGGCAGGGGGTAGGGGAGGCAGCAGAAGAGCCCAGGCGAGTTCTTATCCAGCACTCTCAGAGTTCTCAGCAAGTAGACCATTTCTACCATGCTAAATGATAAAGCAAATTTCCCATGCCACCCCTCAGGAAGTTTGCTGGCAAGCCTAGGACATGTAGAGATCGAGGGTCCAAAGGGCGCAATGATGTCCAAGTTAGCCCCCTGAGTCTCTGCGGCTCTGGTCAGGCCCCAGGATTGGGTTCCTGCACCAACTCACCCAGAGCAGTAAGATGTCACCTCTGTAGCACTTATCCCTGTATCACTGCTGTCTGAGCCTGGAGACATACTGTGTGATTATAGTCTGGGCTCTACCACCCACCATTTGTGTGTCCTTAGATGGATTGCACCCCCTCACCCCGCACCCAATCTCAGTTTACTCCTCTGTAAAGTGGAGCCCTCTCATAGGAGGTTTAAAGCCTGCAGGAGACAATGTACCTTGTCAGTGCCTGCCTCCAGAGGCCCCACCCCCAGGAGAGGTTGGCACTCTGTTCTTTAATGAATTGTCCTCCCCATGGGTCTGCTCTTCTCCAGAAAGACACACACCTCTGCTGTCACAGGGACAGTCAAACCTTCGAGAAGCAATCCGCAAAGGGCCCGCAGCTGAGCAAAACCTCTTTGCTGTCACTGGTGCACACGTGCTCGAGTGTCAGAGGACAACTCCTGATATGTTTGGTTGACAGAGGAAGACTACTGCCCGAGGGTGTGTCAGAGCAGAAGGGAGGCTATTTTGATTCTAAAAGCTGAATGGGTTGTTAGACCCGTATTTCTGTCTATTTTCAGTAGAATGGCAAATAGTTTAAAATAGCATGTTTACTCACAGCTTTTCCTCTACACTTGAGTCAAATGTTTACCTTCCATACTTCCTCCCCCAACTAATTAAGTACTGTGATTTTCGTGCCTTCAGACTCCCACTTTGCATGTCTTCCCACTGAGGCAGTGGTTCTTAAACTTTGCTGCATATAAGAATCACCCAGAAGTTTTAATAATCTCTGTTCCCTGTATCAATTACATCAGAGCACCCAGAGGTGAAACTCAGGCATCATTATTATTTTAAATTCTCCAGGTGATTCCAAAGTGCAGCCACGATGGGAAGCATGCTTTGGCCCTGCCAAGGCAGCAAAAGCGCTCATTCGCCTCATACTCCAAGGGTGACCAGAGAAGGAACCGGGGGAGCAGAAGGTACTCAGGCCTTCTGCCGCAAGCCCAAGGATGTGGTCTGCAAGCCTGGAACTCAACAGGAAATTCCCAACATCAAGGCTCATTCTCAGCCACTTCTGTGGGTCACATCTTTATCTCTCTCACAATGGTTTAGTCAATTAAAAGATTATTGAAGAAAGAGAGATAAATTAGGAGATGAAAAATCAATTAAATTAGCTTCGAATTAGCTTCATATCTGTCAATGGAAGTGAGAATCTAAAAGGTGACATTGTACCAAGATTCAGATATTCACATAAGTTCTACAACCCAAAAAACTTGGGTATTTGAAAAGGATGGTCTAAGGAGAGAGGTATGGGAGCAGGGGTGGGGAGAACAATGAATGCCACTTTGTAGACTGTCCAAAGTATTTCAAGCTTCTTTAAGAGAGATATTTTTAAGACCAAAAATGTGGAGAAATATGAATAATCTATTTTAGGTCTGTTTAGAAGGCTTTAATTCCAAACCAGTGTATGGTCATTAAAACTTTGAGATGATAATTCAACTTAAACAACTGACTTCCAGAATTTTTCATAGCATGAATCATATTAAACTTTTCAGAAAGTAAATGCTAAAAGAAAAGGCTCCCCCCATGATTTCAATAAAGCACCTAGAATTATAAATCCTGCGTGACGTGCCAGACCCTCTTCTAAACATTTTACGCACGGTATTTTATTTCATCCTTAACTAAACTCTGTGATATGGGTGGGGTTTTTTTCTAAACAACTTTAATGAGATATAATTTACATACCATAAAATTCACCCATTTTAAGTGTATAATTCAATGGTTTTTATTATAGTCAATTATGCAGCCATTACTACAATCTAATTGAGAACATTCTCACCATCTCAAAAAGAACCTTCTAGTCTATTAGCAGTCACCCCCTGCTATGGTCTGAAGGTTTGTGTCCCTCCACTCCAGAATTCATATGTTGACATTCTAATGTAATGCAATGATGGTATAGGGAGATACTTAGTTTGTGAGGGTGGAGCCCTCATAATGAGATCAGTGCTTTTATAAAAGAGATCCTACAGAGCTCCACACCCTCTTCTACCATGCGAGGACACAGCCAGAAGTTGGCCATCTGCAACCCAGAAAAGGGTCTTCATCATACACTGAATCTGCTGGTGCAATGATCCTGGACTTCCCAGCTTCCAGAACTGTGAGAAATATATGTTCGTTGTTTATAAAGCCACCCAGTCTGTAGTATATTATTACGGCAGCCCAAACAGACTGAGATATTCCCTATACCTCCTCACCACACCTGACACCAGTCCCTGGCAACTACTTGCTATCTCCATGGATTTGGCTATTCTGGATAGTTTACATAAATGGAATCACACAACATGTAATCTTTCATGACTGTCTTCTTTCATTTAAGGAAATGTTTTCAAGGCTCATCTACATTGTAGCATTTTTCAGTACTTCAATTTCTTTCTGTTACTCAGTAATATTCCACTATACAGGTATACAGTAGGTCCTATCTTTGTCTTCATTTTGCAGATGGAGAGTTAATACACAAGGTCAGAGGATGACTAAATATAGAGCCAGGCAGTCTGCCTTCAGAGCCCACACTCAAGCCTCCAAAAACTTCCCACCATAAAGTACTGGCCAATTTAATCCCATGGTATAAATCGTTTTCTTGTATAAAATAATATGACTATATTATATTCATGTCATTTTGCCAAGTATCCAGGGATAAAAGCAAGTTGTCCAGGAAACTCGATTGATAGTTTCATGTTCTTATTAATATTTGCTCTTACTTATCCGTTCATCCTGCCATCTGCTCCTCTCTCTAGCAGGCAAGTGATAACAGCACCTAAGATTCCAGAAAAGTTAAGGCATAAAACATAAAATAAAAAACAAACAATATTCCTAACTAGAGAAAAACAGCTATTATATAATTCTATTTTATTTTTTATTATGGAAAATCTCAAACATTTGAAAAAGTATAATAAACCTCCGAGTATTTATCTTTAAATTCTTATCACCTATACCTCACCCACCCAAATTATTTTGAAATTACTTTGAAAAAATCTCCAACATTGTCTCTTTCACATGTAAACATTTCAATCATATATCTAAAAGGCAAAGTTTTTTTTAAAGAACATAAACATAATACCTTGAGTACGACTAAAAAAGTGAACAATCTCTTAGTATCTCCAATATCCAGTCAGTATTAGAATTTTGTAAGGGTTCTCACAAATGTTTTTTTCACAGTATTTTTCAAATTCAGGATCCTGATAAAGTCCCTTACATATAGCCAGTTGTTTATGTTTCTTGTTAGTCACTTTAGTCTACATCGTGCCCCTCTGACTCCTTTTCTCCCCCAAAGCAGCACACTGGTGTTTCACGAAACTTTTGAGAATCCTGAAAAGTTATATAAAAATAAGTGTGTGAGTGATGTATGTGGGTGTGTGATATACGTATATAGATGTGAAGACAGTCTGACTTAATGATGTTTCAGTTTAAGATTTTTCAACTTCATGATGGTGTGAAAGCAATACGCACAATAAAATACATGAGATATTCAACACTTTATTATAAAATAGGCTTTGCGTAAGATGATTTTGCCCAACTGTAGGCTAATGTAAGTGTTCTGAGCACGTTTAAGGTAGGCTAGGTTAAGCTATGATGATTGGTAGATTGGGTGTATTAAATGCATTTTCAATTTTACAATATTTTCAAGGGTTTATCAGGACATAACACCATCATAAGTCAAGGATAGGTAAAGATATAATGTAGATTTAATGTCTCTAAGTGTTGACCCAATTATTCTCTATGTTTCTCTCCCCTTTTTTCACTCACTTACTCCCCAAGGGGCATTTCTTCTCCTTCTTTACCTTCATTGAAGCAGGGAATAAAAAAACTCAAAGTGTCACCCTAAGTTTGAGAAGATTCAGGACTGATTTTTCAATTTTCACTTCTGAAATTCTAGACAGATCCATCCTGGGGATAGATAGGAGCCAAGTGAAATTAACAAGGTAAATTGAGGAGTGAGGGATAGAGAATCGGGCAAAACTTTCTGTAAGATGGGACCAGGAGACAAAAGAAAAGATTCAGAGCTGCCACAAAGATGGAATCTCCCTCCCCACTGACTCACTGTGCATGGGCCACCCGTCCTTTAACCATCCGAAAGATCCCTGATCAGAGGGTAAGGGTCTGGGACACCCTGTACGGGAATGAGGAAGACAAGGGAGGCCCTGAGCCCTACCCAAGGTAGACATGAACTGTTAGCAGGGGCAGTGGTGGCCATGCCACCACTGTTACACATAACATATGAGCATGCACTGATATGGAGATGGAACTAAACATCGTGTAAGAAAAAC
>NW_011888801.1:11744408-11746859 GCF_000151845.1 Pteropus vampyrus
GTGGGTGTGTGATATACGTATATAGATGTGAAGACAGTCTGACTTAATGATGTTTCAGTTTAAGATTTTTCAACTTCATGATGGTGTGAAAGCAATACGCACAATAAAATACATGAGATATTCAACACTTTATTATAAAATAGGCTTTGCGTAAGATGATTTTGCCCAACTGTAGGCTAATGTAAGTGTTCTGAGCACGTTTAAGGTAGGCTAGGTTAAGCTATGATGATTGGTAGATTGGGTGTATTAAATGCATTTTCAATTTTACAATATTTTCAAGGGTTTATCAGGACATAACACCATCATAAGTCAAGGATAGGTAAAGATATAATGTAGATTTAATGTCTCTAAGTGTTGACCCAATTATTCTCTATGTTTCTCTCCCCTTTTTTCACTCACTTACTCCCCAAGGGGCATTTCTTCTCCTTCTTTACCTTCATTGAAGCAGGGAATAAAAAAACTCAAAGTGTCACCCTAAGTTTGAGAAGATTCAGGACCGATTTTTCAATTTTCACTTCTGAAATTCTAGACAGATCCATCCTGGGGATAGATAGGAGCCAAGTGAAATTAACAAGGTAAATTGAGGAGTGAGGGATAGAGAATCGGGCAAAACTTTCTGTAAGATGGGACCAGGAGACAAAAGAAAAGATTCAGAGCTGCCACAAAGATGGAATCTCCCTCCCCACTGACTCACTGTGCATGGGCCACCCGTCCTTTAACCATCCGAAAGATCCCTGATCAGAGGGTAAGGGTCTGGGACACCCTGTACGGGAATGAGGAAGACAAGGGAGGCCCTGAGCCCTACCCAAGGTAGACATGAACTGTTAGCAGGGGCAGTGGTGGCCATGCCACCACTGTTACACATAACATATGAGCATGCACTGATATGGAGATGGAACTAAACATCGTGTAAGAAAAACATTAATTCAGCACCTTCTCTGCCAAGCACTGGAGATACAGAAATAATTAAATGATGGACATAGGTGAACAAATCAAGACACCAATAGATACAGATAGATGGAGGGATGCACAGACACTTTCCTGGTCGCTACCCACACACGCACATGCATACACACATATGGGTCTGCACAAGCACAGGTGAGGCTGTGCCTAGAGCCATTTTCTGTCAAGGGCACCTACCCCCACCTCCATGACTCTGGGCCTTGATTCATGGTATTCACTCTGCCACAAACACCCTCTCTCTGCCTCTCTTTTCCAGACCCTGTCCTCCCGTTTCAACCAGGTGTCGTCACACTGCTCTGCCTGGAAATGTCAGATATGATCTTTACTCTGTCCACAAATGAACACATAAATGACTTTAGACATGTCAATCCAGGGCTAATGGCTTAACAGTCTGCAATGAAGGTTTGGAAAATTCTCCAGGCTTTGTGGTCAGACAGACCTGGTTCCTACACCAATGCTGCCTCTCAGGAGCTGTTTAATCTTAAATAAGTCACTCAGTCCTACTGTGCCTCACTTTCCTCACCTGTGATATGTTGCCATGAGGATGAAAAACATAAAGAATATAGATTTCTGGCCTGGTGTTTTCCATAGAGTAGGTGCTCAATAAATGTTTCCTGGAGATCAGTCCAGCATCCAATCCACCAGGAACTCCTCAGAGAGAAGCAACTTCAGAGAGACCAAATTGCTGCAGCCCTGAGGAGCACAAACCCCACCATCTTCAATACCCTGTGAGCCTGACACCAGCAGCAAAGCCAGCAAGGCTGCTAGCGAGGTGGGGCCACAGCACACAGTGAGTTGCTATGCCAGAAAAAAGATGCCTAGGTGTGGGACCACGGCTGCTGATTTATCCCAGGAGTTGCCTCCTTGTCTTTGCCTGGTGTGGGCTCATAACAGGGATAATCTCCCTGAGAGGCTTTCACAACTGGCAGGATGCGGCAAAGCTGATGTGACCTCCATGAGATGTGCATTTATCCATTCTAGCCCTAGCTAGGACCTATATGACACAAAGAGCAGATGCCAGATAGGGATGCAACACAGGCCTTCTGTGGCTAATGGCTTTTGCATACCTCCTATGCCCTGGCTGAAGCCACTTCACACCCACCAGCGCACACACACACACACACACACACACACACACACACACACCCCTCTGCAGGACCCAGTAGGAGCTTGAACGTTTTTGCTATTAACTAGCTGTGGGACCTTAGGAACATTCTGTAACTCCTTTGAGCCTCAATCTCTCACCTGTAAAATGGGAACAATAATTTCTGCCTCCATGAAGAACAGACTGGATGTGGGGAATACTTGTTGAATGAATGGGCAAATGAACAATCAACCTAAGAGCTTGACATATAAAAGTAATTCCTGTGAGTTCCCTTCCCTAGCTGATCTGGCATAGAGGTTATATGGCAATGCTGCAGTATAAGCTCTGGCCTGGTCCCCATGCTGTCCCCACTTCCCATGAAAGGACTACTACACTAGCCTCCT
>NW_011888801.1:11748964-11779456 GCF_000151845.1 Pteropus vampyrus
GATATTGAGCATCTTTTCATATGTCTGTTGGCCATCTGTATGTCTTCTTTGGAGAAATGTCTTTTCATGTCCTCTGCCCATTTTTTGATCAGATTGTTTGTTTTTTTATTATTGAGTTGTATTTTGGATGTCAACCCCTTATCAGCCATATCATTTGTGAATATATTCTCCCATTCAGGAGGTTTCCTTTCTGTTTTGTTGAAGGTTTCCTTCACTGTGCAGACACTTTTTAGTCTGATGTAGTCCCAATTATTTACTTTTCTTTTGTTTCTCTTTGCTCGAGGAGATGTCTGAAAAGATATTACCCAGACTGATGTCAATAGTTTGCTTCCTATGTTTTCTTCGAGGAGTTTTATGGCTTCAGGCCTTATATTTAAGTTTTTAACCTATTTTGAGTTTATTTTTGTATATGATGTAAGAGAGTAATCCAGTTTCATTTTTTTTGCATGTATCTCTCGTTTTCCCAACACTACTTATTGAAGAGACTGCCATTACACCACTGTATATTTTTGCCTCCAGTGTCATAGATTAGTTGGACATATAAGCAACAATTTATTTCTGGGCTCTCTATTCTGTTGCATTGATCTATGTGTCTGTTTTTGTGTCAGTACCATACTGTTTTGATTATTATAGATTTGTAGTATAGTTTGAGGTCAAGGAGTGTGATACTTCCACCTTTATTCTTCTGTCTCAAGATTGCTTTGGCTAATCATGTCTTTTGTGGTTCCACATAAATTTTAGAATTATTTGTTCTAGTTCTAAGAATGACATTGATATTTTAATAGGTATTGCACTGACTGTAAATTGCCTTGAGTAGTATGGTCATTTTAACAATATTAATCCTTCCTATCCATGAGCACAGTATATCTTTTCATTTATTTGTGTCCTCTTCAACGTCTTTCTTCAATGTCTTAGAGTTTTCAGGTCTTTCACCTCCTTGATTAAGGTTATTCCCAGGTATTCTATTCTCTTCGATGCAATTGTAAATGAGACTCTTTTCTTCATTTCTCCTTCTGACTGTTTGTTATTAGTATATAGAAATGCAACATTTCCATATATGAATTTTGTATCCTGCCATTTTCCTGAATTCTTTTATTAATTCTATTAATTTTTGGTGGAGTCTTTAGGGTTTTCTACATATAGCATCATGTCATCTGTAAATAGGGACAGTTTTACTTCTTCCTTTCCTATTTGTATGCCTTTTATTTCTTTTTTTTCCAGTATTATGTTGCATAATAGTGGTGTAAGTGAGCATCTTTGTCTTGTTCTTGATCTTAGAAGAAAAGCTTCCAGCTTTTCACCATTTAGTGAAAATATGTTAGCTATGGGCTTGTCATGTACAGCCTTTCTCATACCCACTTTATTGAGAGTTTTTATCATAAATAAATGTTGATTTTTGTCAAATACTTTTTTTCTGCATCTATTGAGATAATCATATGATTTTTACCCTTTGTTTTGTTGATATGATGAATCACATTAATCGTTTGGCAGATGTTGAACAACCTTTGCATCCTTGATATGAATCTCACTTGATCATGGTATATAATTATTTAACTGGATATTAAACATTGTGCTTCTAAATAACCAACGGATCAAAGAGGAAATCAAACAGAAAACCAAAAACTGTTTGTTGAATTAGATTTGTTATTATTTTGTTGAGAATTCTAGCACATGTGTTCATCAGGAATATTGACCTGTAATTCTCTTTCTTTAGAGTATCTTTGCTTTTGGTATCAGAGTAATGCTGGCCTCGTAGAATGAGCTCAGAAGTGTTTCTTCTTCTTCAATTTTTTAGAATAGGTTAAGAAGGCTAGGTACAAATTCTTCTTTAAATATTTTGTAGAATTTACCTGTGAAACCATTTGGTCCTGGGCTTTCTTGTTTGTCGAGAGTTTTTTGATTACTGCTTCAATGTCATTGCTAGTAATTGGTCTGTTTGGATTCTCTGTTTCTTCCTGGTTTAGTCTTGGAAGGTTGGATGTTTTCTAAGAATTTGTCCATTTCTTCTAGATTGGTGAATTTGTTGGCATATAATTGTTCATAATATTCTTTAATGGTCTTTTATATTCTTTTATATTTCTGTGGTGTGCTCTCTCTTATATTTCGGTTATAAATCTCCTTTCATTTCTGATTTTATTTGTGTGTGTGTGTGTGTTCTCTATTACGCTTGATGAGTATTGCTAGAGGCTTGTCAATTTTAGTTATCCTCTCAGAGAACAAGCTCTTAGCTTCATTAATCTTTTCTATTGTCTTTCTATTTTCTATCTTATTTATTTCTGCTCTGATCTTTATTATTTCCTTCCTTCTGCTTACTTTGGGTTTTCTTTGTTTTTCTTTTTCTAGTTTGTTAGGTATAAATTGAGTTTTTTCCTGCATTTTGTGGTAGTCCTGTGTAACTATAAACTTTCCTCTTGTAACTGCTTTTGCTACATGTTATAGATTTTGTAAGGTTGTATTTTCATTTTCATTTATCTCAAGATAGTTTTTGATTTCCTGTTTGATTTCCTCTTTGATTCATTGGTTATTTAGAAGCACAATGTTTAATATCCATATATTTGTGTTTTTTTCCTGTTTTCTTTTTCCTATAGTTGCTTTCTAGTTTCATGCCATTATAGTCAGAAAATATGCTTGATGTAATTTTAATCTTCTTGAACTTACTGAGGCTTGCTTTGTGGCCTAGTATGTGATCTACCATAAAATTTTCCAGAGTAGATCACTTGAGAAAAATGTATAATCTGCAGTTTTTAAATGAAAAGCTCTAAATGTCTATCAAGTCATACTGATCTAATGTGGCATTGAAGGCCATTATTTCCTTATTGGTTTTCTGTCTGGATGACCTAGCCATTGAAGTTAAGTGGAGTATTAAAGTTCCCAATTATTATAATATTGCTGTTAATATCTGGTTTTATGTCCATTAACATTTGCTTTATATACTTGGGTGCTCCTAGGTTGGGTGCATAGATATTTACAATATTATATCTTCTTCTTGGATCAACTCCTTTTAAAGTATGTAATATTCTTCTTTGTCTCTTTTTACATTCTTTGTTTTGAGGTCTATTTTGTCTGATACAAGTATTGCTATCCCAGCTTTTTTTTTTTAATTTCTATTTATATGAAATATCTTCCTCTATCCTTTCACTTTCAGTCTGTGTGCGTGTGTTTCAACCTGAAGTCAGTCTCACGTAAGCTGCATATTGATGGGACATGTTTTTTAATCCATTCTTCCACCCTATGTCTTTCGATTGGAGCATTTAGCCCATTTACATTTAGGGTAATTATTGGTAGTACTTATTGCCATTTTTAACTGCATTCGGTTGTTTTTGTTTTGTGTATCTCCTGATTATTTATTATAGTTAGTTAATTTTGCTACTATAGTATTTTAATCTTCCTATTAACTTTTTAAGTGGTTGATTCACTGTGATTATTGTAAATTTGCCTTTACCAGTGAGATTTTTTTTTCCTTTCCTGTATTTTCCTATTCCTGGTTATGGCCTTTTCTGCATAAAGAAGACCCATTAACATTTCCTATAAGGATATGTTTAGTGGTGCTGAACTCATTTAGTTTTTGCTTGTCTGGGAAACTATCTTTCCTTCAATTCTAAATGATAACCTTGCTGAATAAAGTATTCTATGTTGTAGATTCCTTTCTTTGAGCACTTTAAATACTTCCTGCTGCTCCCTTCTAGCCTGTAAAGTTGCTTCTAAGAAATCAGCTGATAGCCTTACAAGGTTTCCCTTGTATATGACTTGTTTTTTTCATTCTTCCTGCCTTTAAGACTCTCTATCCTTGACTTTTGCCATTATAATTAGAATATGTTTTGGTGTGGTCTCTTTGGGTTTATCCTGTTTCAAACTCTCTGGACCTGGATGTTCGTTTCTTTCCCTCGATTAGAAAAGTTTTCAGATATTATTTCTTCAAATACCCTTTCTGCCGCTTTCTCTTTCTCTTCTCCTTCTGGAATCCCTAAAATGTGCTTGATGTTATCCCAGAGATCTCTTATACTATCTTCATTTTGTAAAATTCTCTTTTGGCTTTGCTGTTCTGACTGGGTGATTTCCACTATTCTGTCCACAGGTCACTAATCCATTCTTCTGTGTTAACTAATCCACTTTGATTCCTTCTAATGTATTTTTTACTTCAGCTATTGTATTCTTTATCTCTTTTTCTACATTTTCTATCTCTTGTTGAAGCGTTCTCTGAGTTCCTCTGTGGTATTCTTGAGTTTGTTGCACATCCTTATCACTGTTTCTTTGAATTATTTATCAAGCACATTACTTATCTCCATTTCATTAGGGTTTTTCTCTGGAGTTTTTCCTTGTTCCTTCATTTGGGACATATTCACTGTCTTTCCATTTTATTGGGCTTTCTGTGTTTCTTCCTGTAAGTTGAATAGAATAGCTCTCTCCCCCAATCTTGAAAGAATGGTTTCTGAGTAGACCGTGTATTGAATAGTTTTGGCAGACCAGTTGTATTCCGGGATGGTGCATGTGGTGGCTGGTGTGAAGGGATGGGTTCTGGGTGGAATAGCCTGGTGTGTGCTTGCTTCATCACCCTTCTAATCTAAGTGGGGATGCCTGTGGAAAATGAAGCTGCTCCATGCACTTTTGGTGTACCCTGTTTCTTTATTTGTCTGTGAACTCAGCTGGGTCTGTGCAAGGTTGCTTTACAAGCTTGTGTGTCAAGGGCCCACCGGCTAAGCCCCCTCTCCCGTTAGGGCAGGCATTCACATGCACACCTCCGCATTTTGTAATTTCTGCTCCCTTTCTGGGCAGTACAGTTCCTTGAGCGCTCAGCCACAGCCCTCTCACACCACAGATAGCCCTGCGCGCATGCCCCGTTGCTTAAATTATCCGCAGTCAGAGGCGGGTCTGAGCGGGGTCACTCTGTCTGCTTGAGTTTCAAAGCTCTGCTAGCTTTGCCTTGTCTCCTGTTGAGGCCACCTTGCTTGGGCACATACAGCTAGTTGTACTTTGGTAGTTCTGAACTTTCTCCTGGCGGGGGCAGACACTCCTAAACGGGTGTGCAAATGTCAGCACCCCTTTCACTCCGAAAGGGTCAGCCTTGCCTGCGTGTCCTGTTGCTTTAATTGCCTGCAGTCAGAGTAGGTTCTTGGAAGGGCTGCTCTACGTACCTGCCCAGTTCCGCCCCTTCGCCCAGTGAGTGCACAGCTGTACTTTGGTAATTCGGAACTTTCTGGAACGCGGGCAGGAGCTCCTCCTGCAGAGATGCGCTCAGAGCAGCACCCTACTCACTCTACACAGAGCAGCCTGGCGTGTGGGCACTGCAAAGTCCCTCCGACTCCACACTTTCCTCGGGCTGGGCAGCCCTGTTTGTGCATACAGCAGTGCCCCCACTATCTGCGCATTTTCTCTGGACCAGGCAGTCCTCCCTGCAGGCACCGCAGCATTTTGTCTGCTCCCCACTCTTTCTAGGAGTGAAAGCCCCATGTGAGCACACAGTGGCATCCCACTATTTTCTCACTTTCTCTGGACAGGGCAGCCTGTAGGCAGCTACCACAACATTCCATGGGTTCTGTGCTCTCTTCAGGTGGGGGAGCTCAGTGGGAGCATGAAGCAGCACCTTTCTGCACCTGCTGGATCAATCTCCCAGTGAAGGGGCCCCTTGTATGCAAGCTATGGTTATCTCCTGTTTCTGCTGGGTCTGTCTCCAGTAGGGGTGGCTAGGGATGTGCTACAGTGCCCTGCAGGTCTGCTAGAGAAACTAGATGGAGCTCCCCATTATCCAGGTTCAAGGAAAAGTAAACAACAGCGCTCACCCTTCCTGGGGTCCTGGATTGTTCCTGGAGAGCCGTGGTGTTTCCTGACCTTCTCTATGCAGTCACTCTCTCTTGTTGGTTGTATGGCTGTTCATTTGGCTCACAGTTGTCTCAGGAAAATCTGCCCTAAATATAGGTGTACATTTAGGCAAGCGCAGCTTCCACCCAAGCCTCCATCTGGCCAAACACCAGCAAAACCACCATTCTTGAGGTCCAGCATGTGCCAGGTCCTGGGCCAAATGCTGGGGATCCAGAGGTCAACGAAATATGGTTACTACCCTTAAACATCACACCCTGGGCAGGGGTAGGAGGACAAAATGTTATGGAAACAAATGAATAATATAGCACAGTGTTAGAAGCATAATAGTAGTCATCAAAAAAAAAAAAAAAGGAAGAAGAACAGAAATAGCACAGGAGAAAGTGTATCTAATATCACCTAAAATAATAGAGAAGATGTTCTCTGAGCTGGGTCTTGAAGGCCTACTAAATTCACCAGAGTATGAAGTGAAAGAAAGGCATTCCCAGAAGGAAGATCAGCATGTGCAAAGGCACTAAGGCTTGGAAAGATGCAGGCACTAGCAGGGGCCAGTCCACACATGTTCTGAGAACTAAAGCAATCCAGCGTTGCTGGAGACTAGTGGCAAAGGTAGGAAGGTATAAAAAGATGATATCTGAGAGAAAGGAGGGAGAGCCCGGGTTAGGAAGGGTCTTAGGGGTCATATTGCAAAGCTTGAAATTGATTGGGCATCCATAGAGAGTCACTGAAGGTTTTCAGGCTGGGATTTGTGTCCCCAAGTCTTCTCTGGTAGCCATGGATTAGAGAAAGAAAATATTGATTGAGGAAACTTTGATAAGTCGTTATGGTACTAATCTAGGTAAGAAATGATGAAGGTCTGCATGGTGGGGGTTGAGAAAGGGTAGATTCAAAGATGGTCAGGAAGATCTGATGGCTTTGAGAGAAAGTAAGGAATATCACTCGAGTGACAGTGGTGCCACCAGCCAAGACAGGAGGGAACTAGATCTGAGGGAGAAATGGTTAGTTTAGGCACTGCATCCATGAGACAGCCCCGGCACACACAGCATGGCTGCCGTCAGGTCACTGGTGTTTTATCCCCACAACTGCAAACAGCAGCAGCAAACAGCAGCAGCACCCACCCTGAGAGAAGACAGATGAGCATTTCCTCCAGAAACAAGTGTTTCCAAAACAATGAGAAAAACCAAGGAAGGAAAAAGCTATGTCTGCTCCTGGAGAACTTATTTACCATTAACACTCAGCGAGAAGGGTTATTTGAACCAATTACAGTGCAATGCCTTTTCCCTATTCCCTCCAATTATGGCTGTGTTCTGAGCCTCCCCCTGGAAAAACCTTGCAACATCCAACTGACTTCTCCTCTGGAGGTTTCAGGCAGAAGTGGTGGGGGGTGGGGGGGGGGCAGTGGCGGGAAGGGAGAGAGAGAGAGAGAGAAGACCTGAGTCCACCGTGGTGAAGAACATGTTCTGCCCTCCATGAGGAGATTGAGTCACAGCCTTGAGAAGTACAACGGATGAGGAATGGTACCAGTTTGCAAGGGAGGGGGCCTCAGGCTTCCTGCAAACCTCTGGGCTGACATTTCACTTCAGAAATCAGGTCAATTCAACAAAAACCAAATCTCCAAAATCAGATTCCCAATGACGAGATCATCAAATGACCAGTTCTGTTAGCGGCCAGCTCACCAGAAACTAAATCACAAGATCATTCATTTCCTAATGCCAATTGGCATTATTGAAGGTTTTTTCCTAAGTTTTATATTCATCGAGCCCCTGCCATTGCCTACATTTGCATATAAAACAGCAGCGGAGGGAGGGGCAGACCAGGCCTGAGAACTCACAGGGACCAAGGCAAGGGCTGGGGTGAGAGCAAAACTTGGAAAATATCTTCAAGCTTTCAGAAAACTGGCTATTCAGTAACTTATTCTAATGGCAAATTGGCCTGATTTTGGGCAAATTGGCATAGAGCCTTTGGTTATGATATCCAGCCTGCTCCCATCCACGCCCCAGAATCATGCCCATGGGCTATTTGGCTGCTGCTTATAGGCCCCAGGGTAGATTTTATCCAATTGCCACAGGGGACAGACTCAAGAGAGTCCACACTCCCACTTACCACCTCTGGGGAACCAACATGAGGCTCATTCCGGAGAACATGGTGAACCAGGGCTCTTTGAATTAAGCAGCCCCTCGGACCACACTTTGGAACCTGGGACCCATGGCCAGGCCTTCCTGGGCCTTCCTGACTTTGAGAAGCTCTCTTTTCTCTCTCCAACCACAACCCACCCTACTCCCAGCTGATAATTCCTCCCCAACATCCCTGTTAATTCTGAGTGGGACCATCTACCTCAGAGACCCTCAAAATCAGTGCAAAGGAGGCTCAGTAAGTTTTCTGGAGTCAAGGGCAAGGACTATTGGAGGGACCGGAGTTGCCAGCCCCATGTGCTCCCTGTTCCAAGCTGGGCTGAGGCAAAGGCATGAGCACCAGGGAGCCTCGTGGGAGAAAGTCCAAGTGCACCCACTTACTCTCAAGCCTCCCCCACATTTTTCTGGGGTTCATCCACAAAAGGCCCCATCTCTGTGTTTACTGCAGGCAGAAGCAAGGCAGATGTCAGAAGCTGAGGACAGGCCCTAGAATCAGGCTATGAAAGTCCTCTGAAACTGGCACACAAATGGTAACAGGTGCTCCCCAGAGCCCCTGCAGCACCCTCCTAAGATGGGGCCGAGGAAACCTGGGCCAGACCAGAAAGGCCACAGGTCCCACCAAGGACCTCACAGGCTCAAGGCAAACTAACCTGGAGGGTCCAAAGTGGTGCTGAAGACCAGAGTGGGCAGGATGGGGGTCCTTGCTTGGATGCTGGAAAATTTTTGCCACTCAGACTTGGTGACCAGCCTTTGTTGAACTGGGCCAGAATGGGAAAGCAATGGTTTCTGAACATGGCCCTCTCCTGCCCCCAGAAACCCATGGGTACCTTCAACTCCAACCAGCATCAGCAGCACTGTACTTTGCCAAAACAAAGAAAGAAAAAAATGTCCTTCATTATCTCTCAGGTCTGGTGAATATTTTGTTCCAAAAAAAATGTCCTGAGACCATAAGCATCAGAAGGCAGCAGGCATTCCATGGCTCCTTGGGACTCTCAAGCCAAAAGAAATCCTGGCTGTGACTCTTGCAGGTGAGAAATGCCCTGGACTTGGGGGCCTGTGGCCTTGAGGAGGCTTCCAGAGGAGGCAGACAAGAGCCATCCTGTTGGGAAGCATAGAAACTCTAGTGCATCAAGGTCATCCACATCAACACCACCGAAAAGCCATGAACTCATGGCCATAGACACCTGCCCTGCGGCTCTTGGAAATGTGTGCAGGGGTTGGCAAGAGGCTCAGCATTGAGAATCTAGCTCTCTGCTTAAGGCACAATTCTCAACCCAGGCTGCTTGGGTGGCTGGGGAGAAGAGGGAGGGGATGGTATTAATGGTGTAACTACTGAAAGCCCCAGAGGCTGGTATGCAATACACAGAGTGGAGCTCAAATGATCTACTGGATTCCCAGACTGATCCCTGCAGTTCCCATGTCATCTCCCGGGAGAAGTACCAGGAGCAGGACACATTTCTTAACATGCCCCAAGCCTTGGCCTTAGGTGGGCTTGCTTTTGAACTCATCACTCAGTCCCCCACAGACTACTTATACCCAAACGACTTGGCCTGCACCCAAGGCCTCCACTGCAGCCATCACCTTACAAACCTAGGCAACCAGGTATGGGTCGTAGAGCTCAATGGTCCTTCATCCAGTTGCCCTGAAGCCCTGGCCCCCAGGACCTGGGCATCCCATGGTAAATGGAGACCCCATTCTCGTGATTGCAGGGAGACCTAGTACTGAGCAGAGCGGTCCCTGACACTCAGAAAGCCAGATGTGAACACAGAGAGGGTGGCAACAAGCAGCTCCAAGCAGAGCCAGGAGAAGGGAACACAGACCTCTCTGGGAATGAGTTGACTCAGAGAGACAAAGAGGAGAGGGCCATGGTAGGTCCAGGAGAGAGTGTGGAATGGACACCTGTGCCATGGACATGAGGGCGATTGGTGAACTGAAGTCACAGGTCTACCCTTCCTTGGAACATGGACATTCTAAGCATTTGGTGAAAACCATGGACTTTTTCCAGAGAAAAAGTAGAAACATGCATGCATGCCTCCCCGCCCCCCCCACACACACACACTCACACTTTTTCATACAATTTCAAGGAGTTTATGGAGTCTATGAACCCAAGAAGAGAAACTCTGAACGAAAAGAAGTCACATTATTTTGCACATTAAGTAATAACAAGTATTATTAATTAATTATTGGTACTTATCTTCTTGCTTTCTTATTTATTATTTCCAGTCTCCTATTCTAGACTATAAGCTCCATGAGAGCAGGAACTTTGACTCTGTCATTTTCTGAGAATGCCCAGTACCTAGAATAGAGTCTAGCATGCAGCAGACACATAATAAACACTTGTTGGATGAATAAATGAATTTATAACTTTGTGCTTCAATAGTTAGAAGTTGTTATGATCTTGCTCCCATGGGTCTGCAAACTGGCATGGGACAAACCACAAAAGAGAGGTAGGTGGAATTCTCTGAGTTTTACTTGGCAACTTCAGACACCCACCACCACCACCACCACAACTAGCCCCTGGCGTCAATTCCACATCAAACTGCACAGAAGCCGAGAGTTCCCGTTGCTCAGTGCTCAGCCCTTCCCTTGGGAGTTTGGGGTGAGATACTGGGCATTGCAGAATTCCAGGGTCTGCATTGCCCTGAGGAGGCAGCCCACCAGCACTGGAGAGCAGTCAGCGAATTCACATGTGCACTCTGCCTTCCAGCCACAGAGACTCGAGGCAGCAGTGGCGGGGGCCTCCACACTGCTCACCATTGATCTCCACTAATGAATTTCTTTGTGGAAAGGAACAAACTGCTCTACAGTGAGACTGGCCAAGGCCGCCCCAGCGCAGCAGCCTGGTGTCTCAGGCATGCTAATTACCCCGCTGTCTGGCTACATCTGATCAGTTTCTCCCCACCGACATGCTAATCTGTTTCCACCTGATGTCTTCCGAGCAGGCCAGAGACTTACTAATCAACCCTAATGCAGACAGTTGATAAAGGAAGAAAATTATAACATTGAGATTAAGAACTATGATGTCAGCTTGTAGAAGATCGAGATTCACTTAGTTTCTTTTGTAGTGCATTTCAAGGACTATTAGTTGAAATCACTCTTTGTATTCACAGCCCCTGATACAATCCTGACTGCTCCACCCTTTTTCTCTCCAGTGTGAGACAGATTCCAGCAAACCAGCATGACTCACTTTTGTGATGGATGTTACACAGATGGATTATCAAACTAACTCGACTTGGAGATCATAAGGGATATGTAATTGTTTGAATGAATTCAGGCATGATAGTTTCTTTGGCATGGAAACAGAATCCCTGTGACAGTCAGCATGGTATCTGGAAAAGGCAATGGAATTTGTTTAACAGCTTTATTGAAGTATAATTGATATGCAATAAATTGCAAACATTACAGGGTACAATTTAATACATTTTCAACATATGTATCACCACGATAACCACACAGTCAGGATGGTGAACATGATCCCACAAAGTTTCCTTGTGCCCTTTTGTGGTCCCTCCTATCCACTCCCCTTCCCCGGCAACCAGTGATCTGCTTGTCTCTACAGATTAGTGTGCGTGTTCTAGAGTTTTATATAAATGTAATCATACAGGATGTACTTTTCTTTTGTCTGCTTTCTTTCACTCAGACTAATTTTGAAATTCATCCATGCCCTTGCTTATACCAATTGCTGATTCCATTTTATTGCTGAGTAATATTCCATTATCTAGATGCACCACAATTTGTTTACCCATTCACTATTGATGAACATTTCAGTTGCTTTCAGCTTGGGGCTATTATGAATTAAGCAGCTATATAAGTCTTTGCATGAACATATGCTTTCATTTCTCTTGGGTAAATACCTAAGAGTAGAATGGCTAATGTGGTAGGTGTATATGTCACTGTTTAAGAAACTATGAAACTTCCCCAAAGCGGTTGTGCCATTTCACTTTCCCACTAGCAGTGTATAAAGATTCCAGCTGCTCCATAATCTCACTAATGCTTGGTATTATGGATCTCTTTTAATTTTAGCCTTCCTAATAGGCATATAGAAGCTTTTCATTGTAATTTTAATTTGCATTTCCCTAACTAACAAGCATGTGCCTATTTGCCATTCATATATCTTCTTTGGTGAAATATCTATTCAAATATTTTGCCCATTTTTCATTGTGTTGTTTATTACTGAGTTTTAGGAGTTCTCTATATTCTATATATGATTCTTTTATCAGACATGTGATTTGTAAATATTTCCTCCAAGTCTGTGACTTGTCTTTTTATTCTCTTAACAGTGTCTTTCAAAGAACTTAATTTGAAAGAGATCTTAAAGAGTTCTTAATTCTTAAAGAGATTATCATTTTAATTTTAAAATCCAGTTTATCAATTTTTTCTTTTATGGACTGTGCTTTTGGTGTTGTATCTAAGAAATCTTTGCCTAACCTAATGCCAAAATGATTTTTTATTGTGTTTTCTCATAGTTTTAGTTTTAGATTTTTCATATATCTGTGATCCATCTTTTACTTACTTTTTATATATAGTACAAGGTACAGATTAAAGTTTATTTCTTAGCACATATTTACTTGTTCCAGCACCATTTGTTGACAGACTATTTCTTTCTCCAGTGAATTGCTTCCACCACTGTTGAAAATCAATCATCTATACATGTGGGGGTTTATTTTGGGGTTCCCTGTTCTATTGCAGTGGTCCATTTGTCTGTTTATACCAAAAACAGTGTCTCCTTTTTGTTTTTAACAGAATTTATTTTTTATTTATTTATTTATTTTTTAATTTTTAGGCAGGGAAACTCTTGGTTAACCTTATAATCCCTTATTTTTATTTTTTATGCCAACAGCACCTGGTCTTCCTAGGTGGTCTCCCATCAAGTACTAACCAGGTCCGACCCTGCTTAGCTTCCGAGATCAGACAGGATCAGGCTTGTCCAGGGTAGCGTGGCCATAGACCAGTGTCTCCTTTATTGTAGTTTTTTTAATGTCTTGAAGGCATGTAGTTTGTCCTCTAAGTTTCTTCTTCCTTTTCAAAGTTGTTTTGACTGTTCTAGATACCTTGCATTTCCATATGAATTTTAAAATCAGCAAGTCAATTTCTACCACAAAAAAAAATGCTAGGATTTTTGTTAGGATTGAATTGACTCTACGGATTAGTTTGAGAACTGATATTTTAATAGTAATGAGTCTTCCAATCTATGAACACAATATATCTTTCCATTTATTTGAATCTTGTTTAATTTCTCTCAGCAATGTTTTATAGTTTTCAGAGTACGGACCTTGCTGATTTTTGTTGGATTGATCCTTATGTATTTCACATTTTTTTATACTATTGTAAATAGTATTTTTATTTTTATTTTAATTGTCTATTGCTATTATATCAATACAATGAATTTTTGTATATTGATTTTTTTTGGTCTACAATGTTGCTAAGCTCACATGTTAATTTAATATTCTAGTAGATTTTTTGTAGACCTGTTGAATTTTGCATATAGATGATCATGTCATCAATAAATACAAAGTTTTAGTTTTTTCTTTTCAATCTGGGTGCCTTTTATTTCTTTTTCTTATCTAATTGTACCAGCTAAAACCTCAAGTGAAATGTTGAATAGATGTAGTAAGAGAGAACATCCCTGAATCATTTCTGATCTTACGGGGAAAGCACTCAGTCTTTCACCATTAAGTATGATGTTAGTTATAGGCTGTTCATAAATGCCCTTTACAAGTTTGAAAAAAAAAAAAATCCTTTATATATCCCTAGTTCGCTGAAATTTTAATAGAGTTGGATGTTGGATTTTGTCAAATGCTTTTTTCGGCAACATAATTAAATGGCTTTTCCTTGTAACTTTGTAGTCATGGTGAATTACATCAACTGAATTTTGAATGCTAAACCAACCTTACATCATTGGTCTAAGCCCCAATTGGTCATAATGAAGTACCCTTTTTATATGCTGTTGCTAATATTTTGTGAGGTTTTTTATGTGTCTGTGTTTATGAAGGATAGTGGTTTAGTTTTCTTATAACATTTTGTCAGTTTTAGTATCCAGATAGTATTGGTCTCACAGAATGAGATGGGAAATATTCCCTTCTCTTCGATTTTCTAGAAGACTGTAAAATTGATAATATTTCTTCCCTAAATATGGCAGAATTCAATAGTCAAGCCATCTTGGCTAGGAGTTTCCTTCCCAGAGGTTTTTTAAACTACGAATTTAATTTCTTTATAATAGATATAGAGCTATTCAGGTTTTCTACTTCTGGTCTTTAGTAGTTTGTGTCTTTCTAGGAATTTGTCCATTTCAGCCTGTTTGTCAAATTTTTGGCATAAAGTTTTTCACAATAGTCTCTTATTCTTTAAATGTCTGTAGAATCTGTAGTGATGTCCCTTTTCTCATCATCCTTTATGGTAATAATTTGTGTCTTTGTTTTCTCTTTTTTTCCTAATCACTGTCTAGAGGTTTATCAGTTTTATTTTCACAAAGAACTTGCTTTTGGTTTCATTAATTTTCTCTGTTTTTTGTTGTTGTTGTTGTTGTTGTTGTTTTTTCTTTCTTTGTTTTCTACTCTTATCTACATTATTTATTTTCTCCTACTTATTTTGGATTTCTTTTGCTTTTCTATTTCTAGTTTTTTAGATGGAAGCTGAGGTAATTGATTTGAGATCCTTCTGCCTTTCTAAGAAACAATGGAATTTGAAGTCACATAACCATCAGTTTTTGTAACCTTCTAGCTGCATGACCTTAGTCTAATTATATAACTTGTCCTATCTTCAGTTTTCTCATCTAGAAAATGGTATCAAAAGTACCTATCTTTCAAGGCTGTTAGACAATTAAATGAGATCAAATTTTATACACCAAGCCCAATGCTAGTTCACAGTAATTGCTCATGAAGTGTTTCTTCCCTTTCTATGATAAGTGATCACCCCTTCACCTCCTTGGGTGACACTCAGGGGGGAAAGTACCCAACAGTTATAAAATATGGAAGTTGATGCAGCACGAACTTCAGCAGGTCCGATCTATTCATTTATAGAGAAGCAAATTGAGGTGCAGAGACTTAAGCAGAACCACCTATTCCTGTAGGTTAGCTTTAGAGGTCCACACTGGAAAAACCGGAAACCCAGAGGCAGCTTTTCCATGTTATCATTGGTCTAAGTGGACATCCCGGGGTATAATCAAGAGAAAGACTTCCCCAGGTCCATTTTAACTTTTACTTGAGCATCTGACCCCTCAATTAACAATCCTCAGAAGATGCAGATCCAAGTGGGTTGTAGTAGGAGGAAAAGTATGGTCTTTGGGGTCAATATACCTGCCCTGCCACTTGCTGGATCTTTCACCTCAGACAAATTACTTAGTCTCCCTGAGGCTCAATTTCATCATTGGCAAAATGAAGTTGATAGTAATACCAGACATCTGACAAGCACTTTGACATGCCAGGCACTAAATGTTATCCCAGTGCCAGCTTTTCTAAACCTCACTAGAATGCTACACTGTAGAAGCCTATGGGCAACCAGAGATATACACAGATTGAATACTTTACCCAAGTTCACATTAGCTAGAAAGGATGGAGATGGGATTTGAACTCAGATGGTATACACCAGAGGCTGAGTGCTAAACCACCATCCACTGTTGCTAATTAGACCACTCTACCAGGGTTTTGTGAAAATTAACAAATACATCCAAGGGGCCTAGCACTGAACTAGGCCAAGAAATGTGAAATCCCCAGGAGCAGTCAGAGGGCTGGGCACCCCAGGCAGAACAGGTGATGCTCCTGACAGCTGTGCAGGTGCTGAGAAGCACTGGGGCCACTCTTGGGGCTGCCCTAGTTCCAGGGAAGGTATTTATAGTACAGAAGCCATCATGCCTGCTCAGGCTGAGCTGCACCTGGAGCTGATTTGCACCTGGAATTGGCCATTATCAGTTCGTTTCCATGCAGGAAAATTAATTCAAGGAGAAGCACCCACCACACATCCTCTAATGTGCTTCTGTTGCACAGCTGCTACACGAGACACACAAGTAGAGATGTCAGAGCCACAGAGACCACCCCTAGTCCTGATTAGTGGCAGGAAAATAGTCTCAGAGAAAGAGACCCACCCAAGGCCCACTGGTTAGCCAGGGCAGGGCTGATGGGGACTTGGTATCCAGGCCTATACCCTGCCCTGCCCCACCCATCCTTTGCAAGTCCTGGCAGAACAGACCTGGCAGAACAGAACTAGCACTGCTGGGAGACACATATTCGAAGTGACATACATGACAAAGTGAATGGAGGCGTGAACATAAGCATCCCCTCTCCACCAACACACACACAGGGCGCAAGAAGCTGTAACTGTCCTGCTGGGAGACCCCCTGAAGAAAACGGTGGTGGCCTTGGGGACAAGAAGGAACTGAGTGCAATGGGGAGGTGCGCAAAGGAGAAATTTGATTTTTATTTTGTATATTTGAGTGTTGTTTATGCCTATGCAATCAGAAAATACATATTCTCAATACTTAAGAGAGTTATTTATTTTTAGGAGTCACTGAGAGCCCTTGCTTTTGTGCTCTGGGTGAAGGGAGAGCTTACAGTTGATATCACTGGGGCCCCAGGTGGTGGAGCCATATCCAGATGCTGGCCTCACATATAGGGAGCGGAAGAAAAGGGAACTCACAAGGGCAGAGTACCCACTGTGCTAGGCACCTCACTGGGCTACAGCGAATTGGGCGTTCTCCATGGCAAAGATGTGAGGTTAATTTATTCAAGATAGTGAGCAAAATCGCTGCATGGGTTTGAATCCCACTCTTCTCCCCGCTCCAGGCTGAAGGACTCCCTATAGGACAAGGACAGGTGGGCGACATGTGGCTGAACCACCTGCTCAGTTGTGCCAATCCCCAGGCCAGTGTGGGCTCAGGCCCCTGCTCCCTTCCGGGAAAATCAGTTCACTTTCCACAAATCAACCCAGAGGGAAAACAGGAGCTGCAGCCCAGAAGCAGCCAGCCTCCACTAGGCCTGGCCTGTTCACACCTGCCTCCCCTCAGCCTGCTGCCTAAGGCAACAGATTCCATTGCCAAGACCCACTCCCCAAGGGAGGCGGAAGCTTCTAACAATGTGTGCCAGAGAGCTTAGAGGGGTGGTGACATTTATGGCACCCCCTACCCCCAGGTTCCAGGGGGCTTGCAGAGCTGCTCTGGAGCTGTAGGATACATGTCTGCTCCACCTGCCATCCCCCACCCACCACTGCCAACCTCCTGTGTTAAAATATTGATAATCACAACACCCATTCATTGCTCCCCCTGCCTGGCACACCAGTGACCTCATTTAATATTCTGACAATGCTATGAGATAGGTACTAATGTATCTCCATTTAACAGAAGAGGAAACTGAGGGTCAGAGTGGTCCAGCTAAAGAAGCAGTGGACGGAAGTTGCACCAGTCTGAGATTCTAATCACAAGGAGCACAGGGGAAACTGCTGTCTGGGGCCACAAGCAAAGCCAGTCTGCCAGGCCCAGGACTCTTCTGACACCTGCCCAGAGAAGCAGCAGGTGGCCCTCTTTCTGAAGCACCCATTTTCAACTGACCAAAGTCACTTCTCTTTGATTTCCTGCTGTCTCAAACTCAACAGGCACCTGCTGGCACTTTCTGAGGCTCTATCCCCCTCCTCTGAAAAGAAAGAGGTGCACAGGGTCATTTCTGTAACATTCTGTTACCCTGGAAATCCATGACTTAAATCGGACTTGCTGCCTTTCCTCCCAACTCTCTCTCACACTGTTTTTTGGGATCAACGAACCACTGCCCTTCCAGGGTGGCAGTGGAAACTTGAGGGAGCATCTGATGCCCACCTCCCACTCCACCCACCTTAACCAATCTTATTCCAGTTCTTGTCACATATGTGTGCACACACACATACACACACCTACTTCATTCCACGCAGTGCACTAAAAATATGACTTAATACATCCTTGACCATGAACCTGCATTAGCTCTAATAGCAGGGTTTCCTAACTTTAGCACTACTTGCCATTTGGGGTCAGAAAGTTCTTTGTTGTCAGGGGCTGTCCTGGGAGGAGGGGCATTGGATGTTAGCAGCATTCCTGGCCTCTACCCACTAGATGCCACTAGCACTCCTCCCTTGTCCTACAATGACAACCAAAAATGTCTCCAGACATAAGCCACTGTCCTGCTAAGAACAACTGCCCTATAGGGTAAAGTCTAATCTTCTAACCTAGTTTACCAGGCCCTTCATTTTTGCCTGCAAACTCACCTAATTTTACTTCCCATGATTCCCTATCTCCAAACTTTGATGATTTTCTATGCTAATGCTGCTCCTCTCCTGGAGCACCCTTGTCTCCATTCACTCATATCTCCCTGCCCTTCGGGGTCCAGTGTGGCTCCCATAGAAAGCCTTCCTATGATTTAGCCCCATGTTACCTGCTTTCCTTTCAACATAAACTATGCCCTTATTTATCTTCTGTGTCACCATCTTGTCCCTCACCCCTATGCAGATAATATATACCCTGAGAGTTGGACATGTGGTACAATACTAAAATGGCTCTCCAGAATAAAAAGTGATGGTGCACAGATTTTTATTTCCATGGTGTAAATACTCCCACCATGACCAATTTCTAGTTACTAAAATGCTGTCACTCAAGATGGAGTTGGAAGAGGTGACCCAGTGGATCTGGTGAGCCCGCGCACACCACGGCCTCCAAGACAACACACATGCCTCTTCCCCTCGCTGCCCCTGGCCCAGCAGATGTGGGGAGCCAAGGAATCTCACCATGCCCTCTGCAATGCTGAGGTGAGGTTGGGGCAGCAATCCATGGTCATGGCCTGGCTTTGTAGCCAGGGCCTCTGACTGCAGTGGCAGTCACCGAGGCTAGAGGGAGGTCCAAGGCGGACCCCTTGAGAAGAAGGAATGTTTCCCCCCCATTCCTTCTCCTGAGGTACCCTGACCCACCATCCCCATCCTGTAGGTCAAGAGTACACCTGACTCTTACCCTGATTTTCTCTCCCTACACAGGCCATAACCAGAAGTTTGCAGGAAGAATTTCACCTTGAGCTGCCCTAGGCCCTCCAGTGAAACCTGTGCTGACTTAGAAGGAGGCAGATTTATTGATCTTTCTTGGTGACTGTTGGCAAGATTCATGGCTGGCCACAGACTACATTTATCCGTACCTCTGACTTTAATTACCACAAGCAACTAAGGGGTGTGTGTGTGTGTGTAAGCTCTAGATCTCTAGTCCTTCTATTTCTGTTACATCTAACCCATTTCACACAATAAGCATTGGCTCAGTGCCTCTGCCATGCTCCTAGCTCCCTTAGCTTAGCCCCTCTGGGACGTCCCAGCTCCCACTGGTGATCCTGACTCCAGAATCATCTCTTCCACTTGTCCCTTCAGCCCCAGGTATCCTGGTACCTTCTTACAGTTGTTGGTCTGGGTTGCTTCCAGTTCACATGTTCCACCTCTGCTGATACATGTCAGTTGTTCCCGATGTTAAATCCTCTCCAAACAACCTGGGCGGTGCTGTGTTTCCCTAACCAAAGCACACCGGTATATCCTGTGTAGCTGGCACATAAGGAGTCGAGAGATGAGAAAAGAGGCGGGGCTTGGGGTTGACCATGAAGGCCACATGGGCTACCTGAAGGAGACAGAGCACCATTGCAGGGCTCTAAGCAGGACACTGAGTTTAAGAAAGGTGACTTTGGTGGCAGAGTGCGGAACGAATGAATGTCTTCCAAAAGCTGTAACATGCAAATGAACACCATACACACTCACACACAAATCCATACCACCTACATACACACACGCAGACTCCCAAGTGACTATACTTCTTTCTAATACACTCAGAAAGCAAAGTGCACAAAAGGTGAAAACAACCCAAATATCCATCAACAAATGAATAGATTAACAAAATGTGGTACATACATACAATGGAATATTATTCAGCCTTAAAAAGGAAGGAAATTCTGACACATGCTACAAAACAGATGAACCTTAAAGACACTGTGCTGTACAATAAGCCAATCACAAAAGGACAAATCTTGTATGATCCCACTTATGCGAGGTACCTAGAGTAGCCAAATTCATAGAGACAGAGAGTAGAATGGTGGTTTCCACCTCCAGGGGCTAGAGGAGGGGGAATGTGAAGTGAGTGTTTAATGAGTGCTGAGTTTCAGTTTTGCAAGCTGAAAAGAATTCCCAAGATGGATGGTGGTGATGGTTATACAACAATGGGAGTGTACTTAATGCCACTGAACTGTACATTTAAAAATGATTAAAATGGTAACTTTTATGTTGTGTATATTTTACCACGATATAAAAAAGTAAAAAGTGAAAAAGCAAAATGGGAAGTTCCTGGCACACATGTACATGTCACAAGGACCAAGTAACATCCCTTAATACCTACATTTGTGCCAATGCCACAGAGCCATGAGGGTCTCCAGCAACAAAATCCTGACAACCACATGATGAGGGTGTAGTCTCCCCAAGCAGGCCTCTGAGTTCCGGCCCTAAGCCTGGCTTGTATGTGTATCCCTTGTAAATAAATGGTGCCTGTGAGGGGCCAGAGTATGTGTTTCAGGAGGACCTGGAGTGTGAGAGGCAGAGAAGACATAAAGAGAAGGCAGAGAAACCAGAAAATGCCCCCGGTCCCCAGGGCCTCATCACAATATATCTCTTGACTCGGGGGCCCTCCTCTCTGCACTCATGTCAGTTTGGCTCCACCCCAGATAGGACACAGCACAGCCTCGCTACCCACCTCCCCTTGCCCTCCCCCACCAAGCTACAGTGGCTCAATTCTCAAATTGCTTCTCATAAGAGCTGCTGTTCATCTAAGGGGGCCCCTGTTCCACTTCATCTGGTTCTCTTATTTTGGATTTTGTCCCTGACTTTCTGCCTAATCACACTTCTCTCAGCAGCATGACATCCAAGAATTTATCTTCCTCCAAGCCATAGAAAAAACAGGAACCAGACAGGGTCTGTTCTCCTCCAAAACACCTTTCTTCCTGCCTGCCTTATTTTGGTTCCTGGCAGCTCACCACTATCTTTTTAGCTTCCTAACTGGAAAACAGAGTCCCCTGCAACTCAGCAACTCCACTTTCTAGCAATCCATCCCATAGAAATACTGAGACATATACACAGAGCTGTACATTCAAGGGTGTGCATTATAGCGCCGCTTATAAGAGCAAAATAGCTAGAAACCACCTGAAGGAGGAAATAGATAAATAAAGTCCACCATTCACTCTGAAGAATGTTGTGGAGCAGGTAAGGAGAACAAAGTTGAACCAAGTGGACCAATATGGGGTAAAAGGTCCAAAGCAAGTAAAAAGCACCACACAAAACTACACGTAAGGCACAATCCTACTTCTGCTTTTGAAAAGCACCATGTATGTGAATGTGGATGGCTGATGTACATGTCACATGCCCAGAGAAGGCCCTTAATTACCACTAAAGGAAGGGGCGGGAAGAAGTGGAGGCTGCGAGGGCACTTATAATTTTTACCTTAGCTATTTTGTTTATATTTTTTAACAAGAACATAGTCATTTTGTGTCTTACACAATAAAAAATAATCTCAAAGAAAAACTCACAAAGGAAATAAAGCAGAATGTTCTACCCTTCCATGTTTCCCCACTGCCCTCAAAACACACAGCCCCTCTACCCACGGGGCCAGGCACCCCATGTCCTGGTCTTTGGTCCCAGACTCTAGAAAACAGCCAGGCATCATTTTTTTTGCTACTGGAATAGCCCTGCTTTCTCTTCCCCACTGCCTTCCCTTCTGTTCAGCCTTCCTCACTACCATCGGGGCTCGACTCAACTCGACTCTGAAAGGCCTTCCCAGGCTCTGCCAGGCAGGCTAAGTTCCCTGTTGAAGCTCCCGTGGTCCTCATAGCACAGCCTTCATCACAACCCTCATGCCCACTTATGGCAGTTACTATTAGGGCCAAGGGCACAAAGACTATACCTGCCTTGCTGATCTCCTATTCCCAGGGCCCTCGCACAGCACCTGGAACTCAATGGGTGTCTGTCCAATAGAACTGGACTGATTACATTCTGGAGGCCCAACTCAGTGGGCAACAAAGAACAGCAGAACAGGAATGCACAAATTCCATGACTTCCCTCAAGGCTAGCCCAAAGGGAGATCACATGGGACCATCCCATCCTGGCCTTTCTTCTGGAAAGGCGAGCTCCCACCTGAGATCAGCTAGGCCGTCAGAGGGCCAAACTTCACAGTCAGTGAACAGCGCTTGACAGAAACCACTAAACAAAACCCACCTCTGCATTTGCTTTAAAGTTGAGCAAGAGTTACCACCCGTTTTGTCCTCAGTCTCCCCTGCACAGATCAAGTCCCTCCAGGGGAATTCTTTGCAGGGCTGGAGAAGCCTGGTCTCTCAGAGGAGCAAGCTGCCCTGCTTCTTCCTTCCCTAGGACCTGGAGGCCTTGTAAGGTGCAGCTTCCTCCCTCTTCACTCTGGCTGCCAGGAAAGCATGATCACAGCGAAATTTGTGACTCTCCAGCCAGTATAGCCACTGGAGCTCTGTCTTGATTTTCTAACCGCAGCGCTCTTAACCTCATTGTCTCTCTAAGCCTCATCAGAAGCCTCCACGAACCATCTCTGGATGTGTGCAGGAAATAAACAAATAAGCAAACAGGCAGTCCAAGCAATACAAAACAATTAAACCCAAAGTCAAATGAGAGTGTACCAGGCCCACATGGAGGCTTCTGTGGTGTGGGAGACGGGGCTTGGGGGTACAGCAGCAAGCTCTGCCAGGCACACATCCCATGGCTTAAAGGGTAACTTCCATCAAGAAATTGGATAAACAGAGGTCTGTAGAGGAGACATAATGCTGCCCACAGGAAAACTGGCCATGTCAGGTGTGATCCCCATCTTCTGGTTCCAAGTGGTCTTGGCATCACTCCCAGAGCCTCCACTGGGAAACATGGAGTAGGCAGCTGCCTCCATAATCAAAACCATGGGCTTTTTACAATGGAGAACTGGCCACACAATATACAAGCAATTTTATCCTTTTCATACCTAGAGTCATGCAACCAAGGAGGCCAGGCTTCCATTCCTGAGCATCCCACTAGACAAGAGAGAACCTGCAAGAAGACAGTCTTTAATGTCACAGCACACATCTCACATCAGAAGAGGGTGAACCCTACTATGGACATGACGCATGAGCCACTCAGATGCCCCCAAGTCTGGGTGACACAGCTCCGCTCACCCTTCCCAATGTCATCTTCCATCACTTCCCAGTTCTTGGAGGAAGCTGCAGGCCCTCCCAGCCCTCGTCTCTTGTGAATATGCTGTACTATTTCACACCCTGAAATAAGCCTTCCTTCTTCCCAACTGTAATTCAAAATCCACTGCCTCCTGGGGCAGAGTGTGACTTTAGGCTTGAGGACTCACAAGGCAGTTTGTCCAACAAGCTCAACTCAATCAGAGGTCAGTACAGCTGGCGCTGTCCTGGGTACTGAGGAGGAGTAAGAAAAATGAGAAATGGTCTGAGGCCACAGGGAGCTCAGTCGCTCTGAGATCCATCATTTCATTTTATTTCAACCTCCAAGAACTCCTTGAGGTAGGCGTTTTTATATGCCCACTACCAAAATGAAAAAACTAAGGATGAGAAAGAGCTGTCAAGGTGCCCAGAGATAAGTTAGAAAAAGGCTGAGGCAGAAATGGAACCCAAATCCTCCAACGAGCTCACCCACAAAATCCTAGAGGTGACTACTGCTATCACACCGTGATATAAACATTTAGTCTGTGTTCATGCTTCCCGTGAAACTACAGGGAAAACTTTCTCAAAAGCTTGGCCTGTCTGAACTCTCATCAGGCCCTGGCCCCTGGGAACACAGCCACTCCCTATAAACTTGCCAAGGAGGAAGGTATAGAAGGAAACACAGTGAGCTAAATATGCTGGTTTGCTGGTAGGAGTAGGGGCAGGGAGTTGCCTTCAAATATCTTTGGACTCCACAGTAAGTGCATATTACTATTATAATTAGAAATCTCAAATAAAGAAGAAAATGCCTCCTGTAAGAATAAATGGGCAATGAAATGCCCCCAAATGTAGATTCATCCACTCACTCATCAAATATTTCTTGAGCACCTACAATGTTCCAAGAGCTATTCTATATGCTGGATATGCAGCATTCTTCAACAAAACAGACAAAACCTCTGCCTGCATAGAACTCACATTCTAGTGGGAGGAATAAATAATGAATGGTAATAAATTCAATGAAAAAAAATAAGGCAGAGAAGGGGCAAGGGGGTGTCAAAAGGAAAAGGAGTTCCATTTTTTAATGAGTTGGTGAGGGGAGGCCTCTTAGAGCAAATGGAATTGAAGTAAAGCCCTGAAAGTAAGAAAGCAGCCTGCAGATACCTGAGGGAAGAGCGTCCCAGAAGGAGGAAACAGCCGGCACAAAGATTCTGAAGTCCGACTACACCTGGCACATTCATGAAGCAGCAGCAAGGAGCTAGAGGGGAGCAGAGGGGTGAAGGGAAGAGAGGAGGTGACCGTGGGCAGGGTGTGGAGGCCCACCACAAAGACAGTGGCTGTTACTACAGTGCAGGGTGCAAAGCTCCAGGGGCCACAGTGGTCTTTCAGATTAATGTCTGAGGTTCCTGCCAGACACTTCACATAAAAACATCTTAGGGCCTCTCAGAGCCTTCCTGCCTCCCAAAACTCCCAAAGAGAAGGATGCTCCTAAAGCTATTTTAGGGATGTTGTCTGGACATAATCCAAGCAAGATCCATAGCGCCCACCTCCCCCCCCCCATCAGTCCCACCCAGCAAAGTCAGTGCTGAGCAACCCACAAGAAAAACCCACCATCTGGGCCTCCAAAAAGGCTTCTTCAGAGCTGAGTAGCATCACGTGAGATCCCTCTAAAAGAGGCAAAGGAAAACTTTGAAAGCATTAAGGCTCTCACTCTGCTACTACATTTTGAGCACATGCTTGGCCAGGCTCCACCAGCAGCCTAGGAAGGAGAAGCTGTGATACCCATCTTACAGATCAGGAAAACCAAGGCTCTGAAGGGTATGTAGTTCACCCAGGAAGCAATAAGCAGTAGAGCACTTAACATAGTTCCTGACTCTGAAACTTGTGCTCCTAACCACCCGAATGCCACCGCCCAAGGAGGGGCAAGGGCTGAGGAGCCATCTCTGGTAGGCAAGCAGATGGTCAGAGCTCTCCTCCCTGCTGGAGGTGACTTCTGCCAGAGTGCCAGCTACAGCTGCCAAAGGGCTTCCCTGGCTCTGCCCAATCCCCTCCACCCCCGCATTCCACACCTCCCCGTCCTGCTCCCTCTCTCCTGGCCAGCCACACTGACACCTCGGGTCCCTGAGACTCCTCATAGGAGCAGAGAGGTGGCTATAGGGATACTGTACGCACACTCTAGGCACACCTGTGGCCACCGGACCAGTGCCGAAGTAACTGGGGCCAGGGGCAAGTAACTTATAATTTTATTTCTTCAAAACAAAGCTATTTCTATACCCGGCAATGTTCTGTACCTCAACTAGGGCTGTGGTTATGCTGGTACATACATTTGTCAAAACTCATCAAACAGTACAGGTCTAATGAGTGTATTTTATTGCACGCCAGTTATGCCTCAATATTGTTCATTCCTAAAAAACGAAGGTATTCTCCTGACATTGCTGGATCCTATTAGGAAAGAGCCATGCTCTCCCCAATAGGAGGGTAGGAGATGGTTCAACTGAGACCATGAAGAGGATGTAATATTTCATTTCACTAGGTTGAGGGATCCCACTTGGACCAATGGTCCTCCCAGATGTTGGGGCCACATCTCATTGGTGTCCTTGCAGGAATTCTGGTATTTAACAACAAAACTTGTTCCCTCTTGTATGCCAGGGCCGAAGAGACCTACGGAAGCAGAGTCAGCAGGAGGGGGATGTCCTGGGCCACAACTGTCCTCCAAGGGGGCAGTGCTGCATGGCACAGGAAGAGAAAAGCACGGAAGTTCTGGCCAAGTTTTTGTTCTAAGGGGGCATGTGTGGGGGCCAGCACAGACTTGCCTTCCTGTCCTTTTTCCACACCTACATCAGGCATGAACTCATATTCCTAGACAGGCTCTGGAATCTGACAGGGGGTGAGGGAACTTCAGAGTTAATGAACTTTAATCTCCCAGCAAATGCTATAATTAACATGCCCTGAAGTACAGTTATTTTGTAATTAAATCAAAGAACACAACCCAAAACACTTGTCCCTATAAAGTTATTGTCAAACTTCTTGGTAAGTTCCTTAGCAATTAAACTCACTTACTCATTTCTTCTTAAAAAAGTATTTATTACTTCAATTTAAACTAAAGCCATAATGATATGATGTGTGTTATTAATGAGATCACTCGCCACTGCAGTTCAGTTGTCTGGCCTGCTTTGCCAGGGGCCAGAAACGAGACATTGTCAGCATGGAACACTGATCAAAATAGCATTTGTCCCAATAATTCTCTTTTTTTCAGGGGAGTGTCACTTCAGAAGGACTCTGGGGTGAAGTCCAACAGCTGACAGATATTTGCCGTGAGAACCAGTCAGGCTGTCCAGCCGAGAAGGTACAGTGGCTTGCCAGAGCCACCTGCGACCATGCAGTGAGACTGCAGGAAAGCCTGGAGTGTCCCCTGAAGGCAAGAGAGCTGACCCCCAAGCTCGCTGTTTCCGTAGGAATGAAGAACACAACTTAGATGTGGTGTGGGCCACAGAACAAGCCACAGCAGAGATACACCAGAGGACAAGAACGATTCAGCAGCAGTGGGGCTGCCACTGGGCACAGTTCTGGAGTAGTCTTACTGAGCACTTAGCCTGTGCCAGGATTGGCGAAGCCCTTGCGCATATTAATTTATTTAACCCACACATTGACCACATCCAGCAGGAATGATTATTTTATACCCATTTTACAAATGAAGAGATTGTTGCACAGAGAGTGTTTGCCCAATGCCATTCGGGGATTTAACCCAAGCAAACTGCTCCCGAGTCCATGCTCCTTACCACTTTTATCAAGGGTTATCCTGAGCCAGGGTAGAAGGGCAAACAACCAAACTCCTTGTACCAAGACTCTACTGAGGCCCTGTGCCCACACCCAGCCCTGTGAGGGAAGAATGCTACCACTCCTGGTTCCCACACATGGTTTGTTATTATCACACAGAGTACTTGCCATGTGCTGCCAAGCACTCTGCTGGGTGCTTTACTCCTGTAATTAAGAAATTCCCATCCCTGTTCCTTAGATGAGGAAGCTAGAGCTCAGAGAAATCACCATAAACAGTAAGTAGAGGGAGGGGAGGCAGCCCACGCTTTCTTTTCTATTTACTTACTTATTTTTTGAACTTGATACAAAACTCAAGAGGTACAAAACAAATGCAGTGAAAACTGTATCTCCCATCCCTGTCCCAAGTCATTGTGTCTCCCTTCCTCACATAGCATTTCTTTATTGTGACTATGTGTGTTCAAATACACACACATATAAGCTTGTTTTTGCACAGAGCAACACTCCACACCACCATTCTTGCATTGCTTTCATCAGCTGACAGTACCATGTGTTGGAACTATTGCCTCAGTACATAAAGTACTACACTTTTCCATTAAATATATATAACAACATATTTAACTAATTTGCTAAAGATGAACATTTAGGCTGTTGGCCATTTCTGTTATCCACAATGTTACAATAAATCCTTGTGCATCAAGAAAAATCTACCTGTAGTGTTTTCCACACACCCCCAGCTTTGCCATGAGGATTAGGAGGCTCTGAGCAGAGCTGTGATACCCGGCTTTGGGAATCAGATCTAGCCAGTCCCCTACTCTCCAGCCACATGACCTAGAGCAAGTCCCTCTCCTTCTCTTGAGCCTCAGTTTCTTTATCTGTAAAACAGAGATTATACAAACACATCTGGAAGGGTTGCTAAAGTGCCCAGCATTGAATGAGGGCTAGAGAGACATACGCTGTCACTCACTGACACCTAGGTCACCTGGGAAGTTCAGGCCCTGACTCTGGGAAGTTCAGGACCTGACTCTTGCTTGAACTCTGGGGCTAGGGTTTGTCCTCAGTCAGATCACAGATCCATGCATTAGTCTCTTCCCTTTCATATGCAGCCAATGAATCTGAACAAGGCAGTAGAAGGACCAGAGCTTTCTGAAGAAGAAGACCTCCAAGCCCTAGGACTGCCTTCGAATCTCTAGACTAAAGAGATTTAGCATGAAGAACAGAGCCTAGAGGCATCATGTGAAGTAGCGAGGGATGGCTCCCACAGATACCCAGGGATTCTGAGCTCATCAGTGAGGACTCTAAGGCCTATCCAGCCTATAGTTCCAGCCTCACCCCTGGCCACTGCCTACGATGCGGCCATATGATCTTTCCCTCTCCCCATTATCCCTGCAGCCATCCCAGCCTTACAGTATACTTTTCCCACTTCCTGGGAAATTCTTCTTCCTCCCCTCCTCCCAGAGCCCTTTGCTTGCCTAACTCCTACTAGTCCTTTAGGCCCTGCTTACATGTCACCTCCTCCAGGAAGCTCTTCCTAAGCACCTTGTCATCGGCTATGCAAAGACCACCAAGAAAAAGATTGGCCCCGAGACCAAAGCAGAGCAAAACAGTGTCAAAGGAGGAACGTCAGACCACAGCTGCAGAGAGTGGTGGCCTAGCGTCAGGGGCCAGGTACACACTGCACCAAGACATGGCTGTGGGCCTCCAGCTAGGAGGATAACATTTGCCCTCAGTGCAGAGAGTGAGGCTTCAGCAGGAGAATATATTTATGACATTTGGGTGAGAAAGGACTTCTTAAATAAGATGGGAGAAAGAGATAACTACATAAAAGATGAATAAATTTGACAACAAAACAATAAAGAACTTTTGTGCATTAAGACACCAAACTAATAAAAGATATTTGTCACACCAAACTTACAAAAGAAAAGGCTCAATTTTTTAAATGGGTAAAAAATTAAAAACAATAAATAGACATTTCATTAAAGGGAAAACAAAAATAGCCAATGAAGACATGAACAGATATTCGACTTCATATGTTATCAGGAAAATGTATATTAAAATTATAATAATGTACCATTTCACACGAAAATCTGAAAAGTAAAAACACTTCCATGTGTTGGTGAGGTTGGGGAGCTTTGAGAACTCTTCATGCTGCAGATGGCAGTGTAAATAAGTTGGAATGGAAAACAATTTGGAATGGCCTAATAAAGTGAAACATACATAGACCCAAAATCTAGCAATTCTGCTCCTTAAGAGAGACCATTAAAAAAACTCTCGCAAAAGAACACCAAAAGACAAATACAAGAATGTTCTTATTAGCCTTATCTGTAACAAAAACCTGGAAACAACCCAAATGCCCATAACAATAAAATGGATAGTAAACCAGGTGGTACTAATAAAAATGAATTGAAGATACCCACCTTATCAAATGAGTGAATCTCAAAATTCTAATGATGAGTGAAAGAAGCAATCACAAAGCATAATAACAGAAGAGTTATTCCATGTATTTAAGGTTCACAAACAGGCCAAACTAAACAATATATATTTTTGAATCCATAGCTGTATGATAAACTATAAAGAAAAGAAAAGAACTGGCTAGCACAGGATAGCGGTTGTCACCTCAGTTAGGGAAGGACACACAAGGGCTTCTTTGCATTTTTAATTTAAAAATTTAGGTATGGGTTCACAGGAGTTAATTTAATATCATTCTTTTAACTTAACACATACATTGTAATCATATATAACTTTTAATCATATAACTTTTAATTTTATTAAATAATTTTAAAACTAGCACAAGTAGACAATGGCCACTCATGCAGAGCCCCAAGCTTTTGTTTCTGTAGAATTTCAGCAGCCAACCCTTCTCAGGCCTGCCAGCTGGCCCAGAGGCAAGGGTAGAGATGCTATGGAGGAAAGGGCCCTGAGGTCCTGACTTCAGAGCCCAGCCCTGTGCAACTTTAGCCAAATTACTCCACCCATCTGTTTCTTCATCTCAAGTAAGTGCATAGCAAAATAATTGTACATGGTAGGAACTCCGTGAATATTAGTTGAATGAATGAGTCAATGATTTCTAAGATCTCATGATAACTCCACTCTTCATCTAAATGTATTCGCTAGGGAGAAGCTGTGTCTGCAGATCGTAGCACAGCCCCCACCAACACACAAATGAATATCCCAGAATTTGAAGTGGCAAGTCAGAAAGTTCTCTATTCTGTTCGATCCAAACTTTTGGTATTTTAATGTTACAGATTTTCTCTCCCAAATGTCAGCTTCTTTTTTATTTTCCCTTTTGCTGTCACAACAAGCATACAAGTATTTTCAATGGAATTTAACCAATTGGCACATCTTCACTTTGTAAACCGTATACATACAAATTCCTCTCTCGCTCTTCTGCCAAGCTCTGTTTCAGGGCCCAGTGCTTTTGCTTCTCTGACTCTTGACTCCTGACTCAAATGCCCAGTCCTCAGGCTCTACTCAGGCCAGGTCATTACTGGATTTAAAGGAAGTCTGGGGCAAGTGAGGAAAAATCAGTCCTCACCCAGCAAGGTTGGGACCCTTCACATGACATCCACTAAAGCGACCAACCTTACCAGCCTAGGGCA
>NW_011888801.1:11779506-11781926 GCF_000151845.1 Pteropus vampyrus
AGATGGCAGTGTAAATAAGTTGGAATGGAAAACAATTTGGAATGGCCTAATAAAGTGAAACATACATAGACCCAAAATCTAGCAATTCTGCTCCTTAAGAGAGACCATTAAAAAAACTCTCGCAAAAGAACACCAAAAGACAAATACAAGAATGTTCTTATTAGCCTTATCTGTAACAAAAACCTGGAAACAACCCAAATGCCCATAACAATAAAATGGATAGTAAACCAGGTGGTACTAATAAAAATGAATTGAAGATACCCACCTTATCAAATTGAATCTCAAAATTCTAATGATGAGTGAAAAAAGCAATCACAAAGCATAATAACAGAAGAGTTATTCCATGTATTTAAGGTTCACAAATAGGCCAAACTAAACAATATATATTTTTGAATCCATAGCTGTATGATAAACTATAAAGAAAAGAAAAGAACTGGCTAGCACAGGATAGCGGTTGTCACCTCAGTTAGGGAAGGACACACAAGGGCTTCTTTGCATTTTTAATTTAAAAATTTAGGTATGGGTTCACAGGAGTTAATTTAATATCATTCTTTTAACTTAACACATACATTGTAATCATATATAACTTTTAATCATATAACTTTTAATTTTATTAAATAATTTTAAAACTAGCACAAGTAGACAATGGCCACTCATGCAGAGCCCCAAGCTTTTGTTTCTGTAGAATTTCAGCAGCCAACCCTTCTCAGGCCTGCCAGCTGGCCCAGAGGCAAGGGTAGAGATGCTATGGAGGAAAGGGCCCTGAGGTCCTGACTTCAGAGCCCAGCCCTGTGCAACTTTAGCCAAATTACTCCACCCATCTGTTTCTTCATCTCAAGTAAGTGCATAGCAAAATAATTGTACATGGTAGGAACTCCGTGAATATTAGTTGAATGAATGAGTCAATGATTTCTAAGATCTCATGATAACTCCACTCTTCATCTAAATGTATTCGCTAGGGAGAAGCTGTGTCTGCAGATCGTAGCACAGCCCCCACCAACACACAAATGAATATCCCAGAATTTGAAGTGGCAAGTCAGAAAGTTCTCTATTCTGTTCGATCCAAACTTTTGGTATTTTAATGTTACAGATTTTCTCTCCCAAATGTCAGCTTCTTTTTTATTTTCCCTTTTGCTGTCACAACAAGCATACAAGTATTTTCAATGGAATTTAACCAATTGGCACATCTTCACTTTGTAAACCGTATACATACAAATTCCTCTCTCGCTCTTCTGCCAAGCTCTGTTTCAGGGCCCAGTGCTTTTGCTTCTCTGACTCTTGACTCCTGACTCAAATGCCCAGTCCTCAGGCTCTACTCAGGCCAGGTCATTACTGGATTTAAAGGAAGTCTGGGGCAAGTGAGGAAAAATCAGTCCTCACCCAGCAAGGTTGGGACCCTTCACATGACATCCACTAAAGCGACCAACCTTACCAGCCTAGGGCATGCCAAGTCCACAAACCACCAGCCTCCTTCCTGGCATCAACTCTGCCTGACTGAGGACTGGAGAGGGAATCCAGAGCCTAGCAAGTCCCAAATTACAGAAATAGGATGGTGCCTTGACTAAGTACATGAGTGTTACAGTCAAAAAGAACCTATCTGAGCTTCATGTTTCTCATCTGTAAAATGCAGCAATAATCCCATCTGCAAGTTATCAAGTGGCTTAAATGAAACAATACATGTAAAGATACTTGCAGATTAGCATCCAAAAAAAAGTCACTATATCCCCAAACCACTTCTGTTTGACTTTGAAAGAAATAAAACAGTCTTTACACTCAATTTGCTTTTTAATTGGGCTCACCTGTGGCTAGTGCTGCAGTGGTGGGGTGGAGAAGGAGCCCTCAGGAATTCTGGAGGGCCTATTTGTCTTGGGCACATCAGCAACGTAAATCCACCCACGACCCTTGGACAAGCCAATACCAACCATGCCAAAGGAATGCCCACACCTAGAACTCTTGGGACTGAATGTGTTTCATAAAATAGCATGTTCAATCCCATCTCTTGGGATTGAACATAAGGCACATTGGAAAATGGATCAGAGGCTGGGCTGTGAATGAGGGGCATGGCCAGGATAAGCAGAGAGAGTCAGAGTGGTTAAAGTTTCATAGAGAACATCATGAGGCAAAACCTTGGCCTCCAAGGTTGTCAAATTAGAGGGCCAATGACCAGGGCGAGCAAAGGCAGGAGGAGGTCCAGCACAGAATCCAATGAAAGATCTCTGGCCTCCAGAAAGTCTAAAGCCGAACGGGTCAGCACCCTGGACAGCGACATCAAATGTATGACAGCCTTGAGGTACTCCATGCACCTCCACCTTCCAGGTCAGATCAGCAAACATGGCAGGTTGCTGCACGTCCCTCCCCTGCACCATGGAAGCCTCACAGAGCAATCACGGCACTTTCCATTACTGCCCACACACAGCCTC
>NW_011888801.1:11782273-11786472 GCF_000151845.1 Pteropus vampyrus
TATATAACCACGGAGCTAGTTCCATGGGAAAGGAAGGAGGCTCAGACAGGTGTGAATTAGGGCACCCTTCCTTGAAGACTTGATTCTTAAGCTGAATTGGGGTAAGGGATATAATAAGAGGAAAACTAAAGAGTTTGAGCAAGTGCCAGCAGGTGTCATTCAGTCTGCAAGAATTACAGGAGCCCAGATGGGGTGGGCAAGCTGGAGAGTTGATCCCTGCCTCCTGTGGCTGAATTTCCCACAGAAGCCACCTCAAAGTCTTAGGGAAAATCAAGACTTGAAGAGTTTCTATAGGTAAGAGCAGAGGAGAATAAAGGTACCAAGAGAAGTGAGATGGGAAGGGCCTGCAGACATTGGACCACAGCATCCTCCAGCCCTGGCCATGTCCACACCAACCTACAGATCAGCCTCAAAGCGGACCCAACACTGGGGTTGAGTCACCAACACAAAGGGTTCTCAGGAGAAGGCTGCACTCCTCAGGGCTGTGACATGATCTCCAACTCCTCCCCAGGGCCAGGGATTAAGATGGGTTGAGAAGGAGAAGCTAGGTCCTGAATAGAATCCAGTTCGAGTGTCCAGAGCCTCAGGCCATCCTGTCCCATCACCACCTCATTTTTATTTCAGCACAGTGACTGGTCTTTTAGTTCCTCCTAGAAGACTCCAAACAGCATATTTGCTTAAGAGCTGAGGACAACGTTCCAGTCTTAGAGCAGCAGAGTATTTAGGCGAATGCAAACACATGCTGATTACTCTTCTTAGTTACATTCTTGGCAAAAGGAATTATTTCACCAAGAGACACAGCACGACGTTCAAGGGTCTACTCATTCTATCCTGGCCCCCGGTGTGGGACTGCCAACCCTCACCAGTCTCTCAGACCCTTTAAAGACATGCAGTGTGGGTAATCATGGCCATAAAAGAGTAGCATGGGGGGGTCCTTGTGAGGAAACTGCTATGAATCCCGGCTGTGGGGGTCACATGAGTCTTCACATGATAAAATTGCACAGAAGTAAATACACACACCAAGTGCATGAAAACTAGAGAATATGAGCAAGATCTATGAATAGCATCAATGTCAAACCCTGCTTCTGATATTGTAAGACTGTTACACACCACACTGCCATTGGAGAACCTGAGTGAAGGCCACACTGGATCTCTCTGTATTATTTCTCATAATTGTATATGAATCTCAATTATCTCAAAATGAAAAGCTTAAAAAAGAAAACCATATAGTGAGAAAACCATCTTATCTTAGAACTAGGACTAGTCTGTTTACAGAGCAGCCATAAAAAAACCTGAGGCTATTTCTCCAAAGCCCACTTTTCTGGTTTCTTAACAAAAAAATAATGATTTTTTTTCTTTTTTTTCATATGGGATGTTTTCAAAGAAGCCATGTCCAGCAATGATTAGTGTCCCCAGACCCACACTACCCCAGCCTGGCCCCAAGACACTCAGGGTGTCCCTCTCCCTGACCTTTGCCTGAGACCATGAAACCAAGGGCAGTTCAGGACAGAGAGAGGCAAAGAGCTGGAAAGGCTGGGCGACCATGCAGCATGAGGGGTAATCTCTGGAGAGGAGGCTCGGGGAGGACCCATGCTAGCCAGAGTCCACCACCGCCTATGTGCAGCCCTTCAGATCCACACCAGCAGTTTATTAATATTTTATTGAAAACCCTAAGATGATTCAAACTTCAGCTGTCATGATAAGGTGGCGTTGCTAGGCAACTTTAAAGTCTGTCTGTGGATCTGTTTTCTCAGCTTTTCCCCCACTCACAAAGCTCAAGGTTGGGCCCTACTATCCGAGATCCACTCAGCTCAGACCATGTACACAGGCCTGCCCTGAAGCACTCAGCCGCCATGCGTGATGGCCCAGCTCGCAGGTCTCCCAACACCTGGCTCTGCCTCCACCAGAGCCCCAGAGCAGCCCCTGCTCCCCTCAACTCACCATACTCACTGTCGTAGAACATGACGAACTTCTGCCAGCGCAGCTCTGTCACCAGCCTGAGCATGACGTCATTGAGGCGCACGGGTGGTCTCGAGGCCAGCGTGTAGGCCTCACCATCGGGACTGGGGTTCAAGTGGCAGGCAGTGCGTGGTGACCCCCCTGGGTTGCGCTGGACAAAGAGGTGTGGGATGTGCATCGCGTCTGTGAGGGACTGCAGAGCGTTGGCAGACGCACAGCCAGTGGATGTGACCAAAGCCAAAATCCCCTGGGTCATGAGGTCACAGGCTAAAAGAGAGGCGAGAGAAAGGAAGGGGTCAGTGAGGGGGTGATGCTGCACTGGCTTTGATCCACATGGCCCACACCCAGCAACTCATGCCTGGGGACCCAAGAGACCAAAAACCCACCCCAGGCCAGGCCAGCGGCTCTCGCATGCAGAATCTCACTGATGCTCTCAGTGATCCTGCCAGTTGGATGTTCTTGTGCCCATTGAACAGATGAGGAAACAAAGGTCAGGAGAGGCAAAATCGTTTGCTTTAGGCTACTCGGGAAGGGATGGCAGGACAGGAATCCAGTCCATATCCGCTTGAGACACCCATCAGTGCTGCTAAATTAGCCATCCTGTTTCACACCTGGGCCGTGAGCCTCTTAAGAGCAGAGAACTCTTTTTATTGATCTGTGTCTCCCCAAGGCCAAGCCACTGGCCAAGAATATACAATGTGCTCTACAATTGTTGGCAGAACTGAACTGATTGGGACTGAAGAGAATGAATTACATGGGAAAGTCAGTGAGATACTTATCCCAGAGGATCCAGGTTGTTGGTAAAGAGAGAGAGAGAGACAAAACCCTAGGTCTTCTAGCCAAGTCCACTTAATTCATATCATAAAAATACTGGGTCAAACTCAGAATGAAGCAGTTGGTTCCAGAGCCCGGGATTATTCAAAAGCCACTTGACAATAACAAAGGAAAATGCTCACAGGGAGAGCGATTGCCGTGGGCGCAGAGAAGGAACAAGAGAGGTGCCAGCAGCCATTTCTAAGGTGGCTGCACTCGGGGCTTGCCTTTTGAAGTCAACCAGTAACCACCAGGGGCGCCCCTTACAGCCACATACCTACACCATTTTGGGGACATCGGATCAATTAATGGAAGGATAGATTTCACAATATTAGAACCCACAGCCCCAGTTTTGAAGCAAACATTTATTAATAATGCTGTATGTAATGGCAGGAATGTGGGAAAGCAGCTGCAGTTTCAAAACACAGCCTGTGAATGTCAGCAGGCCATCTGCTGCAGACAGCCGACTTTTGAACAAGTTTGACAATGCAGATCTTTCTGCTGGGTTTATGTGATGCCTCAGACAAGGCTGGGAGAAGGTGCCAAAGAGCAGGGGAAGCACCCTCAAAGAACAAAGCAGTAAGAGGCTGAGAAGTACAGAAAGAGGAAGACCCCTCCACACTTTCTAATAGATGTTCCACATTCGAGGATGCTCACCTTGCACACTCAGGACAATAACCCAAAGGCCCACAGTTCTCTCTGCTGCCCCCTGGGCCTCCAAACATGAGGCGGGGGCGAGGTGGTTACACAAGAGACTCTCTTAAGTTTCTCTTGGGAATCACACAGTCACCCGAATGCTCTGGCCCCTCCAATCCAGAGTTCACACCACGGAGTTCTCTTTAAAATGGAAATCCAATCAGCTCATTCTCCTGCTTAGGCCCTTTGGTGGCTCCCAAAAATCCTTTGGTATAGAGTTAAACTTTATAGAGAAGTCTTGCAGGTTCCTCAAAGCCTGTGGCATCATGCTCTTCACGTACCTCCTCCCACCATACCCAAACCAACGGCCCATCTTTCAACCTCTAGAACCCACCATGTTTTCTGTCACTTCTCGAACCTTCACACTCACTCTTGTTTCAAGACTCAGACTCTACATCCAAAGACTGGTTAAGGACCCTTCGTCACATGCTTCCCCTGTGCCCTACACTTCCTTACTCTGTCTCACCTACCTGACCCCAAGCTCCAGGGGGACAAGGGCCAAGCTCATTCTGTTCACCGTTCTTCCCCAGACACACACTACACCCAGCACACAGCAGTTAGTAAAGACTAGTACAAAATACCATAAGCCTTGATGGTCTCATGCCCTTTGGTCAATAATTCCACTTTGGACACCTATCCAAACTAAAGGAAATGGCTTTATATCCCCAAACTTTCATAGGACTCTTATTCATACTCTTGAAATATTGCTAACAATCCAAAAAATGCAAGTA
>NW_011888801.1:11787702-11804098 GCF_000151845.1 Pteropus vampyrus
GCTGGAAGCCTCTCCCAGGTGCTAATGGAGCATCTCAATGCAAGTCAATTTCCAATCCGCTGAGAATGGACTGCTAATTGGGGCACTGTTGAAATGATGGTTATTTAGTGGCTACTAGCATAAAAATAATAAGATCAAAATACATCATATCAAAGCCAAGCCAGCTATTAGCTTAATCAAGATTGTGTGCTCATTCCCAGGACAGGGCGTTACACAACTCATACCCCGGTTGTGGAGAAAGATGCTGAACCCCAGTGTGGGGTCCGATGGCCTGGGTCTGAATCTTGGCCCTGCCACAGACATGCTGTGGGAACTTGGGCAAGGAGCTGAACTTCTGCGTTTTTTCTATCAGGTAAAGATGATGGCACCCACTTCACAGGGCTGTTGAGCACATTCTGTGAAGGTCTTTGTATGTGAAGAGCCATTCGCACAACCTGGCACGTAGTAGGAATGTAGAAGTTGCCACTCTCTATCTTAGAAGTACTTTTGCAGCTCACAGGATGATAACAGCCTTTGTTATAATTCTTTTCCTCCATATCCTATGGTCATAGAGCTGATCTCCCTCTTGATTATAACAATACACGCTGATGGATTGATAAGGGCTCCCTGAGAACGGCTGAGCAGCTGGGAAAGTAAAAAGCAGAAATGGAAGTGATGAGCAGCTTCGAGCCCCCTTACCCAGGTTCAGTGGCCTAGGAGAACAGAGAGTTGTTGCGAAGGTCTGCTCAGTGGGCAGCTCAGTGGCTCCCCTGGAACTGGAAAGGAAGAAGCTGCTCAGAGCTTGGGGTTGGGCCCAGATGAGAGGATCCATCAGCCAGCATTCCCAAACAGCCCCACAATCACATTCCCGCCAGCCTCCCCTGAGACATCAGTATCCTACTGATCCAGGCTTCTTTAGACATGGGACTCTCAGGGTGGGGTATGTCAGGCATGGCACTGGCCACATCATAGGACAGACCAGCTCACTATAACTTTCACCCCAGGTGAGCTTTCTGATACCCTAGTGATAAAACTGAAGCATGAGAGGGCTGGCCAGGGCCACACAGCCAGAGAGCAAATGGCAGAGAGCCTCAGAACCAGATCACCAGGTACTTACTTCTACGGCCAGTCCCAGGAACACATGGTGGCTAGCAGGAGAGAGTCCAGGATTCCATAGGGACTCTACCCAACCCTTTTCTGGATAGAAACTCCTGGGGAAGCTCCACACTCAGGCTCACCCCCAAAGAAGAAGCCTGTAAGCAGAAACAAGGTCTCTCTCTGCTGAGGGCAAATCCTCAACTCAAGTCACTTTGTGCTTGAGATAACAGAAGTATTCCCCAGACACTGAAGTCACTCTGGCACCACTATTGATCCATGCCTAATCTTCTTGATCCCCGTGGGGATTCCTGGAAACTCTCAGGCCAAAGGTGGGGGAAACAATAACCTAGAAAGCTTGTGCTAGAAGAGGCACACAATTCCTGGTGCCACCTCCTGGTAGTGATACTGGCCACTGCCAACCCAATAACCCCTTCTCCATCAAGTGCCCTAAATGCATCATGCCCTGGGCACATCCATACCTGCTCCCCAAGTGGACCAGATGTGGTCCCTGAATAGGGAAGATCCATCCATGCACCTGCTAAACAGCCTTTGGGTAGTCCCCTAAAGAATGACAGGACTTTTCCAGATGGACAAGAGAGGACACTCCACCTGGGTAGAAGCAGCCTGGTAGAGGTGTCCTCACCGCAAAGAAGTCTAGCAAGGCTTCAGTGGTCTTAGTAGGCAGTAGAAGGGAGAGCCAGGCTTTGGGCAGCCCCAGGTTCAGTCCCACCCTCCAGAAGGAATGGTCTCTCTCTGAGGGAGTATGGCAGGCCAGCCGAGGCATTCCAGCACTTCTGCCTGTCCCACAAGCAGGGCTCCTGGTGCCACCTCGTTACTTCAAATAATCTTAACTGCTGTCACGCTCACCTTTCTCCTGAGCCACCCTCATTATCTGTGCCCTTCCTCTCTTCTTTTAAGCCGGCACAGGCTTTATTCATATTTGAATTCTAATGGCTAATGCTTTAAATTAAGGTAGCATTTATAAATACTTTATAGTCAATGAATAATTGACCAAATTTAGTATTGTCATAACTCACAGTAAATTATTGATCTATAGAGAATAAATGTTTTTTCATGTTTTATTAAGAAGTTTCAAAAATAAACAAAACCATAAAATGAGGGGAAATGGGTAGCAAAGTAATACAAAGGCAAGTGCTAGAGCATGGGCCCTGTGGGACACTGATGCCTCCCTCTCCGTTCACCATTAAAAGGCACCCCCGGGGGAGGGTCACAGGGCCACCACTCTGTCCCGAGCACAGGACAGTCTTGACAAGCATCCTGTCCTGCAGACCTTTGCTTAAGCAACCCTCCCACCAGTTTCCTCTAGCTCTAACTCCCTGTCCCTCGCTCAGTTTAGTTTTTGTCAGTCATTACAGTCACTATTATAGATTCCCTCCTCCTCTCTCTCGCCTTATGTAAGCACAGCTGCTGAAATCCCAACCCGGGGTCAGCTCATAGTGGGTCAACCTGCCCACCTACTTCTCCATGTCTGTGGACAACCAGCGGAGAGTCAGAGTCACACAGCTGGCAATATGATGACCCTTGCAAAGTGGTGTCATCAACCTCAGCAGGACTCCCCAACCTGCCATTCCTCTTACACCTCTCCACCACCTCCCTTGCTGTTCTCAAACCTCCGGGCTTCTCCCCCAGGTTCAATTAATGACCTTCTTCATTCTTCATAGATAAAAATAAAAACCATCATCATGAGAAACTCATTCCACTTCTACCCACCAGATCCTCACACCTATCTATGTACTGAAAGTTGAGGAAGAAAGTTTCTCCTGTCTTAGGCCTACCCCTGCTCCCACCTCTTGCCTTCTTCCAGACCCAGACCCCTCACTTATGTCCTCTCTCTGTGGAATCATCAAACTCCTTTGAATATCTGACCCATCCTTTAAAAGTTAAGCCCCAGCCCTGTTGATGGTTTCACAGTCGTTGCTCCAGCCTATGACCCTCCCCTGGGCTCCTGACCCCCAGCCAGGGGCCTACAATGCTCCTCCTGCATCTATCTGGCTAACTATCCTCATTCTGTATTTTTGTGGGTAATGGTCACTCCCTCAAGAGAACTTTCCATGCCCCCAATCTTCCTTCACCATATTCTGCCTTCATACCACCCACGGATGTTTGCAGTTGTGGACCATTTTGTGTGGCTGCTGCCAGTCACTTCATTCTTTGAACCATGAGCCCATAAGCAGAAGCACCTGTGTGTACTGCTTACCTTCCCAACCCCTGGCCCAGTACTCAGCATGACATAGCAGAGCAACAAACTATTTAATACTCCTAACAACTCTGTAAGATAAGCACTATTGGTATCCAAATTTCATGGGTGAGACAGTTTTAAAACTTGCCAAGGTTCCCAAATGCTCATGTCCTCCCAAAAGGGAAGCCACATCCCACAATTCAGAGAAGGAGAGTTTCTTAAAGCTGACCCTAAACTTAAAAAAGGGTTTCACCAAGAGTTTAGAGGGTGCCAAGGAGACAGTGGGTCCAAGGGCTGACCTGGGCAGCAGCACCTGGGTGGGTGTCTCTCCCAAAGCATCTCCAGGTTGGGAGCTCCCATACCCCTCTGGCCTCACGGTCAGCCCAGTGCAGGGGTGCCAACAGGAACAGAACCAAAGGGTCTCACTGGATGATGGACAGTAGCCTGGGTCAGTTGGACAGCTGGTACAGACAGGATGCTCAGAGCCAACCAGGAGGGTAGGGAACAGCTGGCGGCATCATGCCAATCTCTGGGGCCTCATCCTTACGCCAATTAATGAATCAAAACTGATTTCCTTCTCCCACTACTAGAAACTCAAGAAACACTGGGTGGGATCCTGCTGGCTTATTTATAGCTCTCCAGCTCCTTGTTAATGACTTACTGCTCCACCAATAGAACACCAGGCTCCCAGGCCAGGATTCACATAGAAGCCTACACTGTGAAAGTGAAATCAGGACAGTGATGAGTCATAGGAGACTTGAAGAACCTCGAAAGCAGTCAAGCACCCAGGGGCCTCCTGCAGTACTCTCAGTACCCCACGTCCAAATGTCTTTTCTTGGGCTCCCCTCACCGTGCATCTGAACGCCACCCCCTATGTCTGCCCACATCCCTTATCAGTCTCCTGGTCTCTGTGCCTCCCAGCTCTTCTTTCTCCAACCCACTCTACAGACCGAAATTCAGCGCCATACATGCCCCCAAAATATCTGCCATGCTCCCCACTGCCTGGGAGTCAGTTTGTGAGGTTCCCCACCACCCCCAACTCCACACACCAGCATGGCACCGGTCTATTTTCCAACCTTCATGTGCCCCGTGCTCTCTGTTCACATCACCACGAACACACGAATCTCTAAATTTGCACAGGCTGATTCCCTTTTCTTGAAATGCACCTCTACTATACCCTTCAAACTCCTATTCCTCTCCCAAGAGCCATCCCAAATGCTTCTTTCTCTGTAGAACTTTTCTTGACTTCCCCTTAGTAGGAAAAATTACTTTCCTTTTCCTGCAGGTCCTAGTACTTTATCTTAGAACACATCAATCAAATACATATTATTTGACTTCATGCTTAATTCCTATGGTCCCAAGAAAAGGGAAGAGTTTCATGGCTTTCTGTATCCCCAGTCACAGGGCCTGATACAGAGCTGATCAGAGGGTGCTGGGTGAGGGAATGAGTAAGTGTAAGCAAAGATTTGTACCTACTAAAGAAATAATTTGAAATATCAGTGCTACGAGATGAACGAGTCACCCAGAGAATCCATGAGATGGCACTCATGTCAGGAATGAGGCGATGGAAAATTCTGCCTTGTCCAAAAGCAAAGCCGGCCTTGGGCAGCAGTGACAAGAAACATCTCAGGCTTTGGGGCCTCCTAGACTTGACCCAGATCTAATCCCTGCACAGATAAGCCAAGGGCTCTGGGAAACTCACTTCATCTAATTCTGCCCAAAGAAGGAGGGATCATTTAGAGGTGAGACAAGGACAGTGAGAACTTTGGGAGAAAGCAGTAGCGCTGTCCTAGAGCTGGCAAGGCAAGGGAGAGAAAAGCAGCCAGATTTGAGAACTGCTGGTTCCATGTGGCCTGGAAGCAAGACAACAGGGAGTCTGAGCCCATGAGACAGACCAGCTCAGAGAGGACAACAATGGAGAGCCAGGCAGCATGGAGAGCTCTCCCAGAACATGGACTAAAAGACTTGGAGCACCCCTCTGTGGCCAGAGGCTGGGGCTGTAGAAGAAATTCCAGTGTCCAAAAAGGTGTTTTCAGCTCTGTTTAGAGCAAGAGTGAAAAGGCAGGATGTGGTGGCAGTGCTTGGGGTAGGGGCAGGGACACAGCCCCTCTGCTTCTCCAGACTGAGGGAAGATAGGAGGGGAGCCCCTTCCACAGATCACCATCAGGAGCCATGCAGGGCCCATCCGGCCTGCCTTTCTAGGAAGCGGGTACTGCTACTGCATTCAACACAGGAGGTACAGGAGCAGAGACCTGAGGTTAGGGTGTTGCCTAAAGTCACAGGAGAGCCTGGTTTCAAACCCCAAGCTGCCTCTGACCTCAGAGGAGTACACAGGCCCAGGAGCCAGACAGGCCCACTCAGGCAAGTCACTTAACTCACTGAGCCTCAGTACTGTACTTCACCTGTAAATGGGCTAATAGCAGTCCCCACCTCCAAGCCTGTGATGAGGATTAAATGAGCTAACTGAACCAGAGGTCAAAGTTGGATACATGGAGAGGCCAGACCACAAGGCCTGACCTCAGCCCTCCCTGCATCCCTGGGCTACCCCAGGCCAACTCCCATGTCTGCCTCTCCCTTCCCTTCACCTGCATTTGGCTCTCAAAAGCCAAGGGTTTCCAGACAGCAGGCCTCGGCCTGGCCTGAGTGCTCCTTCCAGGGCCCACTGGCCCTCTCACATGGGAAACAGAGACTCTGTGAGACTTCTGGTTCTCTCTTTCTCCCCTACCAGCCTGTGCCCTCTCTCCCTAATAGGACTGATTGCCCCAAAGGGACCAAGCCCTATGTCTATGCCTTGGCTCCCGGTCTCTATCTTGGACTAGAAGCTGACCCATGGATGCCTGTCTGATAGGCCCTCAGCACCCCAGTCCCTCCCACCCCAGGGGATTAGTATAGCAGAAGCAAGTGTCACCTCTTAGTCAGTGCCCCTTCTAGGAAACCTTGGAGGTCATGAAAACAGCCCCATCTTGCCAAGCTCCAGCTCTGAGCCCAACTCCAAGCCTCCCACTAATCCTGTAGTTTGGCCTGGCAGCAGGCTTCCAGAAGGCAACCTCTAGTTCTGAGGTGCAAAGCAGGGGTTCTGGAGGTTCTGCTGTGTCAGATTGAACTCTGTGTCTGAATTCCCTTGCTAGGTACACAATGCTGTCTCTTTATCATCATCCAGACCCAGTTCAAGTGCCTCTTCCTCTCCAGAGGCATTCTTCACCCAGGCAGGACAACACAGGCCATGCCTCTTCTGTCCCTCTGCTTTATACATGATCACAGCTCAAACAGCATCACTGTTTGCCTATAGGTCTCTGTCACACCCTAGACTGAGCTCCCAGAAGGCCTCTCTATCCCTATCACCCAGCCTGGGACTGAACACCCAGATATGTCAGGGGATCAGGCAATAATAAGACAAAATTGGAAGAGCATAATGCTGATCCCTGGCCCACCCCCATCACTGGGGCAGCCTGAGATGGCTGCTCTTACCAGGCAAACCTTAGGCAATAGGTCATTATCACCACCCTGTATGTCTGCCTCTAAGATGAGTGTCCACAGGGACACCCACACAACCTCGGCTCCCCTCAACAGCAGATCAGGCATGAGTGGATCCAGCCCTCTGTGTCTCTCCCTGACCTGTCACCTGCTTGGGACCAGGATTGAAGAGCTGACTTAGAGCCCCCAAAGGGGAAAGATAGCCCACTCTCAAGGGAGGGAATGCTATCACTGAACCCTCAGCTTCTGAGCTCTACTAACCCAGAGGAGCCCCTATTCCATCCTGCCACCTTCCCTGAGTCCGTGACTGGGTTAGCCACACCCTCCTTGCAGATGTGAGCCTTGAGCTCAACACTACCAGCTGCATGGTGTCCCTCAAATGAGGTCTTTGGGATGTAGGCACCTCCTCAGAGGCCACCCCTCCATAGATCAACGCCCCCCTCTGCTCAGCCTACTTGCCCATCCCTTTGCTGCCATCAAGCCCAATGCCTTGCAGCCAAGTCCAGGGAGATGACCAAAGAGGGGCAGCCAACTCACACCGCCCTCAAGCCTCTGTGCACTGCTCTCCCAAAGCCCTCATCACATTGCACGGGGATGAAGGCAGGAGTGGGGATCTGGGGCAACACTGGGGATTGGTGGTGGCCAATGGACCTGGTTACACCACCTGAGTCTTAGTCCAAACCCACAGCTGACTGACCAGAACAGTGGGGGAAAAGGAGCTCCACAAATTCCTGATGTGTCTCTTATAAACAAACTTCTGTCAGTCTAGCCACTGATGGTGCTCCAGGGAGGTGGAAATCATGAAGCCTAAGTTCCATCCTATCACTTAGCATGCAAGAGCCAGGGCTGGTCAGTTGTCAGAATATCAGTATCTCATATCCTTATAAGAAGAGGACAGGGAAAAACAGCAACCACATTATACACAAGACATGAAAATAAAGCCTCTGGCACAAACTACGTATTGAATTAATTCTAAGATGAAAATTCCTTCCTCTTGGGAAGTGTCCATTCATTCATTCATCATTCATTCATTTATCAAGTGCTTAGCACCCTCCTTCCCTGCCTCTCTTAAACTGAAACCTACAGTAGTGCAAAGGATGTCCAATTACACATAGGGAAAGGTGGCAGGCTACAACAGAAAGAAGTGAAGCGCTCCTACCCTCCTACAGAGATGGAACAGCCCATTGGTAAGAGGGCAGCTTCTGGCTCTCAACTGCCTGAACTCAAATCCCTGCTCTGTGTCTTACAGCCACATGTGGCTTTGTGCAAGTCACACCCTCTCCAAGCCCCACCTTAAAAATATCATAAACACAGTTGACCCTTGAACGACACAGGTTTGAAAAGCACAGGTCCACTTATGCATGAATTTTTTTCAATAAATACCTGTACTGTTTTTGATCTGTAGTTGGGAGTCCACAAATGTAGAGGGCCGACTATATGCACTGATCTACACCATTTTTTATAGAAAGGACTTGAGCATCCTCAGATTTGAGATCCATGGATTCCTGGAACCAATCCCCCACAGATAGATACCAAGGAACAACTAAGTTTTGGGGGAGTCAAAAGTTATACATAGATTTTCAACTGAGCAGGGGATTGGCACTCCTAAACTTCATATCGTTCAACGGTCAACTGTACATTTAACCAAGAAAAAGAAAAAACCATTGCACCTGCCTCATAGGATACTAACAAGAATTCAATGAGTTAGAACCCAGGAAGTACTTGGGCCACCACCAGTAAGCGCAGCTAACCCATCATCTACTTGTAAGTAGCTAAGACCAGAGGAAAATGCAGCCCAGTCAGGTTCAAAAACACAAGAAAACCCAGAACCAGGCCAGGAGAGCAAGGCCTGGGCTGATGATTAGTGCCAAGCATGCCCGAGGCCATTCTCTGCCCTCTGTGCATGTCCCCAGCAGAGTGCCTAGGAGTAGTTCGGCTGGTAAGGAGTGAGGAGAGCTGACATTCAGCCTGGGTTCTACCTGCCAAAGCCTGTAGCTGCTTTTCTCATTCATCCCAAAGTCCTACATTGCCTGGACCTTTAACATCTCATCATCATCCTAACAGCCATCACGACACAACCTCCCAATTTATACAGACGGTGCTACTTTTAGAGAACTTTTAGAGAACAGGTCTAGAGCAGTGGTCTCCAACCTTTTTGGCACCAGGGACTGATGCTCCTATGAGAATCTAATGCCTGATGATCTGAAGTGGAGCTGAGGCAGTGATGCTAGTGCTGGGGAGTGGCTACAAATACAGATGAAGCTTCGCTCACTCGCCCACAGCTCACATCCTGCTGTGCAGCCAGGTTCCTAACATATGGGGGTGGGTTCGTGGCCCAGGGGTTGGAGGACCCTTGGTCTATCAGAAACAGCTGCCCATGCGCCCAGTGGGCACCACCTGAAGGTCTGTCAAGAACAGAAAAGGGGATGGTGCAAGTGCTGGCCTAGCCCCCAAAGGCAGCTTTCCCAGCTGGACCAGCCCTGCATCCCAAAGATGTGGCAGCAAGAACCTCAAGACAGGTGTGGCCTCAGCGGCACCCCGACCATTCAGGCCAGCCCCACTGAGACCAGTTCAGAAATGGCTCATTCCTGAGATCTTCGAGAAAGAGCCTGGCCGACACAGGGACATTACCCATCCTAGCTCCCAGGTGCTTTGGAGCAGATGGGGAGAGAAATCAGAAATCTCCTGCAGCCTGCAGGAATGAGAAGGGATCTCTGCCAGTGATAATGAAAATTTTCACAGTAGCAGATGCTTGGAGAAAATTGAAAAACAATATACAACAAAATCCACAAACCAGAGAGGAATTTAAGATAAACCTAATTGGTGGGGCTCAATTTTGCCATTGGCACCTTTATTGCCCCGAGAAAACCAGGTCTTCCCCTCCCCTCAAGTTAATCGAATTGCCCCCCGGAGCCCACCTCAACTCTCTCCAAGCCCCTACTATGTGTCCAGCTGGGACCATGCAGGAAACACAGAGATGATGCACATCTGGCCCCAGGTCCCAGAAATGCCATCTGGAGAGAGCGCATTGGTGTGGGCCAGCACATGGGTCACTGTCCATGGAGGGATATCAAACAGGAGCAGTGTGGGTAGGTGATCATGGGACCTGGAGTGGCAAAGGGGTTTCACAGAGCAGCTGATGCTGGGGCAGAACATAAATAAAAAGGGGCCCGTGAACAAAAAAAGGGCGACCAGCCTGGCATAAGCCAAGGCATATACGTGGAGCTTGTGGATCTAACAGAAGCGGGCCGCACATGGTGGGGTTAAGGGGACGCAGGAGGGTAGGTTCATGGTGGAGGTCTTGCTAGCTCAGATGAGGGGCTTGGTTTTGATCCCATGGGCTCCAGGGAGGATTGGAGGATTCCTGAGCACAAGTCTGCTCAGAGCTTACCTTTAGAAAGGTAGCCCCAGCGAGGACACAGCAAGAGGACAAGAGGCCTAAGCTGACTCCTCTTGCTCCTCATCCTGGTGGGACCTAGAGCAGGGAGTGCAGGAGCAGAAAGCAGTGAGGACAGTCAGGCCCACTGTAGGTCAGGGGACAGGGTCAGCTAAAAGTACAGAGTGAGGAGCAAGCAGGTGGGTAGAACTAGGAGACCAGACCTAACCCCAGAGCCAGCAGGACTAGATGAGAACATCTATCAACTAGCGGCAGGTACTACCCTTACACACCATCACCTGGCATCCTCCACAGGCTTAGAAGAGAGGGACAGCCAAGGCCTGGAGACATGAGATCTCATGCCAGGTATGACCTATCTTCCAGCTAGTGAGCACGAGTTAGGCCAAGAACTCAGGCCTTCCAAGAGGCATAAGCTGTCCACCCCAAGCTTGGGCCAATGGCCCAAGGGTCAGGGCAGAACAGGAGCTGGTGCCTCCAGCCCTGTAGGGAGTAAGGCCAGTTCTTTAGCCCTTAGTCAGCATCTGTGCTGCCCCAAGAGGCTTGAGAGAGCTTGGTGAGACCTGAGTGCCAGAGAAGGAGCTAATGAAGGAGAATGGATGAGTAGAAAGGAAAAGCAGAGCCCTCACCCAGCTTTGCCCCTAATGGAAACCCCATGTAGGCCATGTATGTCGCAGGCCAGGCTGAGTCTGGGGGACACAGACACACTAGTACACCTGGCCACCAGCAGGCAGGCCTGCCTCAGGCCTGCTTACTGAAGGGGTTGGGGAGGCCTCCGGAAAACGTACCTTAGGAGAGATGGCCTGGCAACGCAGGGCATCAATGCTGAAAGGAGATCCTAATTGCAGAGGGCCTGCCACTGGGATCGATTGTATCCAAGACCTCTGATGGGGACGGAGGGTATAAGCACAGGAAGAACTGTGTCATAGAACTCGTCAAGTCACAATGGGTACAAACAGCACATCTGCCCTTCTCCAGAGCCAAGCTCAAGGAGAACAGGCACCACCTTCCTCACCATCAGGAACTAGGAGATGGCTGAGCCAGGTGCACACACAGAACAGCACTGTCACCAGGTGGGAACATGCATGAGGCTGCCCTCCTCCCCCGGGCAAGCTCAGCTGGCACAGGCTTCCTGTGAGCTCCTGCAGGCCAGAGGAAGAGCCTGGGGACAACATGTTCCCATGCAGCAGGCCTGTTTCTCGAGGGAACTGTGGTGCATCAAATCAGGGCAGGGAGGCTCTGAGAATAGAGACGAATCACCCTTCTCCCTCTCCCCAAATATACAACATGCTGCTCATTGTGATTTGCCCTCCTTCAAGGCATTTTCTTGCTCTGAAAGGCTCCACATGAATGGCTAGGCATAGAAGGCACAGTAGGCTAAAGTGGTACCCTGCTATAGCCCTGCCCTGGGTATGGAAGGTAGCGCCCCCTCTCTCTCCTCTGCCCAGATTCCTTCCCTGGAGATAGGCAAAGGGACAAGGAGGGTGACAGGAAACAGCCACCAGTGTCCACATCAGAAGAGGAATGGGGAAGCTGCAGGGCTGATGGCTTGGTCCCTCTGAATGCCCCACCCAGCAAGCATGCATGTCCACCACCTGCACCCACATAGCCCTATGCATGTATATACACAGGCTACTGCACACTGAGGAGTTCCCACGGGATGCATGTGGCTGCCCTAGCCATACCCCAGGCCATTCAGCCTCAGCAGAATTTGGCAGGGATGACTCTGGGCAGTTCTGGAGGTATTTGAACCCTGCAACCTGCCTTAACACTATCTCTCCTCGCTGTAAGGACATATACCAGAATGAAGGGCAGCCCAGCTAAGCCCTTTAGGCACGTGTGCTCCCTCCCATAGGCCCATGTGAATGAACAGCCCTCAAATAGGCCTGAGTCTGTACACCAAGATATGGCTGAGGTGGCATGGGCAGCAAGTGACAACCACATGCTGTGTCTCATCACAAAGACACGGTGGTTCTATATCCAAAAGAGGCAAGAGAACAACCTGATTTATTGAGTAAACTTCTCCGAGCATGGCAGCTTCCCTTCCTCCTTCCTCATCTCATTTGATCTGCCTGATAATTCTGAGGTAAGGATTATTACCCCCACTTTTCAGTTAAGAAACCAAGGCTCAGAGAGGCAAGTTACTTGCCCAAGGTCACAGAGTGAGAGGGCAATGGAGCCTGAATTCACATTCAAGTAATTCTGACTTGGCAGATCCTGTTATGCCCACTCTCTCTAAGTGGTACATGTAAAGATCAAGGACCATCAGGTGAACATCATGGACTAACAGGTGAAGAACAAGGAACAGCAGGTAAGGGCCATCAAGTAAAGACCAAGGAAAAGCAGGTGAACAGCAAGAGCCGAGCCAACAGGTAAGGACCAAGGACCAACAGGCAATAGACTGATGTTCAAAGTCATATGAAAATAAGGGAAAAAAGGAAAACCTCCTACTCATCCCAGGCACATGTTCCTCTAACTGGGCTCTATTTCCCCCTTCCTACCTCCTACTGAACCCCCAGAACTCCTACTCTCTCAACACCCACCCCCAACGTACCCAACATACATAGACTAACTCACGAATCTATTTCTTGCATCTATATAACCCATAATAGCATTAGTAAAAGGAAGGTGCTGCTGGCTGGCTGAGGGAACCTAGGCATCGGCACCTACCGGGGCAAAGCCTTACCAGAGAGAGGCATCGCTCTCAACCTCGGCTCACTCCTCCCTCAATGTTTTCTCAGAGAGCTGCCCACAGTCCCACACAGTTAATGGGAAGATGATCCCAAAGCCTCAGAGTATAGGAATGTGCAGAGGGAGATACAAGGCACTAGGATATTGTAGCCCATCCCAGCTATAGTCAAACCCATGACCACCCTGCCCTACCACCCTGCCTGGGCCCTCCCAGCATAGCTGTTTCTGTTCTAACAGGGCCACATGAAGAATGATGTGATGTGGGGGGGACACAGGAATAGGACAGACAAAGCCCATTCCTCCCAAAGACCCCCCAAACCTGTCACCTCCATTGTGCCCAGAAGTCCTGGCCCCACCTGTGGAGACAACCAGCTGACATCCTTAGTGCACCCCGGGTGCACTCCCTCAACTCAGCCATCCAGAGCACTGGCCATTGTCGCACCAACACCCAAGCTCCCTGTTCCCCTCCTCCTCCCACTGCAAAACTCAGCTCCAGCCTGCCTGTCCCCAGCAAGCCTCCTGGGACCTTCTAACCCACACACCCAGAGCTCAGTTCAGCCTGGTAATGGTCACTCTGAATGATCACCCTTCGTCTCTGCCACCAGCCTATGAGCTATTAGAGGTCAGAGACCCTGTCAAGGTCACTCCAAGATCCCCAAGGTACAGGTGCCCAGGGGGATGTTTAGTGAAGAAGAGAATTAAACTGTTGAGTTTGATCAAGCCAAGGTGCTGAGTAGTAGTTTCATATGGGAAGTATCGATTTTGCCCTACAGAACTGTGGCTCCAGTTTTCCAGCTGAAGACACAGTCTGAAGACAGAGGAAAGAAAAGAGGGGATATGGCATTTTCCAGTCCTTCCCACAGGCCAGCGGACGAGTGACCATGCCCAGTGACTTGCGCAGGGGCCCAGGTAAATCACAGACCTGAGATCCATGTGGCTGCTCTGTCTCCATTCACTCCCTGCATTTCTGCAGTCCTGGCACCAGCAAAGGCGGCTGCCCAGAGTGAGCACAACACATTTTTGCCTTAACTGATGACTTTTAAAAAGATATAACGCCAAAGGAAGCACTACTCATGGCTGAGAATTACGAATATTTACAGTGTTTAGGCATAATCGCATTCAGATGAGAACTATATATATTTCTCACTGCATATTGCGTTCTCCTCGAAGCACATTTTTTTGCCTGGAAGTAGGCCTGGACACAGCAGGGTCCAGAAAGTGCCTTAAAGAGGTGCTGGCATTCCTGCCTCCAGGCCCATCCTGGGCATGCAAGGTAGCACCTGCCCTGGAGTGGGGACAAGAAGGCCGAGGGGTCCCATGTTGTCAGGAGAGGAACAAAAGATCTGCTAAGAATCTATCCTCACAGCTTAGAGGTCTCCACACCTCTGAGTGACAGGACCCTTCTTTAAAGTTCAAAAATGGCTCCAACCTGAGGTAGTTGTACTTTTAGTCCCCATTGAGAACATTCATAATGAGCAGCTGAGCCTTCAGTAAATGAACCTGCATGTTGTTAGATCAACCAGGGTCAGGCTGGGAGGACGCATGGATTCACAACTCCTTGCTATAGAGCTGGGGCCCCGTGGGACCCACTCAAAGGGGCTTGGTTCAATTAATAGTTGCCTCAGGAAAATGTCAAGACCTGCAGGTGGGGAGATGGGGCACAAGGCAGAGACATGAGGAGGAAGAAGAGGATAAAGATGAAAGAATCACATCACAGGCATCCCAGAGGCCTCACAGGGCCATATACCTGGAAAGAGGAGGCCATCTGCTCCTGACAGTCCATTCTTGGCCACCACATACAACACGTAGCACATACCCACACTGCACATAACACATACACCTATATCACACACTATATATAGCACACATACCGCAAACACATGCAAACACCATATACACACAAGTACACCACACAACATATACACAACATATTGACCACACATACACACATACACACAACTCACACATATGCAAAGCAACTGGAAGAGACACTCCCTGGAGCCCCACCCTCTGCACTCCCCAAAAGAGCGGGGGTGTTTGCAGCAGCAGGAGCCACCCTGAACAGGAGCCCTGAGTCTTGGCCCAGCCTTCTCTCTCCAGCCCACCAGAAACAGCTCAGAGAGCAGTCCGAGTAGAGAAGCTGCCTCTCACAGCCCCTTAACCAGAGGTAGTCCCCGCGACCTGCCTCAGACACAGAGCTCAACCATCCTGCAGCACTAATTAGGAAACTGAGCCACCAAAGGATACTTGGAGACAAGCAGGGAGAATTACTGTGCCTTGGCCTTGCCATTTTCTCTGATTTGACACTGTGCACCCTGCCCGCACAGGCTTCATGGCCCACAGTCCTCCTTCATTATCAAACACCTGGAGCAGGAGCCACCCTAAGCTGTGTTTATGCACCTCAAGCAAACAGCCCCCAAAGCATATGGAACTGCCAGGAGAATGGATATCTCCAGGATGTGCCTCCCCTGGCTGCCCCTGGGACTAAGTGTGGCCACTGGGTGGGCCTTAGGTACCTTGAAGTGGCAGCTGAAGCCACCCATCCACTGGAAGAGGACCTCCTTCTAGGGTGGAGGGTGGGCCTTAGGTACCTTGAAGAGTCCACAGGCCAGGCATTAAGACCCAGGGGACCATCCTAAGAACTCTCACAGAGCAAGTCGGACAGTAGCAGGGCCTGCAGCCCTGGAGGAATGGAGAGAGAAGGCCCCATCACAAGGCAGGGAACAGGGCTCTGATGCAGAGCTCATGATCCTTCGTCCCTCTTCCTCCCTCCAGCCTTGACCTTTTGGCACATCCCTTACCCAAGCAATCTTTCTAAAACCTTCCCCTGCTTAAGACCCTCAAGGATTCCGATCTTTATGGAACCAGCTGCTCTTAGGCCAAGCCTAACATCCTCATGAGCTATGCCTTATCCAGCTGTCCACCCACCTTCCCACCACCGGCCCCACCCCTCACCCTCATGCTGCATCACACAAGTGACTTCCTGCCTTCTGCTATCTTTCTTTTGGCCTCTGAGCTCTCACCCACACTGGCCCTCCCTCTGGGGGACTGTCGGCCCAAGCCTCACCCATTAAGTCCCTGTTTAGTCCCCAAGACACAGCTCAAGCATGAATCACGTCCCAAGACAAGCCAGTGCAGTGTGGTGGCCATGCTTGCCTCTGTCAGAGGCCCTTAGATCACAGTCTCCACCACTAGACTGTGAGCCACAGGATGGGCTTGGATCTTGGGGTCCCAGAATGGTGTCTGGCAAGTGGTAGATAAATAGTGAACACTGAGGGAAAGAGTAAATGACTTATGACAACAGAATGGTGAATGGATGGATAAATGGATGGGTGGACAGAAGGGTGGATGGGTAGATAAGTGGATGGATAAATGGATGGATGGTGAATAGATGGATGTGTGGGCAGGTGAGTATGTGGGTGGATAGAAGGAAAGGGAAATGCAGACAACCAGGGAAAGTCTGACCTTGCTCCAGCCCTGGCCCCCTGCCCTCACTCAACGTTGCCAGTACACAAAGGCACTTAGAAGGATTAAGCCTCCTTGATACAATTGAAGCTGCC
>NW_011888801.1:11805618-11810114 GCF_000151845.1 Pteropus vampyrus
AGGGTTGTCCAAAATGTCTCTTCAATACCTGATCTGTCACTGCTTAGGTTCATGGAATTTTCCTGGGTACTACTTTACTGCAGAGGCTCCAGGAAGGCTCCAAGGAGAACTGCCAGGACAGGGAGCACAAGTAGGCACTGTGTCCTCAGCACCCTCCTCAAAGCATGGCCAGGGCAGGGGCTGCGGAGCCAGGTCAGCCCTCCTACTCAGGCACTGGCACCTGCTATAGCCCCCTCCACAGCCTCCCTCCTCACTGAGTTCAACTTGGACACCCTTCTCCAGGGGACTTCCCTGACCTACCCCAGCCCCCAGCCTAGGCTGCAGGATGCCACCACTTCACACTGCCCCGGGCACTCTCTCAGCATATGGCCATCCCAGTGTGGCTCTCCTCAGAATCCCTGGCCACAGAGCAGACATCGACAGTGTTTGTCAACTAAATAAATGATCATCAGTAAGTGACAGAGCAATACTCTCCAGGTATCCCGAGTCTTTGGGGCCCAGTTCCTGGAAGATACTCCTACTCCCTGCCTTGGCCCTCCTGCCTGTCATTCGCCCCTTCACTCAGCCCAACCTGTCCCTGCTTTCTAAACCTAGCCCCAGACCCCACATCGCCTTGCCCTACAGTTCCTGGCCCATTCCAGAGCCTCTGCTCACCTCACCATCCGCCAGGGCTTGGAGAGAGCAACAAGAATGACAGGAGAGAGGCCACCACTGGCCTCTACTTGTCTCTGATGATGCTCACAATCTGTATTATGATCTCCATTTCACAGATGAAAAAATGAATCTCTGAGCAGGAACAAGAGCACCAGGAATTCCTGTGCTACCCCTCCCAGAAACCATGTGATATACAATGAAATGGCAGCAGATAGAGCTCATCGGTTTCTCCTGGTAAACTCTGGGTAAGCTGCCATCAGCACCAAGCCCAGAGCAAGGTTAATAGGCCTTCCCTCTCTCTCCACACCTGAACTTCTTGTTATTCCCTGAACCACCTTACCTCTCAAGATTTTGTATTTTTACATGCCCCATTACCTCCATCTGCAAAACTCTCCCCTGGCCACTATAAACTCCTACTCATACTTCAAGAGTTTGCTCAGTTGTCACCTCCTCAAGAAGTCTTCCCTGATTTCTCTCAGGTTCCTCCCCTGTGTCTCCAGATCTGCCTCTGGTCTGTGAGCTCCTCTAGGCAGGGCCATGTCCAAGCTATCTATTTGTCCTTTGCCCAGTGCTGGCAGGAAGAAGCCCCAGCAGAAGGGCTCCTTCCATGAATGCATAACAAAAAGATGCACGCTCACCTCTGCCCTGTAGTATGGACAGTGATGGGCCCCTGGTGGCCCTGCATTTATCCAAGCTGCCACCCCAGGTTCCCTGAGGACAGAGCCCTCCAGCATTGGGCTCTATCCAAAGTCTCTAAAAACAATGCTGGCTCCAATAAACCTGGAACCCTGTGGTGATGGCCGGGGACAGAGGAAATGCTGCCTACCTAGCCAGGCCTCTACAAGGAAGCTGTGATGTACATTTTACAAAGGGCAGGAGACATGCATGTCAGAAAATTATCATGATCAATTTCAAGCTCCAAATGGAAAACGTTGGTTTGTTTAAGTCCCTGCTAATTTGCCTGAAGATCTGAAGAGAGTATCTCCTGGGCAAGAGAAGGGCCCAATGGTGGTTCCGGGGCGGGGGGGGTCAGAGATGCCCTCTTGACCTACCTCCACCATTTCTGAGTGCTCAGGGCACAGCCCTTCTGCCTGGGAACCAGTCATTCTGCACCCCAGACAGAGGTTCCAGCTCTGATGGCCCCTGAGCAGGCCACCTGTAACCTTATTCCAGCCCCACTCTGCAAACCATCGTGCTCTGAGCCAGGAATAGGTTAAGCTCTGGTGAGCATAGGGGTCTATTGTTCAACCATTTCTCACACCTCAAGAGCCCCCAAAGAGACTATCTCCTAAGTAATGCCATACCCGAAGCTTTGTATGAAAAGCACAATTGAGTTGTGATATCTTGGGAAGAATAACCTTTCCAACTCCAGCTCAAAAAAACACGTGCCACCACAGGAGGTAGAAGAGGGTGAGTACCCACGGGGGTCGTTAGATACCAGATGTTGACTCAGTCCCCATTCTGTGCCTACCCACTGTGTTTGAATTTGCTCATCAGTATTGTGTCTGTCTTTACTCATCAGCAGAGTCCTTCACAGTTATCTGCATTTGTCAGTCTGTTGTCCCAAGAAGGCAGGCAGTCCAGGCCCTGTTACCATAATTGCCCACAACTGGCACACAGAACATACTCAATAAATGTTTGTGTCTACAGCCATGTTACCCTGAACAACCCGATCCCATCTGATCTCGGAAGCTAAGCAGGATCGGGCTTGGTTAGTACTTAGATGGAAGACCACTTACGAAGACCAGGGGCTGCAGGCATAAAAAATAAAAAATAAAAAAAATAAGGGATTGTAAGCTGACAAGGTCCTTGCAATCTGTGAGGTCAATCAATGGCTGCCCTGCCTAAAAAGATAAAATAAAATAAAATGTTTGTGGTGTGGGGGATGAAGTGAGAGCTGGTTCCATACTGCAAACCCTCCCATGTATCTGCATTGACATTTTTTTCCCTCCTAAGGACTGGGGTGCCCTGTTCTCACTGTACTTGTGGGTGGGGGCAGGGCAGAAGAGAGGAGAAGAAAGGATAGAGGAAGGGGTCTTGGGAGCCCTGAATTTTAGCTCCCTGTCCCTGTAAAAATGCAACAACTGGGAAGCCAGGAGGGGCCCCAGAGTAACACAGCAGCCATCATATTGGGACCAACATATACGCAAAGCTGAGTAGTTTCAGACCTGCTGGAGAATGCTGCTCCTTTAGAAATTGACACACTGCACATTCTCTAGCTGGCAGTCACAGGACATCCCTCTGAGTCTCAGTTTTCCAGTCTCTATAATGGGGACAGAGTTGATATAAAGGCTCAATACTATTTCACAATAGTATTGAGGACCTGCATAGTACCCAGCATGGTTAAGGCAAGACTTGATACAGGTAGCTTCCTCCCCTGCTCCATGTCCCAAACACCCTCATAACTCCCACCACCCTAGTGACTCCAAAGGAAACACTGAGAAGCATTTGGAATAAGAGGAGGGAGATAGTTTAGTAAAGGCAAGTAAAGAAGGCTATAGCATAAATGTGCATTTTTATGCCTATTTTTCTCAAAGAATAGGGAATGCTTAGCAGGGCTCAGTATGAGGCTTCCTTTTCAGGGTATTAATAATTTGCATTTTTCACTATCCATCTTCGTCATGGTCTTTTCCAGGGAGGGAAGTCTATAAATATATATATATTTTTAAGAACTGACTAAATTTTGATGAACTCATCTAAGCAAGTGCTTTGCATATGAATGGGAACTGATTAGCCAGGCACTTTCCCACAACCCCGTTCCCTCCAACTTCAAGCTTTCCCAGGAGTTAAAAAGTTGAAGCGGCCACATTTATGTGGCTCCTCTAATAAAAAAATCATGCAGCATGTATTATTAATGCTAGGCTCTGATAAATATCCTCATCAGAAATTCTTCACTTGCAGGAATCCTTCAGTATAATTTCTCAGGATAACCAGAGGGTGCGCTTCAGCCAGATCTTTGCAGAGGTGTCTCTGTTACTGACAGGACAGGAAGCAAGACCAACTTAAGTGGCAGGCAGTAGTATTTGGGTTAGAACTAAGTAGCCCCAACCACCTTGAGAGGGAAATCCATCAGCCTCAGAGTGGGCTCTGGCTCTGCTGTCACAAGCTTATCGAGGCTCAATGTAGCTTCTGAGAAGACTGGCATTCAGATTATATACCCAGGTGAGCCAGTTAAGCAGTAAGGGGCTGGGTTTCTACACTCCGGAGGCATTTGCTAATTGACATCTGTCCACCCCCCAAGTCATGCTGTGGTGTGGTGGCCTTTCTCTGAGTGCGCCATGTTCCCACTCCCACCTGCTCTGAATGTTGGGGCACTGAGGGTCATAGCTGCCCTCTTCTCCAGCAAATTGTCCTCACCTGAGGGAGGCACCTTGCCTGGAGATGATGGCCCACTCCCTAACTAAGAGCAGTTCACAGAGACCAACCGTCAAGGTGGCAGAAAAAGTTACCTCCTCTTTACCCCCAGTGGGAACAACCCTGTGTCCCAGAGTCTCTAGATTGGGACAGGCTACACTGATATGACACTGCATTCTTGCCTGGATCTTTCTCCTTCTCTAACCTGCTTCCTTCAATAGACCACACACCCCAACCCCTGTTCCAGGCTCTGCTCCTTGGGAGGCTGAGCAAAAACGATATGCCCCTCCCTCCCAAGCCACTCCTGTGCCCTGGATGGCTGACCACTGGCATCACCAGGACTTCTTATCCTCCCACTTCCTTTGGGATTTAGCCAAAGGGAACCCAGGCAGGAATTAGAGAGTAAGAGCAGAGAGCTGGAGGATGCTCCCTTGCTCCCTCCTTGCTGTGTTGGTGAGGCTGCATCCATACTCTTCTAGACATCCAAA
>NW_011888801.1:11811599-11815811 GCF_000151845.1 Pteropus vampyrus
GGAGGTACTTTCCAACTTCCTAGTCTTCCACCCACCACCAAATGTAATTGTAACCTCACCTGGGACTCCCACCCTGTGAGGGCAGAGGTCTCTCAACTCCTGCCCAGGCTGATCTCTCTGTTCCTACCTGGCAGTGGGGGCCAGAGATAGGGGCTGAAGAAGGCTAGCCTTGGTTTGGGTTCTGTCTTGGCCATTTACAAGCTCTATGGTCTTCAGTAAGATTTTTAAAACAGCTTTATTGAAGTATAATTTACATACCATAAAATTTACCCATTTTAAATGTGCATTTCTTTGAATTTCAGTAAATTTATACAGTTGTGCAATCATCACTACTATCCAGTTTTAGAATGCTTCCATCACCTCCCAAAAGTTCCCTTGTGCCTGTTTGCAGTTAATCCTTGCTTCCACCTCCAGCCCGAGGCAACCACTAAGCTGCTTTCTGTTTCTATAGTTTTGCCCTTTCAAGAAATTTCACTTAAATGGAACCATACAACATTTAGTCTTTCGTGTCTGGCTTCTTTCACATAGAATAATGTGTTTGAGGTTTATCCATGCTATAGTATGTCTCAGTGTTTGGTTCCATTTTATTGCTGAGTAGTATTCCACTAAATAGATAATGCCCAGTTTTGTTTATCTGTTTCCTGGTTGATGGACACTTGGGTTGTTTACAGTTTGGGGATATCCTAAATAAGGCTGCTATTAACACTTCTTGTGTGAATTCCTAGGAGTGGAATTGTTGAATAATATGATTAAGTACATGTTTATCTTTTTAAGAAACTGTCAAACTGTTTTCCATAGCAGCTACACCATTTTACATTCCCACCAGCAGTGTAAGAGGGTTCCAGTTGCTCCACAGCCTCGCAACACTTGTTGCTGTCTGTCTTTATCATAGCCATCTCAGTAGGCGTGAAGTGTTATCTTATGTTTTGATTTGCATTTCCCTAATGACTAATTGTGTTGAGCATCTTTTCGTGTGTTTATTTGTGTATCTTCTTTGGTGAAGTATTTATTCAAATCTTTTGCGCACATCGTATTAGATAGTTCTTATTACAGAGTTGTAAAAGTTCTTCATATATTCTAGATACAAATCCATTATCAGATATATGATTTGTAAATATTTCCTTTTAGGCAATATTTCAATCTCTCAATTTCTTCAATTATAAAATGGAGTTTGTCATAACACTTTGCCATGCTATAGTGAAGAGCAGGGAAGATGTGTATAAAGTGTCTGGCATGAGGCCTGCCACATAGTAGGCCTTCAATAACTGGAAGTACCACCATCACCATAGGCCCTGGAAGTCAAGGTCCAGTCTTTGTTTTTGACTTGAATCACCAGTGTGGGGGATGGTGCAGAAGACCTTGGCCAGGTCGGGCCCTCAGCCATGCTGGCATCCCACTGCATGTTCTCTCCAGGACCCCCTAGCAGCACCAGCCCTAGCCCTGGTCCTTGCAGAGCAAAGTGCAGGGCAGTGGGGGAAGACCCTGTGTGAGCACCGAGAAGGGAGCAAAATCTTAAAGGGGATGGGATATTATCAGGGGAAAAAAACAAGATTCTCTGACAGAGGGGATAGCTTAAACACAGCACAGAGAATGACAAGGTACACTGCACCTTCTGGAAGCCCAGGGCACAGCTGTATCCCTGACCCAGAGTATGGCCAGCCCAGCTACCAAGATCACCAGGAGGGTGGGAGCCAGGCCATCATAGAGCCCCTGGGGCACCTCTCCTGAAATGGTGGCATGGCAAGATGCATTCATGAAAAATTTTTAATTCCACATGCTGCCCTTCCTTCCGCCAAGCACTGCCTGCTGAGCCAAGTCAGAGCCCCTGAGAAGCCCTTCAGGTCCCTGAGGAACTGTAGCCTGAGTGGACACTGTCTCTTTATAGATCCACAAGAAGAGACAGTCTGACGTCCATTTCCTGAAGTCCAGGAAATGGGTCTCTAAGGAGGGACCACCTCTTGCTGAATGGGTGGCGGTTGCCCATGCTCCCACGAGGGGTCCAAGACCTGTGCTTTAAGCCACCCCCATTGTCCTCTATGTGAAGATTAGTCACTTACCATTCTCCTCCTGATCTCTCAGCCCATCCGCTCTGGGCTCGCCCGGCCCAGCTGATGGCTCTGTTTCCTACTATCTTCATTTGCCCTGGGCTCTGAGCTACGTGCTCCCTGCAGTGACTCTGGCTCCTCTGGGTAAGTCCAGCCTCCACCCCAACCCTTCTGGGGTACAGGTCTGCTCTCTCTCTGGCCCTGGCCTCTGGGACCCCTTCATCTCTGGCAATTAGGAATGAGGAACCTTTATGTGGCCCCCAACAGCTCAGGCACAGGTCCAGCCCCTCTAGGCAGCATCTGGCCAGAGAGAGCACCACCATCAGCCTATACTTCCTCCTCAATGGACAACCAGGGCCCCTAGGCCTCGGCAGGACTCTTCACCACTATCTGACCTTTGGGGAGTTAACAGCACTGACTTAATCTCAGAAAGAGTTTGCATAGTTATTTACACTTTCTTGTTCAATTAATTATTGCAATATCAATAGATCTTTAATTTTCTCATCAGTGAGTAATGGAAATGAGTCTCAATTCTACAATATAATTAATTAGTGATGAGAGTTCAAATGCAAGTCCCTATTCAAAGTCCTGCTGGGACAAACTCTGGCTACTGCCCCTGGGAGGCCAGTACTAGCAGGTGATGTCCTGACAGGAGCTTGAGGACACCTTGCCCAGCCTGGCCTGAGAAGGTGCAAGAAACACTCTAACCCGACCCAACATGGCCACAGAGTGAGGGATGGCATTTTGCTGAGTTGAACAGATCTTCAGGAAGCACTTTCCATGTTCTGATGCCTTTGCCAGGCCCTAGACACAGGGATCAAGCAGCCCCTACCCTCACAGAGGGCTCTACCTCAGCAAATCACATGGAGGAGACACACAGATATAACACAGATAGGTGGAAATAATGTGTGCTAATTCAGGACACAAATCCTTGTTAAGCATCTACTATGTGCCAAGCCCTGTGCCAGCTTCTGAGGACATAGTAGAGTCTGATGGAGGCAATGATCCCTCCTGGCAGGGTTAGGGGTTTCTGAAAGTGTAAACTGAGCTTTGAAGGCTGAGCTGGACTCACCAAGTAAAGAATAGGGTCAGGAATCTCAAACAGAAGAAACAGCATGTACGAGGACACAGAGACAGGAGGACACGGTGGTTAGTTTTTAGATCATAGAGGCAAGAGTCCCATATGATGCCAAAAAGAACATGGAGGGACAAAGAGACTTCCTCCTCACCCCAACCCTGGCTGCTGAGAGCCTTGGGGAGCCAGGCTGCAGGTCAGCCAGGCAGGGGGCCTGACACAATTCCACCTCCAGGAGGGAATAGGAGGGGATATGGCAGCCTCCAGGGTTGCCTGCAGAAGAGGGACGTCTCACATGAGGCTTCACCCTGACAGGCCCCCAGCTCAGCCCTACTTGGACTGCAAAGCAAGAATCAAGGGCACCCACTTCCCAGGGTGAAGATGAGGATGTCAGTCATTTCCAGGGAACGTACCCCTGGCACATGTCACAGACACAGGCACAGTGCTCGTCACCTTTCACTTTCAGTGCCACTGCTACCATGTTGGAGAATGTGGTTCACAGCAGGGAACGTGGCACAGATGTGGTGCCACCGGGAACAGGCAGCAAACCCAAGGTAGAGGGAATGATCTGGTTTGAAAGACCAGACCTCCATGGGGCTGGGCTTCAGTGGGGCAAGGTTCCATTGGGGGAGGCTGCAGTGGGGGTTGGGTGTCCTCAACTGGACATCTGCAGGCTCAATTACTCCAGAGCCCTACCACAGGCCTGGAGACCAAACACTGCCAGGTCTGCTCACCCTTCCTCATTCACCTACATGATCCCTAAGCCACCCGGCCAGCTAGGTCCTCTGTGCTAGGTGCCAATGGGCACTCAGCCTCTCACACCCCGCTATGAGCCAGGCAATGTTCATGCCACTTAACAGGTGAGGAACCTGAGGCTCAGAGATAAAGTTAACAAAAAATACTAATGAAAAGAGCTAATATTTTTTGAACAGTTGCTCTATGGTAGGCCCTGAAGAAAGAGTTTCCATTGCATGGTCTCCCTTAATTCTCAAAAACAGCCTGGGATTATTGCTGCCAATTTTCAGATGAGGAAGCCAAGGCTAGCGGATGAAAGTTACTTCGTAGAAGTGCCACAGCTACTCATTAGCCACG
>NW_011888801.1:11816506-11830904 GCF_000151845.1 Pteropus vampyrus
GGCCCCCGACAGCTCAGGCACAGGTCCAGCCCCTCTAGGCAGCATCTGGCCAGAGAGAGCACCACCATCAGCCTATACTTCCTCCTCAATGGACAACCAGGGCCCCTAGGCCTCGGCAGGACTCTTCACCACTATCTGACCTTTGGGGAGTTAACAGCACTGACTTAATCTCAGAAAGAGTTTGCATAGTTATTTACACTTTCTTGTTCAATTAATTATTGCAATATCAATAGATCTTTAATTTTCTCATCAGTGAGTAATGGAAATGAGTCTCAATTCTACAATATAATTAATTAGTGATGAGAGTTCAAATGCAAGTCCCTATTCAAAGTCCTGCTGGGACAAACTCTGGCTACTGCCCCTGGGAGGCCAGTACTAGCAGGTGATGTCCTGACAGGAGCTTGAGGACACCTTGCCCAGCCTGGCCTGAGAAGGTGCAAGAAACACTCTAACCCGACCCAACATGGCCACAGAGTGAGGGATGGCATTTTGCTGAGTTGAACAGATCTTCAGGAAGCACTTTCCATGTTCTGATGCCTTTGCCAGGCCCTAGACACAGGGATCAAGCAGCCCCTACCCTCACAGAGGGCTCTACCTCAGCAAATCACATGGAGGAGACACACAGATATAACACAGATAGGTGGAAATAATGTGTGCTAATTCAGGACACAAATCCTTGTTAAGCATCTACTATGTGCCAAGCCCTGTGCCAGCTTCTGAGGACATAGTAGAGTCTGATGGAGGCAATGATCCCTCCTGGCAGGGTTAGGGGTTTCTGAAAGTGTAAACTGAGCTTTGAAGGCTGAGCTGGACTCACCAAGTAAAGAATAGGGTCAGGAATCTCAAACAGAAGAAACAGCATGTACGAGGACACAGAGACAGGAGGACACGGTGGTTAGTTTTTAGATCATAGAGGCAAGAGTCCCATATGATGCCAAAAAGAACATGGAGGGACAAAGAGACTTCCTCCTCACCCCAACCCTGGCTGCTGAGAGCCTTGGGGAGCCAGGCTGCAGGTCAGCCAGGCAGGGGGCCTGACACAATTCCACCTCCAGGAGGGAATAGGAGGGGATATGGCAGCCTCCAGGGTTGCCTGCAGAAGAGGGACGTCTCACATGAGGCTTCACCCTGACAGGCCCCCAGCTCAGCCCTACTTGGACTGCAAAGCAAGAATCAAGGGCACCCACTTCCCAGGGTGAAGATGAGGATGTCAGTCATTTCCAGGGAACGTACCCCTGGCACATGTCACAGACACAGGCACAGTGCTCGTCACCTTTCACTTTCAGTGCCACTGCTACCATGTTGGAGAATGTGGTTCACAGCAGGGAACGTGGCACAGATGTGGTGCCACCGGGAACAGGCAGCAAACCCAAGGTAGAGGGAATGATCTGGTTTGAAAGACCAGACCTCCATGGGGCTGGGCTTCAGTGGGGCAAGGTTCCATTGGGGGAGGCTGCAGTGGGGGTTGGGTGTCCTCAACTGGACATCTGCAGGCTCAATTACTCCAGAGCCCTACCACAGGCCTGGAGACCAAACACTGCCAGGTCTGCTCACCCTTCCTCATTCACCTACATGATCCCTAAGCCACCCGGCCAGCTAGGTCCTCTGTGCTAGGTGCCAATGGGCACTCAGCCTCTCACACCCCGCTATGAGCCAGGCAATGTTCATGCCACTTAACAGGTGAGGAACCTGAGGCTCAGAGATAAAGTTAACAAAAAATACTAATGAAAAGAGCTAATATTTTTTGAACAGTTGCTCTATGGTAGGCCCTGAAGAAAGAGTTTCCATTGCATGGTCTCCCTTAATTCTCAAAAACAGCCTGGGATTATTGCTGCCAATTTTCAGATGAGGAAGCCAAGGCTAGCGGATGAAAGTTACTTCGTAGAAGTGCCACAGCTACTCATTAGCCACGGGTGATTCCCACCTGAGAGCCTCTCAACTGTCACTCGCAGCCCCCAGCACAATCTGGGCAGATGCCAGGGTGGAGCAGGATTACACCCATCCTTTAAGATATTTAATCCAGCCACCCCAGCCCTCACTGCCATCCCTCTGCAAACTCTCGCCCGCTCGAGCGCACACACGCAGCTCCTCCCTTCCTATCTATATCTCTATTCCCAAATTGGAGGCATAATCAAGGTGAGCACAGGATGGTGGGGCCAGGACAGGGAATTTTTCTAAATCAATCCCACTTCCCAAGAGACAGTAAGAACGCACAGGAACCTTGGCAAAGTCAATAATCCCATCACAGCCCCAAATTAGAGGGAGGGGTCTTGTGAAAGAGTGGGCTCTTTTTTCAGGGGCCAGCTGCGACCCAAAGCTATGTTCAGGGTTTAGCAAAGCCAAGCCAGCCCTAGCCTCCTCAGAGGCCCAGGCAGGCATCAGAACAAAAACCACTGTCTGATAAAGAGACATGGGGATTTGATGCTCAAACCCTGATTTCTCTGATAGCTACAGATTAAATTGGGGATAATATCCTCGATCTAGGAGTTAGATTCAATGCAGCTTCAAATCTGCTCAGACATGGCACCATTATGCTAAGCAGCACGGCTGGAGGGGGCTGCACAGCCTCGTTTATCATTCCTGCAGCAGGAGAGCAGCCAGCAGGCCACCACTCACTCCAGTGAGAAACAGGAGGGGCAGCAAGGCCCACAGCAACTTCCCCTCTCCCGGACGGACAGATGGATGGAGGACAGCCAACTGCCCACCTCACCCCCCATCCCCTGCCCCAGACCCACAGTCCCAGAGAGGCAGCCACAGAGAGAGGCTGTGTTTCAAGACATTGTTTCTGGGATCCTGAGCTGAGCTAGTCCTCAAATTCTTCAGAGATTTAAATTATGTGGGTTGAACTAATGAGCTATATATGTATCTTTCATCCCCTAATTAACTGTGGTTTAATGAATTTCTCAGTGCATTGCTGACAGAATAGCCTTGCAGCCTAAAAGATTTTACCCCTCTATTTCAGGTAAATATTTAAACACCCCAAATTAAAGGGAGCACCAGGTCTAAACTTGGAGGCTTGATGCCACCCAGGGCCATTAGCCCCCTGTCTCATTGATTGTGTCTTAATTTTTTCCTGTCTCTTTTGAAAGCAATGACATGCACCTTAGGCACAAGGAACCTGGCCTGGCACAGGGTCTGAGGCTCCTCAAAAACTGACAGGCCTGTGTCCAGCTCCTAACACCTGAAAACTCTTCTCCCAAGCTCTCAAGGATTGGTTCCACCCAAGGAGAAGGAGCAGGAGATGTTCCTCATCCACCCATACTGGAGCTAGCACAGAAACCCCTCAGGGCAAGGGCCCATGACGTGGTCTAGTGCCCTGGGAGATCAGGATGCTGTCACCCAGGGACCTATATCTTAGCACCTGCCCCACCCCTCAGATAGTCAACTATTCCCAAGGCTCATTATTATTATTATCATAACTCTCCAATTATCATGACCTTTATTAGTCATACCAAATATGTATTAAGATGCTTAAGCACCATAATTTGAGCACCAGGCCTGGCCTAAACCATCCCACCCCCAGGTGTCTCTGGCTTCAGCTAGGGCCCACCTGGGAGTGAAGGAGTGCTCACCTCTCCTCACTAGCCTTGCCACTTCCTGCCACCCTCTGACCAAGGGCCCCTGTGAACCCACATGACCCACCTGGGCTCACTTAAGGCCTGGCATGAATACCTTCTTCACTCTCTGTGGCTCCTCTGATAATGAGAATGGTGAGTCTGGCATCTGAGAGAAGCCCAGGCCAGGACTGGGCCTCAGCTACCACTAGAAGAAACAAGCAGGGGAGCTTCTGATGACTCCAGCCATCCTTGAACCAGCTCACAGGGTGGTGGGGTATGACCCTGGGAGGAGCCTGAGGGTCCTCTCAGCCACATAGGGCCATGGAGCCCAGAATCTCCCCTTGCTGACATCCCTACTGTCCACTCAGCACCGCTTATTTCAGCCCTCTGCCCCAGCCTCCCCCAGGCCCATCCCTCCTCCCAGGGCTACTGGGTCACAACCACCTGGGGCTTCTGCCTCATGTACCCTGTGCCTCTCAAAAGCCACATCCTACATCAGGCCTCCCCAAGCCAGTCCTAGCTCCTCCCTGCCTGGCTCACAAAGCCTGCAGTAGTAGCCACTGCGGTGAGTCTACCTGTTCAGAATCTTTGTGTAGCTCAAGCCCCTAACAGCCTTGGGTCTCTAATTAAGGTCTCACAATACCCCTGTGAGGGTGATTGATGGCCCCTCCACACAGATGAGAAAAGGACTCACCTCTTAAGATGCAGAAAGGCCTCATCTACCTTAGAAGCCCTAGTGCAGGTAGCCTGGCACTGTGCTTGAAACACTGTAGGTGACAATAAATACTTGTTGGCTGGATGACTGGATGTATGGATGAACAGACAGATAGACAGATGAATGGATGAGTGGATGGGTGGATGGGAGGAAAGACAAAGGAATAGAGGGATGGATGGACAGACAGATGAATGAACAGATGAACTCTCAAACTGATCACCAAAAATAGACCCCAACTAGCCCCCCAAATCCAAAGGGTTGGCTGGACACTGTCTCCAAGGGCAGCAGGCCAGAAAGAGAAGCCCTGAGTCTTCGATAAGGGGTCATGACTGACAAATCTGGTCTCTCCAAAGTAGGGGGACCAAGATGAGAGAGACAGGAGCTGGAGTCTAAGGTCAAGAAGGGGAAGTGATGGAGGAGTGTGGGAACCAGTGGCACTAAGCAAAGCAGAGACTAGTGCAGGGTGGGCCCACGAGGCCCTAGGGAGCACAAAACCATGAGCTGGAGAGATGCGATGGATTGCCCTCAAGGGGGCCTGGCAGAGTCTGAAAGAACCAACATGGGCCTAAAGCCAGGCCCTCTGAATACCAAGCAGGAATTAGTAACTGTCTCTCCATCTCCAGGCCCTCCAGGCAGGCCCAAAATGTGCCCCTGACCACTCTGACAGCCAAATGCCACAAAGACCTCCATAGAGATGGCTCAACAACAGATCCTGCCCCAGAGGCCCCAGCATGACTGGGCAGTGGAGGAGCACTGTCCGAGGGCCCAGGTGAAGTCAGCACTGTCCTAGTGGGGCAGGGGATGGTGTGCCCTGCACAGAGCTAGAATTCTTCCTTTGGGCAGAACAGGAGGCCAAAGGGGCTTGGGCCTCAGTCTGGACCTCATTTCTGGACCTGAGAAATAAATCCTTAGACCCAGGGACCACCTATAGAAGGGGCTGCCCACCCCTCATGCTGTCTCCCACTTCAGAATGTATAGAATTCCCATCCTCGCTTATTAAACTCCTTCTCAAAAACCTACAAGCGAAGCAAGGAGACAGCGCAGAAAGAGTGGCTTCAGATGTGAGGCGGTATCTAATTAGGTGGCTTCTGCCACTGACCAATCTCCATCACCTATGTTCACCACCCAGGAGGCTGATGGCTGCCTGAGCACTCTGGCCTCAGCCCAGGCAGGTAGCCACATTCAGGCAGATGTGCAAGAACAAATTGGGAGGAGGGGGTGCGGGAACCGGGGTTCTGCCTAGAGTGGTTGAAACAACAATATTATATGAATCAACAAAAAAAAATAGCCCTGAGCTTTGGAATTAGCAGACTTGGAAGAAATCCCTACTTTTTGTGCTGGTCAGAGAACCACAAATAAATCAGTCCCTCTCTCTCTAGGCCCCAGCTACTGTCTATAAAAGGGGAATGACAATCCCCACCTGCCAGTTGTTGTCAGGACTGAAGGAGGTGGAGAGAGCACATCAGTTCACAGCACCTTAGCACCTACGGGCACTGGAAAATGGAGCCACAGTCTCCCTGGCTTTCCCAGGAGAAGGCATTGGTCTCCCTCTATCTGCCCCTCTCTACAGGAGGGACCAAGGCCACAAGGGGCTAAGGCTTACACTTACTTTGGTGCAGGGCAGCCCACAAGAGCCCCCAGAAAACCCTCCTATCCCCCAGTACCCTCCCCTTCTGACTGCCATGATGCCATTAGATGGGGAGAGGGTCCCATATTAAGGCCTCCCCTATTCAAATCTTAGGAGGCGGGAGGGTTCCCAGGGTGCCCCTTCCTGACAGCAGGACCTGTGCCCTGGGTTAGGACTGGGAGGCAGGAGAGGGCCCAGCATTCAGCCACCACAGGCCAGCTGGGATCACCATCAGTCCTACCTTCAAGGGCCCCTCTGGAATTAAGTTTTTCCCCACATCGACACCCCCACCTCACCCTCTCCAGTTCTGACATCAAACACATCTACCAGAACACAGACCTGACTGTGCCCCTAACTCGGCCCTAGAGCAAAAGGTCAACAGTTCACACTTTCACGGAAGGTCTCACCTACCACCAGGGCTCTTCTCCCACCACTGTCTACCTCCATTTGTCCTCCACTGATCTCAACTGGCCTCCATTTCCCCACCCCCTCCCCCGCCACAAGTAGAGAGCTGTTCCAGACCTCTGTGCCTTTGCCCAAGCAGTCCTCTCTGCCTGGAACTCGTTTCCCTCAACCATTGCTTTGCCTTCTTTAATTTCAGACTCAGCCCAGGCATCTCCTCCTTGAGAAAGCCTCCAATTACCACCCATTTTCTGGGCCTCCAAGTCCCCTTAAACACATCTGCTCACATGTCTGCCTCCCCACAATAGACCTTTCCAATATCTAGTTACTGGCACAGGGTCAGCTCATAGAGAACCTCATCAATGTTTAATGAATGGACACATGAATGGATGAAGGAATGAATGAATGATTGCATAAGTGAATGAATTACATGAATGATTACGGGAATGGATGGATGGATGGATAGGTCCAACAAGAATGCTACACCAAGCAGATACAAAGGCAGGAGCCAGTGTGGCATTGTTTCCAGAGGCCAAGATTCCCTCAATGCAGACAAGTCTCCACCAGACTCCGAACACAGCTCACGTCCCTCTGCTCAGGGCATTCAGGGAAACCTGACGCAAAGGCAGAGGAATATACTAGGTGTCCTCTCCAGCATCCCCTCAGCATTAAGCTTTCCCTTCCTGCTGCCTTTGAGCAGCCCCTTCATTTCCACCGTTACTTTCTCAGAGCACAGACTTCCAGAAGAAGAGCAGCAGAGAGGACTCGGCATGGGGAGAGGGGGCAGAGATGGTCTCAATGGGCAGCAGAGAACCTCCTTCTCCACCGAAACAGCTCAGGTGAGTGTGCTGTGTCTCAGTTCCCCAACAGAGACATTCAACAAGCTTGTCCAAAAAACATTTAAAAATTGAGTGTATTTTTATATGCAATAACAAAATTACCCCAATTTATGTACCTCAAGGCCACAACCAAACCCTATATCCAGAGCTCACAGGCCCCTCATCTCTGCCAGGAGCTAGTACCCCCAAATCTTGAAGGGCCACCACCCAGCTTTTCTTGGAAAATCCTAGATTAGCACTCTTCTGCCTGTGTCCCCAGAATGTCAGGCCCCAGAAAGAGTAGCCTAAGGATCTGGACTCGGGGTGGGCATTGCCACCTGAATCCACTTAATCTATTGCCAGGAAGGGCAACACAGGAACACCGCCTCCAAAGGTCTCACTTTGAAATCTGTCTGCCAACCACTGCTGACAAGAGTCAGAGTCAGGACAAGATGGCGGCCACAGTGAAACTAGCCCTCAATCACCCAGCTGCCTCTATGGTCATTCAATGGTATCACCAGTGATCAGGAAACATAGACACCTGGCACAGACACAGATAGCTCCCACATACCTGTGCAGCCAGAAGGCCGCTCAGGGTTAGGCACCTACTGAGGCTTCTCTAGGTCCACCTGGGCCAAGGGCTGTCCTAGAAAGCTCTGTGAGCACAAACCCCCCTGGAGAGTATCCCGATGGGTGCTCTCATTGCCTAAAGTAAATATCTTGAGCAAGACCTGCAACAGCACCTGCATCTTGGTGCATTGCTTTATGTCATCATCACTACCACTCTAGGAAGCAGATATGAGTGTCCCATCTTATACATGGGGAAATTGATGCTCTACGCCTTACCTGAAGCGGCCTTGCTACTAAGTGGCAGAGCCAGATAAAAAGCCTCTGAACCCACTGGGGCTCTTCCCTCCATCCCACGGACCTCTGAAGCAATGATGGGCCCAAGGGGAGGCAGGGCAATGCCAGTGCTCTCTCCAGCCAGAGACACTGAACTTGGCCTGAGAAGAGTTTCACTGGCATGCCCAGCCTAGAAGACCTTCCTTCAGCCTCAGGCTGCCTAACTCTATCACATCCACCCAGGCCCTAGTTGAACAGCACTTCCCAGAGGACTTGCCGGGACTCCCTCAGGGAGTTCATGTGCCTCTCCCGCTGTGCTTCCACCTGCCCTAGTGGTCCTGCTACCACCCCATCAGAACCCCCATCACACTGCACTGTAATGATTATTGATGAGATCTGCAAGACACATGAATAAATGGATGAGCAAACGAATATGTGGTTTGATGCCAACTCTACTTTGGTGTGCAAATTCTTTATGTCTCCAGGAACAGAGTGGAGACATGTCTTCCTCCTAACAAGCAGCAGTCAGTGACTTCCATTTTTTCTAGACCAAAGATGCTCAGCATCCATCATTTGTGCTGGTAGCCAAGTGACACTGTCTGACGCCTACCGTGGCCAGTGGTGGAAGGATGTATTTACATAGTTTGGGCTCCCTGAGATAACATTACTGTCTCTAGGGGCCTCTGGCTGCATGTGCGATATTGGTGCACAACCTGAATTACTTCCACGATGATTTCATGCTGAATCTGCTGAGTCTCCAAGCAGAGTTATAATATAAGGGAGGAGTGTTTCTCGGGGCCTTTACCACATCTTTCATCCAGAAAATAAATGGTGATAATATTTGTAATATGTTTACTGACAGGACCGGGGGCTCTGTGTAGATAACTCTTTTATGACACAAAGTACTTAACTAAGATGGAAAATGGCATTACTCATGTTAAATTCAAAATGAACATTTTGTCCCAGATTGCTATAAACCCAGTAAATGTCATTAGCTATCTGAGGTTACAATGAAATCCACAAAGGGTTACTCTTTGGTAATTACATTTACTGTAGCTATAGAAACAAGGGACATCAGACTCAGCCCAGCTGACAGCTCTGTCTTTTCCACCAAGAACGGCTCATCTGCATGTTGCCAGCTCCAAAGACTGGGCGCCAAATCCCACATCTGCTCTTGGGAGAACTATTTTCCCCACAGGCACCATGCTGGAGCCCCAGGACCTGAACTGCTATGATTCTCAATTGGAAACTAATGATAAAAGACGGAGATGAGGACACTTCCTGTGGCTTCTGCATTGAAATGTGCCTCCTGAATGTGTGCCGGGAAGTTACGCTTCCTGGAGCCATCCTTCTGTGGCATATGCATTATTTATGTCCAGCATGCTATTGTGCAAAGCTCTTCCCACCACAGAGCTCCAGTGCCACTTACCCACCAGGAAGGGGGCCATAGAGCTCCACTGGCCTTTTCAGACCCCAGCTATACTGCAGCATAGGGTGACAGGCCAGGCCCAGAGGGCATCGGGAAAGGGGAAAGGGGAAAGGGGAAAGGGGAAAGGGGAAAGGGGAGGATGTGCAACTGAACCTGGCAGCCGGAGGCCACTTCAGCCTCAGTGGCTGATACCAACCAGTAGGTCCAGTACCTCCTCTCTCCACCTGTAACTGATGACACCTTCCCTGACTCATGTGTGTGATTACCAACAGCTTTCCTTCCCACCTGGTAGCCCAAAATCTTCTCTATCTACTTGAAACAAGCAGCACCTTCCCTCACCACCTACGCATACATGAAGCCAACAGCTTTCCTCAACAACCACTAACACTAACACCTTTCTTTGCCACCTGTCACATCCAGCACTTTCCAATGCCTCCTATACCTATCACCAACAGCTTTCCTCATTACCTGATATTAGCCACACCTTCCTCCACTACCTGTGTCAGCCAATCCCTTCCCTCACTATCTTTGACAAACATCTTCTCTCACCACCTCTACATGGCAGCCAACACAAGCTCTCACCACCTGGGAGAGCTGATACCTGCCCTTACCACCTAAGAAAGCTGATACACGGCTTCATCACCTGGGAGAACTGATCCCTTCTCTCACCACCTGTAAGTACCAGGATTTTCCCTGAATTTCTTCCTCTAGGCCAGTGGCTCTCAAAGTGTTGTCCCCAGACCAACAGCATCAGCATCTCCTGATAATTTGCTAGAATTCAGTATCTTAAAAATTCTCGGGCTCCAACCAAACCTAATGAATCAGAAATTTTTCAGGGGAGGACCTAAAATTTGTGTTTTTTAAAAGACTTCTGGTGATTCTGAAACACATGAAATTTGAGAACCACTGTAGTTGCTCTTGAGCTGGCAGAGCCACCTAACACTTGAGACAGGCCATCTCCTGTCTGATGTCTAATGGCTCCCCTCTAGGCCACGAAAATATCCAGGGGACCAGAGGTCCTGGGAGCAGACCTGGCTGGACACACACCTGCTGCACCACCCCAGCCATGACACAAAGGGACCCACACTGGCTGTGCCTGCCTAGGTACCACTGGTTACCTCACTGACAGCAACCTGCATTAACAAGGGAAAGCCTCAAGGACACAGAAAGCCCAAATAAGAACTAGCCTCCAGGGCAGGCTGTATGAAGGAACCCACTGTGGACAAGTCCTACCTGAGCTTGGCCCCCAATCCCTAAGGCCAGGCCTGCCTTCAGTAGCCTATCTCTCTCCCTAACGTTCCCACTATATCTTCGGCCCATGGACCCTCTACCCATCAAATGTCACCTCACTGTGAATCCTGCCCTCCATTCCCTGAGGAGTCACAGATATTTGAGAAAGGCCTGCAAGGAAACAGCCAAAAGGCAGCCCTGGTTGGATTAAGGAATGGGAATATTTTTTTGTTTTTCAAAGATTTTGCCATATAATTATATTGCCTTTATACTTTAAAATTAATAATTAAAACAAATTGTCTCCACACCTCATGGCCGAGGTCAGTGTCACACACATACCAGCCCCTTCAAGGATGCCTTCCCTGTACTCTGCACCACTGCGATGCCTTGGTGGAGCTCCCTTGCAGCCCCGTGTGCACGCCTGGTCAGGCTCTGAGGCTAGAGAGGCCTTCCTCCTCCTGCCCTCACCAGCTCTCTTGCCCGGTGCTCGCCTTGGGCCTCAGAGGGGTCCTGCACTGCCCCCTAGGGATCCTGGGGTATCTTTAGCACTATCCTCATATGAATCCAACTTAGACTTCTCAGGCAGGGGCTCTGGATGTCGCAGCTAGAGAGAACTCTTTACATCCTACATACCCTCAACCACCACACTGCCTCCCCCAGGATGCACATGACAGCCTGTAACCAGAGCTCCTGGAGAGGAAACCAGGATCATTCAGATCACAAGGCTTCCTTTCCTTCAAAAGTAGGCATGGAAAATAAACCGTCCAGTTCTTCAGAAGCTGACATAGCTCTCCTTGCCTCACAGGTGTGTCTGTGTGAATGTGTCTGTTCCTTGCTCAGGACAGCCCAGGGCAGAAGGACAACTACATAGGCACTCACCTAAACCCTCTCACTCTGGGGTCTCTGCCTATTCTTCTTCCCTCTCTTGTTGGTCTGAGTCCACGTGTCTGGCCAGGGCAGGGGCTCTGGTCCCACCAGGAATAGCCCAGCTGGCTCCCACATGCATCTAATTTGCAAAAATGATGTAAATGTCACCACATCTTCACGAATGCAATTAAACTCGCCCTGTTAGCAAGAGAATCCTCAAGTCACAACAGCTAGAGAAGCCCTCTCTCTATTACAATAAATCAGCCCCCAATCAAATATTGAATTAACAGGATTGTTTGGGATATTAATAAGTAACTGAGTGTAGTACCACATAGAAGTTAGGGAGCACTTTTGTAGAAGTGTACACGGTCCTAGCCTAACCTGGTTAGCTGCTTATTCTGCTTGCACCTCACAATCCATCCTGCTGTGTGCCCTGGGAAGCTGGCCTCCAGCAACTCCATTCCTGGATCCTTTGCCCCTGGCTTCTACTTGGTTTCAACCATTGGGAGACATCAGCAGGCAATAGGAAGGCTGAGCTGGGCCTGGATTAGCAGTGGTTGTGTTCCCTCATCGAAGAATATGGCTCCCATCTGGCAGCCCCTCTCTGCCTGCTGCAGCCTTTTCTCAGGCTCAGTGACACAGTCCTTGCCCCTGCTCCTTCAGGCTCAGGGATGGTGCAGCTCCCTTGTGACCAACCATTAGTCCTTGAGCGCTTCCTTATCCCCAGTTTGTTCCTCTTCATTCGATTCTGCTCAGTGACCCTTTGGAATATGTGATCACTTTCTTTCCCAACACAAATTCACCTAGAGAATGTGCACCTTCAGGCTTTGATGTAGAGTTGGATTTCAGCAAAGTTTTCCATGGTCCTCTCTGAGGTGGGCTGGATAGCAGTACAATTAGGTGGATTCAGAGGCTGAATTAACCAGATCTAAAGTAGGATGATTCATAACAACCAGCAAAGTGTCTCTAGTGATATGCCTAAGGCTCTGTTCTCAGACTTGTCCATTCAACATTTTTATGAATGACTTGGCAGAAGACATTGATTGCTACTTATCCCACTGCATAGAGAGTTAATACACTGAATAACAGTGTTTGGAATCCAAAATGATCTCAGCTATCTGAGATAATGGGCCATATTCAGCAAAATATAATTCAATGGAGATAGATGGAGGCTTGGAGATTTAGAAGACCAAAGGCATAAGAAGAGGTGAAACTCAGTGAGAAGCTTGTGGGAGACAGACTTGGGTTTAGCCACCTATAAGATGAATATAAGCCAACAGACAGATGTGGCCACTGCTGGGTGACTAACAGTATGACACCCAGGATAAGGAGGGAGAGACTCCTGATGAACAGGCCAGATGTCAGTTCTATTATAGGCACCACATTCAGTAGGAACAGTGATATTATGGGGAAGGTATGAAAGAAGACAGCCAGGCCAGGTGTATAGGACACAAGAAATCATTACAGAGCATGGCTGAGGCAACCAGAGAGAGCCTGGCAAGAGGCAGGCCAAGTATGAAGGTGACACCAGAGCCAGCTCCAGACACCTAAAGGGATTATCTCCAAGAAGATAAAAGAACAGGGGGGCAGTGCCAAGGACTTTCTTCCTCTGATCCAATTAAAACCATCTGCAATTACTGAAACAGAGTATCAGCAAAACCAAGAGTGATGAGCAAAAACGTGCCAGCCTCAAACTACGTGTTTCTTACCACCAACCAGGGCCCTGGAGATGGAGGTCCCCCTCCAAACTTACAACCTAGCTTTCTGCTCTTTGAGGCTCCTAAATTCCTCAGCAAAACAGAAAAGGACAACAGAGAAAACTCCAAAGATGACTAAATAGGTAAAGAAATAAAATCCCTACAGTCTAATAAAAAAAAAAGAGTACAATTTCAGAATAGCTAACCCTAAAATAGACTCACACGTAGAGCATAAGATTTTAGAAAAATGCTACCAGTTGTTTCCAAAGGAAAAAAAAATAAACTTTATATCAATTGAATACTAGAGCTCAAAACAAAATTAATAATTCTGGTTCTAATAAAACCACTACTGGAAGCAGTAAAAAACAGAATTGGTACTGCTAAAAAAAAAAAAGTACCAGTAAAATAAAAAATATATTTGAGAAACATTTGTATTAATATTGTATTAGTCAGTTTCAGCTAAGATATGCTGTCATAACAAACACCCCCAAAATCTCAGTGGCTTAAATCAATGAAAGGTTATTTTCCCTTCACACTGCATGTTTATTCCATGGCATCTTTATCCAGGCTGAAGGAGCAGCCCCCATCTCTCATGGCAAAGAAAAAATCAAACATGCCAGCTCTGAAATCTTCTGTTCAGAAGAGGTTTATGTCACTCTCACCCCTGTTTCATTGGCCCAAGTAAGTCACATGGCAAGGGATGACATCATCAAAACAGCCTATAAATCCTCCCACAGAGAGAAGATATTGATATTTTGAACAATAAGACCGCCAACCACACATATCCAGAATATAGAATAAATGAGTGGAGGCTTTTTTTTTTTAATGGGAAGGATGACAAATATAAGAAAAAATGCAGGACACTTCAGAGGCTATGATTCCCAAAGAAGACACAGAAACAGATTGTAGCTATCTTCATAAGCCCAACAGAAGAGCTCCTGGAACTGAATAAAAAACTGATATTAGAAATCAAAGAGACATAACCTATCTAAAGAAAGTTCATATGCAAAAGAAATGCTAAGTGTCATGACTGAATCTTGTTTATATTTCAAAGAAAAAGAGAGTGAGGTATTCTAATGAGGAAATGGGGCAGTTGTAGCCTCACACAAGTGGGAGTTGACAGGTGGACGATGCCAGCTGACGTGACAAGGGGAAGTCTGTCACTTGTGCTCCACAGCCTTGTCCTCAAAAACTCAAGAGAACCCATAAGAAC
>NW_011888801.1:11831579-11845017 GCF_000151845.1 Pteropus vampyrus
GAGGACAGAGAAAAGAGAGGAGGAAAAGGTAAGAGGAAAGAGAATAGAAAGAGGCCTGTAAGAAAGTGGAGTGAGTAGAGGAAGCCAATTAGAGGCCACATCCTGACATCTTTCCCGAGAAGACTCCCAAAAGTGATCCAGGAGGCTCCTTAGAACCATCCAGGAGGGGCCTTCCAGTGCAGATAAACATGTGCCTGATCATCTGGTTCACAGAGAAGCTGGCTGAGATTAGATTTCCTACTGGAATTTCTCATCAGAGGAGTATATGAGAGCCCAGACAGTGTTTTCTCCCTTTAAATTAATATGCTGGCATGTGTTCAACCAAAAATTAGTCTGTCATGAACTCAGATAGAGTCAGCTCCACCTGGTCTTGAGACAACCATGAGTCCACCTCCGCATCCCAGCCCGTGTAGACCACCCCCACTCATGAGACATCCGTGTGGAGTGGCCTGGGCAACTCCATCATCTCCTATTATTTGTTCCCTGCTCTACCTTCAACACAGAAGTTTGGGCACTGTCCACACGGCTTCTTCCCACTTATGAGCCAGAATTTCTAAGCATTGACTATGTGCCGGGCACTAGCTTCACACTGTGGATATGAATTCATGATAAACCTTATACCAACCATTACAGCCAGGGGTTATTTATTACCCCCATTTTATAAATGAGGAAAGCAAAGCTCAGAGAAGTTAGGTAATTTTCCCAAGGTCACACAGCAAGTAACAGAGCTAGATTTAGACTCCAGGTCTGCCACTGAAGTTTGCACTCCCCCCCAAGTGCCCCATTGCCTTCCTTATTAGAGTTTTTTTAATGGTCCCTGCGGCACACTTCTGCCAGGAATTCATGGTCCTAGTGTGGACACAGACACACTGAAATGAACTACACCAATACCAGGCGACATTGCAGAAGGTTCAAGATACGATCAGGAAGGGCTGTAAGGAGCTGGGTCAGCAGAACGAGTAGGCAAGTAGAGATGGGAGCTATGCCTCCAGAAAATGGAAAATCACTGGTCAGCCCCACTTCCCCAGAGTCTGCTTGGGAATGTGATAACCATGATAACAGGCATGGACAGTGACGGAAAGCGAGCCTCCCAGGGGAGGCTCTCACAGTCAGACTCCACAATTACCAGCCTCACGCTCACCGGCAGCTCTAAAGCTGACAAGACAGACAGTTCTTTCACTTGCCATGAAGGAAATGTTTTGTGTTTATTTTCTGCTTGGGCTTTAATTTGGAGCTAAACAAAGACCCGGCGGGTGGGATGTGGAATGCTGCCTAGGGAGCCCGTTCCACGTCTCCCAATGTCTCCCAAATCATTTCCAAAACCTGAAGAGTGGCAGGGGCTAGGGCTGCAGAGGATGTTGCTGCCACCCTGGGACAAAGCCTGGAACCTCCGAGCCCACTCCACAGAACATTCCAAGTTCTCTGTTTAGTGCTTTCTCCTCACACCCTGGGAGATATTATAAGTATTATCCCAATTCTGTGGATGAGGAAATGGGCTCAGACAGGTTATGTGACTTGCAACATAACAGGATAGAGTCAAGTTCCAATGCACCCTGAGTGAGCCCAAAGCTCTATCTTGGCAGGACTGGTAGGATCCTAGGAAAGAGGGAGGGCACACAGGACCTGCCAGCATGGGAAGGGGGTGGGGTTCAAAGCTGGCCACAGACTCTCCATTTTGTGGTGAGGGCTAGATGTGAAAAGGACTACTAGCACTGAGCCTGATACCAGGAAAGTGTTCAGTAACCATCATTTCTCAGAAGACTGAAAGCTTCATGAGGACAGGGAACTCATCTACTCTGCCCACCTGGGACTCTAGTGCCTAAAGAGTATCTGATAACACCTGCTAGCAGAAGCTCCTTTCAGATGAAGCCTGCAGCAGGCTTCATCTGACTGAGCCCAGACCCCAGGGCATTTTCTGAAATTTCCTTTTCCAACCTCTAGGCTAAATGAGTCAGAAACGCTGGTGAAACAGGTGAGGAGGGGAAAGGCAGAGCAAGACAGAGGCAGCCCACCGCCCCAAAAGCCAGATCCTGACAGGATCAGTTCTCTGTCCCCAGGCCCACAAAAGAACCCCGGGTCACCTACCCTTGAAGACCCAGGGCAGGTGCACATATGTGGCACACAGGGACATGTATGCATTCAGCAACCACCAGCATACAAGTCAGCCCTGCTCTCCAGTCCAACTCCCAGAGCCCACAACACAGCTGCCTTGTTCACCACTGCATCTCTGAGGACCAGCCCAGGGAGTACTATAGAGTAAGTGTTTCACAAATGTTTGTCATAGAATATAACTGTCCAAAGAGCTTACTCCAGGAGCTTTACGCTTCATATCCAGACTTCCAAACCACGGAAAGTATTATTCCAGTGTCTGCATTGTGCAAAATTGAGGCTCAGACAGGAAGCGATTTCCTCAAAACAACACAGGTAGGAGGTCAGTAGTGAGTCTGGCCTCAAAGTCTCTGTTCTTTCCACTGCCCCACATAGCTTCTAGAAGGAGGAAGGACAAAAGGAAAGGGCTGTTCTGAAGCAGAAAGCAGGTAATCTCCCCTGGGCAGCCTCTCTGAGCCCTGCTCTTCCTGTGCCCAGGGCACCCAGGGCAGCAGCCCAAAATTGCTGTCTTTAAACTTACCCCAAGGCAAAGCCAAGTCTCCCCCGAGATTCTGGCCCACTCAGCAAGGGCACTGCCAGGCACCGGACTAACTTTGGGGAGCCTGAAGGGGGCCTTGTTCCTCGAGCCTCCTTGAGGATCTTGGGTCCTTCCGCCCAGCACCCTGGTTCACGCCAGAAGGTCAAGATCCAGGAGCACAGCAGCCTCCTAGGTTCCCACATCCCGCCCACCTTGGGCGGCAGGTTTGCAGCGAGAGGAGGAGCCTTGGCGGGGATGCGCCCAGGGCTCTGCCCCCAAAAGTTGGCTGTGGCTGGCGCTGCCGGAAGTCCTTGACTCATCGTCTGCTTTATCTCATTACCCCCCAGGTAGGAAGGGTCGTCATCCCGATTTCACTGATAACAGCTGAACTCTAGGAGGTTAAATAACTTGCCTGAAGATCGCACAGCTACTGAGCAACACGCAAACCCGGAAACGTTCAACGCAAAGCCCAAACCACAACACGCTGCCTCTCAATGCGCGCTAATTCCATCCCCATTCCTCCAGAAACTCCTGCATTGTCCACACAACTGCAGGTTGGCTCCTTTCCCCCAATGCCACAGAGGCCTGGCGACGGAGAGCCAGTAGCCAGAAGCCCCTCGGGTCAGTGCCCTGGCCGAGGCAGGAAGCGCCGCGCGCGCAGCGTTCCCAGGCCCGCGCCCCCCCCGCCCCCACCCCCGCCGCGAGCTCAGCCGCAGCATAGGCTGCATTTGTGGGAAACCGGGGCTCAGTGCGCTGAGAGGGAGTCAATTTATTCTGGAGAAAACATCTTTGTTCTGCGAGTGAAGGGGAGCCATTTCCAACAATTTAATGCTCTGTTCGCGGGCCCGGGTGCTGGGGTTGCTGCGCGAGGCTTGTTCTTCGAGGCAGAGCAGCACATAATGAGGCTTCTCACTGACGCTCCCCGCCATCCTGCCAAAAACCAGAACGGTTATTTATCCATTAATCTGACATTACACCCTCTGCATTTTATCTGCTTAAATAAATTTGGTGGTTAGAGTGTGTGCCTGGCGGAGAAACTCCCGCATTCAATTTCCTACTCACCAACGCTTGCAACTTTGCCATTATAAACTCGCCTTTGATGTCATTGGGCCTTGGTGGTCCCAGCTGGGAAATGGGGAGCGAGCCGGCAGCAGCGAGGACCCCGACTCTCCCACCTCATCCAGATCCAAGCCCCACAGGACAGTCTCCAGAGACTCTGTCTGGGGTCTGCGCATGCGGCAGCAGTGTCTGAGTCCGGTCCTGGGTGGCCTTTCAGTAGAACAAACCACCTCTTTCTGCTATAATCTAGAGACCACAGGGAACAGTGGGAACACGCGAACCTAGACCCCCACTGCCTGGGCTGGAATCTCGGCTGTGCCACTCATGAGCTGTGTGACCTTGAGATGTCACTTCACCTCTTTGTGCCTCAGTTTCCTTAACCCATTCCTAGAGTTGTTGTAAGAATTAAACAAGTTAATATTTGTAACGTGCTTAGAACAGTGCCTGGCACATCTCAAGGGTTCAATAAAGGTGGGTTTAAAATGTGTACAGTTTTTAAATCTAGGACAAGTAAGTGTTTGTAAGTAGAGTTTGGAGACAGGCTTGACCACTGGGTCCTATATGAGTCCTGCAATAAGGTGGAAGGTGAGCAGTGCACTGACCTACGCTCCCCCACCCCACCCACTTCACTAGGTTAAGAATAGGAGGGGTCATAGAACATTTCATTTAAACAAAGTATCCATTACTTGAAACTATTTGAATGCTTTTTCCACTCCATGGCTTGCATTTCATAAAGGAGCAAATTGAAAGCCAGAGAGGAAAAGAAACTTGTCCAGGACCCCCAGCAAGTTCACGGCAGAGCTAGAAGCAGAATCCAGGTTTTCCGCCCCCTCCCCCAGTCAAGTTTTTTTGGTTTCCCACATTGGACCTCAGGTTGCCCATTCACCTTATTTTCAGTGAGGGTCTTGCCAACTTCTCTACGTAACCGCAGTGTAACCACACCCTGGAACTGAGAGCTCAGCCCCACCGGCAGGTGAAACTCCAGGACCCTCAGACTTCAGCATCCCCTACTCTGAAGGCTGGGATCCCTTTACCCATTTGTCCTTCACTTGTCATTTCCTTTCATCCTCTGGTTCTCTGAAGCAACTCCTTGACTTCGAAACTTTCTGGAACAGCCTGTCCACCCCATATCTTGTTTGTCTCTTGGCTATACCCCCTCCACCAGGGCTGGAGTCTACACACTTCTCTACAGGCTAAAGACCAGCCCAGGGCTGGATGACACCTGGGCCATGCTGTTCCCACCACTACCACGCAGCTCTGGGTGCAGGTCCCTTGGACTAAGCTCATACCCAGCCTGAGCTCACCACACCCCTCTAGGGGCTGTCTGCCAGCCAGGCCCATTCCCTGAACACCCCCCGACAAACTGCTGCTCCACCTGGAGAATGAGACGTCCACAATCTTCTCACTCAGGAGAGGCTGGCCCGATGCCCCACGTGGACTGTCGAGATGAGTAGGGAACAAAGCGGTGAGTCTGTAACCAGAGACAGGAACTGTGTCCCACGCAGGAACAGCTCTGCGCAGGCAGCTGCAGGCCCAGCCCCTGCCTCCTTCAGAGCAACAAAGAGGCAGGCATGCGGGCAGACAGATGCCCAACACAGAGACCTCCCACACGCTCGCTGTGTTACTAGTGCCCCTTCCTCCTCGGCCCCACAGATGAAGAAGCTCCTCCACCCTGCAGCCACTGCACCCTTTGCCATCCAGAAGCTTTCAGGGAAGGATGGCTGCTTCCTAATCCCCAGGAAGTCCCCTGAACATCCCCTGAACATCCCCTGAACATTGCCGTCTGACATCGAGGACTGGGATCAGTCAGATGAGACCTGCACTTGCCCAGCCTTTTTCTTCCTAGCCACATTTAAGGAAGTAAAGTATCAATGGCAAGGAGAAGCTCCCTGGCCATACCCCAGGGACCAACTGGGTCTGCTGATGCCTCCCAGGGTGGCCAGCCTGGCTCAGCCCCCACTAGTAGGCATGAGCTCCTAACACCCCTGCCTTGGGCATAGTCTCATCTTAAAGAACTGTCCTCACTAGACTGCTATTTCTCTGACTGCTCTCTCTCTCTCTTTTGACCCATGTCCTGCCTTCAATTTCATGCTCACTCCTGATTGATCCTGCTACTGGGAAAGTAATCTGAGCCCTGGATTATATCAGCTACTAATAATTTCAGCTAAACCCAGCCCAAGCCCTGATAGCCTATGCCAGGCACTATGCTGAGTGCTTTAAAGTCAAAGACTTAGTCAGATACATCGCTCCTGTTCCACAGATGAAGATGCTGAGGCTTGCCCAGGGTACAAAGCTTCTAAGTGGCCCAGCCTGGATTTGAACCCAGCTGTGTCTGAAACCAGAGCCTTGAGTCTTACCACCAGCCCTGTTGCATGGCTGGCATGCCCACAGATCTGTTCTTGCCCTGGAAGGGAAATTAGGCCCTAAGTCTGCTCCTGTAGCCATGGAATACGGAAGGAAGAGACCTGGGCTCCACAGGCATGTTTTCCGTAGGTTCTAAACCAGGTTCTGTCTTCCTTCGGTGCCACCAAGACTCACCTGTCATTGGCAGCAAGAGGAAATCAACATTTTACAGCAATAAAAGGCTGCTCTTGGTTAGACATCAAACGAATCAATCTTCTCCGACAGTCAATTTTCATTTTGCACTTTACCTGGTGACAACGACAACTAATGACCCTGAGGATCTGCAAAGTCGCTGAGCAGAAGCCTCCCACGTCCCTGACTCCTGATTGCTCTGGCTCAGCATCCCCCTTCCATGCCCACCCTGCCCTCCTCTTGCCCCCCAGACCCAGCCCACAGAGATGCCCCTTTGCCAAGGAGCCCCTCAAAGAAGCTCAGGCCCAAGCTGCCCCCCTGGGTTGCTAAGACAACAGACACTTCAGAGCTCAAGCACGAAGCACCAGTGACCCCTAGACAACAGTATCTATCCCATCCTCTCTGGTCCCCACCCCTGCACACACTAACAATGATCCTCTCCAAATATCCCATCATCGTCAACTCCCCAACGTACCTATGACTTTAGCTATGACCCCAGGACCTGCCATCAACCCACAAGGCACCACATCAAGAACTCTATCAGAAAGTTCCCCAAGCACACCCCTCTCCTTCCCCAAACCCCATCATAACCATGAACACACGGCATTCCTGACTACTCCCAAATGCCGTCAACAACCCCAAAACTACTACGTCTGGTCCCCAAGCATATTCACAGATTTCCAGTATGTCCATGAAGCTGGGGAGGCCCCAGGCTCTGTACCCATCCCCAGTCTTGCCTGAATCTGGCCCAAGCCTTCCCCACTACTTGTGTGAATGGGTGGCAGGGTCAAGGCAACAGGAGCCGATGAGAAAAGTCCCTTCCCAGAGAAGGGCTTTTGGCCCAATCTCCCATTCCAAGTCTCTGAAGAAGTATCAGCTCAGCTGAGACTGGTTCCCCACCTCCAGCTCTGTGGCCTGCTAGAAGAGATGGGGAAAGGCACACTTGGCCCTAGACTGTGGCTCCATGGTAAGCCCCAAAGCCAACTGCAGCAGCCTTCACTGGTTCAGGAAACACCTGGGCCTCACAGCCAGGACAGAGCTTAAGTCCCACAGGATCTTCCCATGAACCACCTCCCCCCACCCTTTTCTAGCAGGGCTACAGCACCAGGGAGTGGGTTTCTTGTGTTTTGCCACTTCCTAGAAATGCTCAAAACCTGAGGGGACTCTTCTCCTAGCCCCTGGAGAGCTCCTGACCTTAACAACAATAGCAACTATCATTTAGTGAGTGGCCTTATATGCCTAGCAGGGTGCCAGCCAGGCTGTTGACTCAGCACAGAGCCCTGTCAGCCTCATGTCACTGCATGAATGCCAACCCTGGGACCTGCTTGGCACACAGCAGACAGCAATAACCTTTACTGAATAAATGAACGAGTGGAGGGCTTTCTACCTATTTTCTCAAGAAATATCTCAGCCACCCTGCAAGCTGGGTATTATTGCCCCAAAATAATTTGAGGAACCAGAGGGCAGATTGGAAACCTAAATTCGCATAGCCATCAACTGGCAGAGCCACGTTCAAACCCACATGTGTGTGTACAGAGCCTCTGCTGAGCTCTGACCCACAGAGAGCCCCATTCAACCAGAATGACATGGGAAGAGGCGGCTCCACGCAGGCCAGCCCTCCTCAGGACAGGACTGGAGCTGTGTGCCCATCTCTTCCTGACACCAACCACAGCTCCATGAAGTGCTCCAGGAAGTGCAGGCGGCAGCCCCTGCATCTCCCTGGCAACCCAGGAGCTTTTGTTCTCGAAGAATGGAGTTGATTCATGCCCCCAGGGTGAACAGCAGGGGCTGCCTGCAGGGGAGCAGGATTCAGACCCACGATGCAGCCTGGAGCAACCCAGGCTGGGCTGATGCAGATTGGGAAGGGAGCTAGCTGGGGTTCCTGGGCAGCCATTCCCAGTGCCCACCACATCCACTGGCCAGAACTCCACAACCACAGCTCAGCAGGGAGACAGCAAAGGCCCTGAAAGCCTCATTCCTGGCCCTCCAACCTTTCCAGCCTCTTCCCTTTCTACTACATCCCATGGGCCCCCAGGGCTCTAAACACACAGGCCACTGGCTTTCACCCAGCACCATGCTCTCTAGTCGCCATGTCTCTCAGACTTCAGAGTCCCTTTCTTTCTTGTCTCTTGCTGGGGATTTCTTATCTTTAAACCGAGGTTCAGATGTTGCCCCTCTGCAATTCTCCATAGGCAGAATGCATCACTGCTCCTGGATACCCACCAGCCCTGTGCTCACCTGTGTCATACACAGCTACTCTCACTCAGAGGGGTCCCTTTCTTGGGGTTATGGCTGTCCCTCCAATAGACTGTGAGCTTTCAGAGGCAGGGAGCAGGACCCCTCTCCCCTAAGCTCTGGCAAAAGGAAGCACTCTCAAGGGCTCTGAAAGTCATCACTGATGGGACAGCACAGAACATCCACTGTAGATTGCTACTGGCATCAATGCTCCATAAACTCCCCCATGCCACTGAGCCAGGCCTGGCAGGTGACCTGCTCTGGCCAATAAAATGTAAGCAGTTGTGATATGTATTCATTCCAAACAGAAGTTTCAAAGCTGGTTCTTGCTTTCCTACCAATATTACCAAGAGCGTTTTGGACAGTGGTGGCTCCTCATCCTGTTTCCTGGGGTGTGGACAATAAGAATAATAGCACCCCCAGCTAGCCCATGATGGACATGTAGCTTGAGGGAAAAATAAGTCACCAAGTTTTGGAGGCTGTTACTGCCCCGTAGGCTTGCCTGTTTGGGGAATGCAAGGAATGAGAGAACAAATGCTCTCTGGACGTGCACGAGACAGCACAGGTGTCTGGACTCTGCAGGATGCCCCTGGCTGTCACTCTAAGCCTCCAGACTTGTCTGATTAAGGGCTTGTCTGACTCCTATTGAATAAGGGGACCCATAAGAACCAGAAATTTCAGAACTCAGCACAAAAACCAAAGCCCCTACAGTTCCTGTCTGGGGAGGGTCCAAATCTGGAAGGCATGGGGAGGTGGAACTCATGAGAATATGCCCATCAGAGAGTCATGCTGTGCAAAGACAAAAACCATGGACTCATTCTGCGTAAAGACACAGGAACCACATTTGCTGATCACCTCCTAGGTGCTAGGCACCCTGCTGGGTGCTTTACATGTGCACCCCAGAAAAATGTTACAAGATGCCTGCCATTATCCATTTTACTATGCATGCAGGCTCCCTGAGAACCTGCCAAGGGAGCTCACACATGGGTCTTCTGACCCCAGATCTCAAGCTCCTTCCTACACCCTCCTCACAAAATTAACTATCTTCTTCCCTTGAAGGCTAAACAAACCTATCCTGATTTGTAGGCCTTCCTGAAATAGCATTTATAATTGCATTAAATGAATATAATTCTTCATAGTTTGGAAACATGAAACATTTTGTCTCAGTAACTGTATCTCCTGATGAAAACAACTATAAACCAACCTCCTCACCACCAACTCCTTCATATCATGGGCTCCTTGAAGGCAGGGGCCATGAATTATTCACCCAATACCCACAAGATCCTGGCAGAGCGTTAATCAAAAGCAAGGTAAAGAATTAAATTGTCCCTTCCTCCCACCTCATTTCAACAATTGTCTCCTCTCCACCACCCCTCACATCTTTATCCTCTCTATTCCCTCCATCATTAAATAAACCTGAATTATCAATATTAAAAATAACAATAATTTAGACTTCTGCTTCTGAGCAAGACAGAGTAGCAGACCAGATTTAACCTCCCTCCACATTTAACATCCAGATCAGATTTAACAGAAAAGGGTTGAATATATGAAATAATAATTTTCAAGACACTGGATGTGAGGCAACAAAGGCAGTGATCCCTGAGAGACCAAAATAAAGCAAGGTGACAATTGCAATTGCCTCAGCTTACTGTCTTAAGAGAGTTTTTAGGGTGACACAGGGAGGCAGGCACACGGGCAAAGTCCAGAAGATGCTCTGAGTTAAGAATTTGAAGTTGAGAGTCCAGAGAGTCCTAGGTAGCCAGAGTTCACAGGGCAGATACCAGAGAAGAGAGAGATGTACACTGGGAGTGAAATCTGGAGATTTTTCAGAAGATTCCACTTAAGTACTCAGCAGAGTAAATCTTTTCCAAGGCCAACAAAAGAATCACCCAAAAATATTTGAGGAAATAGCGCCCGGCATTCACATGGCACCAAGAACAGTGCCTATTTCTAAAAAGACTGAAGAACCTCATGATTCACAAGACAGTGGGTAGATTACACAGAACGTCCTGCCTCGGCAATAATAGGTCCTGCATAAATGATAAAAGCAAGACTAAAAGAGATCAAACTGTTTCCAAGTAACTTAACTGCATCCCAGAATAAAGCTCAAGAATATTTCTAGAAACACAGAAATATTTATCATGATATCTATCATCCTCATCCAATCAAAACTCATAAGGTATATAAAAAGGGCAGGAAAATACTACCCATGTGAAAAGAAAATCATTCAATCAAAACAGAACCAGAACTGGCACAGATGTCAGAATTAGCAGACAAAATATCAAAACGGTCATTATCAACATGCCTTACGTTCAAAAATTAAGTAGATACACGAAAGATATAAAAAAAATGCAAATTACAGTATATGAGATAAAACATAAACTGAATTGGATTAATGCCAGATTAGATACAGCAGAAAAAAAAGATTAGCAAACTTGAAGAAATGGCAAAAGAAAGTATCCAAAATACAGTACAGAAAAAAAAAGAGGAAGGAAGGAAGGAAGGAAGGAAGGAAGGAAGGAAGGAAGGAAGGAAGGAAGGATGGATATTTAGTGAGCTGTGGGACAACTTCAAGTGGTCTAACATATGTGTAATTAGAGTCCCAGAGGAAGGGGTGGGGAGAGGAGGGGAGGAGAAAGGAAAGGAAAAAATATTCATAAAAAATTTCCAAATTTTATAAAAACTATAAACTCACATATACAAAAATCTTGAGAAATCCTAAGCACAAGAAAAATGAAAAAGTTTACATCAAGATACATCAGAATCAAAATATTCAAAAACTGGATAAAGAAAAAAATCTTAAAAGTAGCTAGAGAAATAAGATGTGTTATGTACAGTGGAAAAAGGATAAGGATGACAGCAAATTTCAAAAGAGAAGACAATGGAGCAATATCTTTAAGTTACTGAAAGAGGAAAAACTATCAACCTAGTTTTTTTGTACCCAGCAAAAATATCTTTCAAAAATAAAAGTGGAGCGAAATGGCATAATAGACAGATCTGAGCTCTTATATCCGTACAAGAGAATCAAAAACAAAAAGTCACAAAAAGAAACTGCCAGAACCAACTTTGTCAGAACTATGCAAAAAAGTCAAAGGTTTACAGAAACCAAGAGAATACTTAATCAAAAACAAGTAAATAAATAAAGGCAACTTGAAAACAGTAGGAAAGCACCGCTACGTTTTTACTTGCTCTTGCCCCACTGCCCCTCCAACATGACAGCAGTCTTAAAATGGTGGCAGCCTGTGTTCCCAATGGAGAATCCTAACCCCTCAGTTCAGAGGCAGCAGAGCAGAACTTATTTACAAATTATTATGTATGTCTGTTATAGACTGTCTGGGGCTACCTGAAGAACTAAGCACTGGTCTATGTTTTGCGTCACTCAAAACTAAGACCAAAAAGCAGCAGACATTGGCTGAAACACTGCAAGGTGAAAAACAACCTGGGGCAAAAAATACAGTTGAAACATAGCATAGTCTGCCTGAGACCCAGGCAGAAAATCTGGGGGAAATTCTTTGGGAAATTAGGATATTCAAAAGCACCTATTTGTATGGATGAATTCAGAAAGCCACACTATCACAGGGGAAGATGCATGCTCAAAAAAGACCTGAAAAGACCCTAAGCTTTCACCCCAGGCTGATCCCTAGACTCAGTGCAAACCTGGTTAAGTCTTAAAGGAAATCCGTAGCATATAGTCAATCTGCAAACATCTCTGGGAGAGATGTTTAGAGAGTTTTTCATTTTTTATTTGAGTTTGCTTTTTTTGTTGTTATTTTGCTTTGATTTATTTTGTTTTTAACTCCTGGCATTAAAGAAAATCTCTTTCAAAATATTAGCTGAACACAAGTTAAAGGTTTATTTCACTTAGCAAGGGAAAAGCAATTAATCACATATAAGTGATCCCCAATGTACTGGTTTACTGGAGGTGTAGCAACAGACCACCAAAAACTAGGTGGTTTAAACAACAGAAATTTGTTGTCTCACAGTTCTAGAGGATAGAAGTCTGAAATTGAGGCATTAGCAGGGTTGGTTCCTTCTGAGGACTGTGAGGGAAGGATCTGTTTCAGGCCTTTCTCCTTGGCTTGTAGATGCCTCTTTTCCTATGTCCCTTCACTCTGTCTTCCCTTGATATGTGTCTAGCTCTGCGTCTAAATTTCACCTTCTTATAAGGACACCAGTCATACTGGATTAAGGCCCACCCTTAATGATTTCATTTTAACTAATTATATATCTGCAATGATCCTATATCCAAATAAGGTTATGCTGTGGAATACTGTGGGTTAGGAGTTTAACATATGAACTTTGAGGGAGTAACAATTCCACCCATAACATTCAGTAATATTACTAGTCGATTTCTCATCAGGGCACTGAGGATGGCATATTTAAAGTGCAAGGGAGGGGGAAAACTGTCAACCAAGAATTCTACATCCAGTAAAACTGTACTTCAGAAATGAAAGAGAGATTATGCTAAGTAAAATAAACTAGTAACCAAATGATAAATAATGTACGATTCTACTTATACGAGGTACGTATACTAGTTGAATTCACAGAAACAGAAAGTTGAATGGTGCTTGGCAGGGGTAGGGGAAAAGGGAGATTGAGGCATTATTGCTTATTAAGTACAGTTTCAGTTTAGGAAGATGAAAAAGTTCTGAAGATAGAGGTGATGACTGCACTGTAATGTATTAAGTAATACACTACTTAATTCTACTGAACTGTATACATTTAAATATGGTTAAAATGGTAAACTTTATGTTATATACATTTTACCACAATAAAAAAAAATAAAGCAAAATTAAGACATTACCAGATAAACAAAAGCTGAGAGTTTGCTACCACTAGATCTTCCTTGCAAGAAATGCTAAAGGGAGTCCTTTGGGTTGAAATGAAAGGACACTAGACAGCAACTCAAAGGTATATGAAGGAATAACGATCTCCGGTAAAGGTAACTACATGAGCAAATATAAAAGCCATTGTTATTGTATA
>NW_011888801.1:11845067-11849586 GCF_000151845.1 Pteropus vampyrus
ATTATTGCTTATTAAGTACAGTTTCAGTTTAGGAAGATGAAAAAGTTCTGAAGATAGAGGTGATGACTGCACTGTAATGTATTAAGTAATACACTACTTAATTCTACTGAACTGTATACATTTAAATATGGTTAAAATGGTAAACTTTATGTTATATACATTTTACCACAATAAAAAAAAATAAAGCAAAATTAAGACATTACCAGATAAACAAAAGCTGAGAGTTTGCTACCACTAGATCTTCCTTGCAAGAAATGCTAAAGGGAGTCCTTTGGGTTGAAATGAAAGGACACTAGACAGCAACTCAAAGGTATATGAAGGAATAACGATCTCCGGTAAAGGTAACTACATGAGCAAATATAAAAGCCATTGTTATTGTATACTTGGTTTATAACTCCATTTTTATTTCCTACATGATTTAAAAGACAAATGAATTTTTAAAATTCTAAATCTACGTTAATGGACACACAATGTATAAAGATGTGATTTATGGTAACAATAACATAAAAAGGGGGATGAAGCTGTACAGGAGCATAGTTATATGCTATTGAAGTTAAGTTAGAATCAATTCAAATTACATTGCTATAAATTTAGGAGGTTAAATGTAATTCTCATGGTAACCACAAAGGAAATATCTAAGAAATATATACAAAAGGAAATGAAAGAGGAATCAAGTGGTTTACTACCAAAAATATATATATATCAAATATACACAAAAAAGTCAGTAATAGAGGAAATGAGGGACCAAAAAAGCTATTAGACATATAGAAAACAAATAGCAAAATAGCAGAAGTCAATTCTTATCAATAATTACTTTAAATATATTTGAGCTGAACTTTTCAGTCGAAAGCAGAGACAGGAAGAATCGATTTTTAAAAACACAATCTGACTATGTGCTGTCTATAAAAGACTCCCTTTAAATCCAAAGGTATAAAAAGAATGAAAATAAAAAAATGGAGAAAGCTATTACCTACACATGGTAATCAAAAGAAAAATGGGATGACTGTACTAATATCAGGAAAAAGTAGACTTTATGTCAAAACTATTACAACAGACAAAGAAAAACATTATATATTTATAAAAGGGTCAATTTGATGACCTCAGTTTCTATCTTAAGAATTTGTTTTAAAAGAATCAGACTAACAGTTTCCTGTTCTGCACGTAAGGAGTTTGGAAGTGATCTCTTTGTCCTAAAGACAAGTAAAAAGCTGAACAGACTGAAAAATCAACAAGTCTTGTATCCATGAAAGAGGGCAGAACACAGGGCAAACCACTGCCCCCAAGAATGGAGAGAGAGGCAAATACAGGTAGTCACAGCTTCCTAGAGCAAAGACTCGTGAGTAAAAACCACCAGTGCCCAGGTAGGAAAATCTGAACTGTGATTGACAAATTGCTGGAGGCTCAATGTGGACAATTCTAAGAGTAAAAGACTCTAGGGAAACCCAATTATAGTGGGACCCCTACAATCCTGTGAGATTTACCTCTAGGAGATCAAACAGATTCCAACAGTAAATATCAGAAAAATCCTCTGGGGCTTCTGGTAGCGAGAAGGGAAAGGAACCATTTTTAAAGACACCAGTATACTCTGTTCCTCTTAACAAGGCCTACCCCCAGAAGAAACTAGGTTCCAGAGCCTAGCCGGCTAAGATCTTATCAGAGCCTAACTCATCTGGGGAAGGGAAATACCCAACTCCAGCCCACTCTACCAATCCTGTCCCAACTAAGCGAGGAGAAAAAAAAAACTGAGAAACACTTTTGAAGTTCACAGTCCAGAGATATAGGCTCATTGAAAGACTGAGACCTAACCATGGGACTATAGAACACTTTCCCTCCCCCAGCACCACATAACTAAAAGCCTTTTTTCCTCTCACCACCACATTACTAAAAGCCTATTTACAGCAGTTCCTTTTGCAGGTACATCATGCTCAGCTATCAAGAAAAAATTACAAGGAATACCAAAAGCAAAAAACACAAATTTGAAGAGATAGAACAAGTATCAGAATCAGACATGCCAGGGATACTGCAATTATCAGACCAATAATTTTTTAAAACTATGATTTAAATGTTAAGGGTACTACTGGATAAAGTAGACAGCATGCAAGAACAGATGGAAATGTAAACAGAGATATGGAAATCCTAAGAAAAAACAAAAATAAAATGCTACAAATTAAAAAACACTGTAACAGAAATGAAGAATGCCTTTGATGGGCTTATTATGGGACATGGCTGAGAAAGGAATTTCTGAGCCAGAGCATATACCAACAGTATCCTTGAAAACTAAAAAGCAAAGAGAACAAAGACTGAAAAACAAAAAAAGCAGAACAGAGTATCCAAAAAGTAACAGAGAAATATTTGAAACAATAATAACTGAGAATTTCCCCCAAATTTATGTCAGACACCAAATCACAGATCCAGGAAGCTCAGAGAACATCAAGCAGGACAGGACGGGTGCCAAAAAACAAGAAACAGAAAACAAAACAAAACAAAAACACTAAACCTACACGTATCATTTTCAAACTACACAAAATCAGAGATAAAGAAAAAAATCCTGAAAGAAGTCAGAAAGGGAGGGAAACATCTTACTTATATAGGAACAAAGATAGGAATTAATCTGACTTCTCCACAGAAACCATGCAAACAAAAAGAGAGTGGAGTGAAATATTTAAAATGTTGAGAGAGAAAACCACCAACCTAGAAATCTGTATCCTGTGAAATTATCTTTCAAAAATGAAGGAGAAATAAAAACTTTCAGAAACAGAAATTGAAGGAATTTGTTGCCAGTAGACCTGCTTTGCAAGAAATGTTAAAAAGAAGTTCTTTGGAAAGAAGACAAATAAAGGTCAGAAACTTCAGATGTACATAAAGTAAGGAAGAGCATCAAAGAAGGAATACGTGAAGGTAAAATTAAAACTTTATTTTTCTTACTGTTAATTCATCTAACAGAGAACATTTTGTTCAAAATAATATTATCAATAATATATTTAACTATGTAGGCTTTGCATCTTATGTGTGTGTCACTTATGTCTGCTTACACATAAGTGGAAAAAGTGACAGTAACATAAGGATGGAAGGGAAGAATTGAAATTATTTTGTTATTATAAGGTAGTCACACTATCCATTAAATGGTACAGTGTTATATGAAAGTGGACTTAGATTAGCTGTAAATGTTTAATGAAAACACTGGAGCAACCACTAAAAAAAAGTTTTTAAAAAGAAATATAGCCAATATGCTAGGAAAAGAAAGAAAACTGAATCCCATAAAATGTTCCATTAAAACCACAAAAGGCAGAAAAAGAATAGAAGACAAAAATGGGAACAAAGAACAAGGGTAACAAATAGATGCAGTAACAAACATGGTAGATATTAATCTAATCATATCAATAATCACTTTGAATGTCACTGGTCTAAAAGCATGAAGTAAGACTGAGACTGTCACAGTGGATCAGAATCCATGACCCAATTATATGTTGTCTATAAGAAATCCACTTTAAATATAAAGACAAATAAAGTCAATAGATATAGAAAACAAACCATTCTAAAACAAATCAAAAGAAAACAGGAGTAACTATATTAATTTCATATAGAGTAAACATGAAATTAAGGACCATTATCGGGGATTTAAAAAAAAAGCATTACATAATGATAAAGAGATCAATTATACAAGAAGACAACATTTTTAATGTGTATGCAGCTAACAACAGAGCATCAAACTATGTGAGGCAAAAGACTGATAGAAGTACAAAGAGAAATAAATGTTGGAGACCTGCAAGTATGCATTTCAGAAAGACCAAACCAAAACAATGGCTTGCAGGATGAATCCCAGAGCAAAGCTGTGTGGATGATAAGGCCGCAAGGGCACTAGAAACTGGAAACAAGGGTTCCTTAAAGGAGACTTGAGTTTAGGTCCTTGAGATGACCAATGCCAAGGATCCTCTGAGTAAAGTCGTCCTCCTACCCAGGGAGGACATCAGCCTGGGACAGGTTACCAGGGAAATCACTTATGAGAAGCTAAAAAACTGGATAGGCTCAGCCAGCATGAAAGACACAGCTGTGGTTCTTCACCTGCTTCAGCTCAGACTTAATGGGTGCCACAATTTGATTCTATATTGGCAGCTTTGAGAATGGCTGCTGTCGTTGACCACTCAAGGGCTAACTTGTCTAGTATAGTTGGAGGAGGCAGCCTCATGATCTCCACGATAATCCACTGCCATGACCCCAGATTAGCCATCATCTCTGACCTAGACATTCAGACCGACCCTGCCTCTAGCCCACTCTCTACCCTCAGCTGAGGGATCCTTCTAAAAATCAAATCTGTTCATGTCACTCTTGTGCCTAAAACAATTGAGCAGCAACCCATTTGGCTGCAGTGGCATGAAGGCCCCTTCATGGCCAGGGTCAGCCTGCCTACAAGCCCACCCTCACCTCCCTCCATCCCACATACCATACTGAACTACTTACACTTCCTCTAAGACACCAGCACCCCTACCACAAGCATCTCTGTGCCCATCCACACTGCCCA